>NW_024070205.1:77907855-77958026 GCF_014754425.2 Oryx dammah | reverse complement strand
CCTTACTCCTCCCCTCCCCCTCCCGTCCCCCGCCAGCGTCACCGCTCTCCCAGCCTCGTCGCGGCCGCCCGCTCTCCCCGACGCTGACGTGGCCGCTACGCGTGACTACCCGACCACCGGAAGCGCAGCCCTTGTAGGGCGCAGACTCCTGAGGGCTCCGCAGGGCCGGAGGCCGCGCAACAGCGGCCCGCGGTCTCTAGCCAGGCTCTCCTCTTCCAAACGACTCCCCGGTCCCGCAAAGGTGAGCCAGTTCAGAGAGAAGAGATGGGTTTCCATCTCCTCCAGAGAGCTGGAGCGCCCAGGGAGGCAGCCTTCCCAGACACTTTCTCCCAGAATGCTCGTCTTTGTGTTTCTCCTGAACCGTTCAGAGCAGAACTGAAATGCAGATGACAGCTGGCCTTTGATAGACACACTCAAATGATCCCCTCACGCTCTGGGGCCCTCAAGTCCGAGCCAGAGTCTGTGAGGAGAGGCCAGTGCGGCGTGGTGGGAAGGACAGCCTAGCCTCTGCTAGGTAACCTTAAACCTCATAGTTGCTGCCAGCCTCATTTTCCTTATCCCTGAAGTATAGAAGGTTCTTGCCTTATGGAGTGGTTGTGAGCATCAAATGGGCGTTCAACTTGTTCTTGTAAAACAGCTTTGGAAACTGTGAAGTGTTGTGCAAAATTATGGTGGTCACTTTGTACCCTCAGTTCAGTTCGGTCACTCAGTCGTGTCCAACTCTTTGCAACCCCATGGACTGCAGCACGCCAGGCCTCCCTGTCCATCGCCAACTCCAGGAGCTTACTCAAACTCATGTCCGTCAAGTCGGTGATGCCATCGAGACATCTCATCCTCTGTCGTCCCCTTCTCCTGCCTTCAGTCGTTCCCAGCATCAGGGTCTTTTCCAGAGAGTCAGCTCTTCGCATCAGGTTGCCAAAGAATTGGAGTTTCAGCTTCAACATCAGTCCTTCCAATGAACACCCAGGACCAATCTCTTTAGGGTGGACTGGTTGGATCTCCTTGCAGTCCAAGGGACTCTCAAGAGTCTTCTCCAACACCACAGTTCAAAAGCATCAATTCTTCTGTGCTCAGCTTTCTTTATAGTCCAAATATCACATCCATACATGACCACTGGGAAAACCACAGCCTTGACTAGATGGCCTTTGTTGGCAAACTAATGTCTCTGCTTTTTAATATGCTGCCTGGGTTGGTCATAACTTTTCTTTCAAGGAGCAAGCCTCTTTTAATTTCATGGCTGCAGTCACCATCCGCAGTGATTTTGGAGCTCAAGAAAAGAAAGTCTGTCACTGTTTCCACTGTCTCCCCATCTATTTGCCATGAAGTGAAAAGACCAGATGCCATAATCTTAGTTTTCTGAATGTTGAGCCTCAAGCCAACTTTTTCACTCTCCTCTTTCACTTTTATCATGAGGCTCTTTAGTTCTTTGCTTTCTGCCATAAGGGTGGTGTCATCTGCATATCTGAGGTTATTGATATTTTTCCTGGCAATCTTGATTCCAGTTTGTGCTTCATCCAGCCCAGCATTTCTCATGATGTACTCTGCATATAAGTTAAATAAGCAGGATGACAATGTACCCTGGAAGAGACTATTCAGGTGCCCCTTCTAAGGAAGGGATCAACAGAGGCCCAGATGCTGACTTGGCTTCCAGAACCTACCTTTCCGGGGCCTCACTCTGGGATGCCCTTTGACCCTATGGAAAATCTTAAGCTTTATAAACAAAATCACTTGGTGTCAGCCGTCTGTGCTGCCGTGGCAGCGATGGGCTGTTTTGGGCCCCCACTAGTAAGCAAGTGTGGTGAGCATGCTTGGATGACCTTTCCAGTTAAACCCAGGAAGGAAACCAGAATTGCCAAAAGCCAGTGGATGAGCAGTCGTGTGAATGCTTGTACAGTACTGGACTGTCTTCTGCCCCTACTAATAAGACTTGCAAATCTAGCTCAGAACTTTAAGGGCCAGCAAGCTATTTCATACTGGACACCAACTGTCTACTGCTGCCTCCATTCCAACCCCCTTCATTAACTTCAGACTATGTTTGCTGGCAGCTTTGCGTGTATGTCCTCGGTATGCATGCCTCCTCCTTGTCCCCCGCTTGGAGTTTCTCGAGGTCAGGAATCATTTCTTTCAAAGTAGACTGAAGAGCTTCCTCCTTCAACCTTTGAGGATGGGGACCAAGCCTCCTTCCTTTTGATCACTTTAAAACAAGGAGGAGAAAAGGTGTTCAGATCCTGGGGTCAAGTGATTGATTTATGACTCATATATAAATGGCACTGAGGCATGGGAGGGTCAGACAAGATGAATCTCTGCAATACTCACCTCGCCCTCTTTCTCCACTTCCTGGCTCAGTGATCCCCACAGAACCCCTTCCCTGCCAGGGAGAACTGTGCTGAGTTGCTGAGAAGTAAATTGCACAGTGTAAATTGCAGTTACCCTCCTTTTGGAGGTGGTTGTCCTCATTAAAGGTCAGGCGCTTGAGTGTGACACCTAAGGCCATATTCCCAATGGGTGTTTGTCAGCTGAGGTCCACTGCTCCTTAGGTGCTAGCTAAGATTGGTTCAGAACTTCATTCTAAGGCCTATAGCAAATCCAGTGCCCCTCCTCAAAATATTCCAGATTCCTCTGGGAGCAAGGTTGGCTCTAGTTTTGAGCTTCTCTTTTTCTTAAGTCAAGTTAGTTTAGGAATTGTGTTGCTGATCCATGAGTGTTTTTGCTATATGAGCTGGATTTCAGGCCGTTTCCTTACAGATTCTTCCAGTTTTCTTTTGCACAGTAATTCAGCTCTTTCTAATCCCTACCCACACTTCTGTGCCTCTCTACAAATTCAGTGAGATGGGCCCAAATCTTCTGTCTGTTCAAGTTCTTAGGCAGATACCCTCCTCCTGGAATCTGGCTAGAAGAGGGTGGTTGGTATCTTCCTGGACTTACATGCATTTTTAAATAAGGATGCTTGGGAAAGACCCTGATGCTGGGAAAGACTGAGGGCAGAAGGAGAAGGTGGGGGGCAGAGAATGAGATGGTTGGACGCATTGTTGACTCAGTGGACATGAGTTTGAGCAAACTCAAGGAGATAGTGAAGGACAGGGAAGCCTGGCATGCTGCAGTCCATAGGGTCACAAAGAGTCGGACATGACTGAACAACTAAATTCTTCTTTGAATTCAAAACCTGGGCGTCAGGGAGTTGTTCTCTTTCTAAGAGCTTACCCATCCCCACTAAGAACATAATTCATTCTGCCCAACTTTAGGGGCTCAACCTTCTCGAAGCCCTATTAGACATATCTCATAATATCCCTCTCTCCACTCTCCTCAGGCGCTTTCACCGTGGGACCACATCTCTAATGCTGAAAATACCCAGGACCACCTGACTCTCTGACTCAGTGGGACTCAACCCCTGACCTCAGGGGAGTTTCCTGAGCCATGAAGGAAGCCTTGAGCTGAGCACAGAAGGAAGCATGGGAAAGGATGTTGATTATTATTTTCCCAGCTATTATCCTGACCTGATTACTCTTGTCATTATGGGCTCTCATTAAAGCTCAGTTGAGGATGACACTAAATGCTACCGAGAGTAACTTCAGATTCCTCGGATCCCATGTTCCCGCATTAGGGATTCACACAGATTATGGAAGCAGCAAGGTGGGTCTCCTGGCCCACACTCTCTTATAGATACGCAGTGTGTGGCTCGGGGAGGTGACTCCCAGTCTGCCCACCAGGCTCCACTCTGTGAACCACATGGATGATGTGCTCTACCTCCCCGGGCTGGGAGCCATGCTCAGCTGAGAAACACCTGGGGCCCTGAAGCCAGAGCTGGCCGCCACAGTACCTCTTCTTTAGATTCTTCTCGTGTCCCCATTACTTGGATCTGTCTTTCTCCACACATTAGCCCCCTCCCCGGGGGCTTTCTGGCCATCACAACTGTGATGCCAGCTTCCTGCCTACCCCAGACACCCAGCCACAGGAGGCCCAGCCCACTAAGGTTTTGCCAAAACAACATCTGCGGCAGCGCTTCTCTTGTTTTCTGTCTGGAGATGAAGGGGGTTTGTCCTGGGCTTCGGGGAGTGAGGATGAGGAGTATGTACAACGTGTCTGGCCTCTCAGTTTGGGAAAGAGGCCATAAATGCAGCTTCAGATCTGCGGCTGTCCCCAAGACCCTGTGTTCCGCTGTTGAGGTTCCGGCACTTGCAGTCACACCTTCTAGCACTGTTGGAGAAGGCCCGGAGGGTGAAGCTGTCTGTGGAGGTCACATTCTTGGGGGGACGGGCCTCCAGGATATCAGACTTTTAACAGACAGTTTCTATCCTTTTGCTCCTATGATCACCTAGGGAATTACAGAAGCGAAAAAACCTCTCTGGGGACATTTCCAACCAAATCCTGGTCTGACCATCTGCCCACATCTCCCCTGCTCAAGCTCCCACCCCGTCACTCTTTCACTCTCTCTCACGCACACTCAGCCCTTACTGCAGGCCCATGCTGGTGAAGGAGATGGGAGCTGGAGCACTCCTCTCGTGGGTCAGCAGGGCACAGCAGCTGAGAAGCGACCCTCAAGGGCACCGCCATCTTTGGGGGAGCAGACCCCCTTCATACCATCAGCCTGTGTCACAAGTCTGAGGAATCAGTAACACTTTCATCACTTCCCCCAGCAGGAGAGAGAGCCTGTAGGAGCCAGTGCGGTGAAGGATAACGTGAAGGCGTGAAAGGTGGCTTTGGGAAGCACAAAGCAGGCCCTGAGAGCCCAGCTCCAGGAATCTGGAGGCCTCAGTCTTCCAAGCCACAGAGGCCACCTGCAGTCCCCTGACTGACTCCTGGGAGCAACTCTCCGGGCCTCGTGTCTTTGTGGCTGAAAGCCTAGGCTCAGCTGTCTCCCGAGGCACAGGCAGGACTGAACCTTCACTCCTTCCCACACTGGCCACTGTGCAAGGGGCAAACACACTCACTCCCACACCTCTGTGTAAGTGCCCTCCACTAACATGACTCCCCCCCGACCTCCCTCCCGAACCCTCCTGTCCAGCAAAGTCCCTGGTAACCTTGACCTCATCCAAGCGCTTTCTGCAACTCCTGACCTTACCTGAAACAGGACCGTCTCAACGGGAGCTTGTTGCTCCATCACAGCCCACACCCCTTCAGGCCCACTTGGTGAGGCGGCATCTTCCTGCTCTGCCTTCCCTATTCCAGCCATCGCGTCTCATCACTTTCTCTGAAGGTCGTTTTGTCCTACTGTACCATCGTCTTTGACCCTCCTGGTCACTCTTTCTCACTGACCCCGTGTCTTGCCCTGTAAGGCTCCGAGTCTTTCTCTCTGTCCCAAATTTCTGCCTCCCCCTGAGGAAACGTCACCATGTGTATGCACAGCTGAATTGTTCTGCCCCTTGGGCTCTCCACCTCCCACTCCACCTGACCATATCCTGCCTTCAGCCTCCAACAGCTGCCACTCCAAAACCTACCACTCTTCCTCCAGAGCCTGGCACCAAGGGTACTCAATAAATACTCCCTAAGTAAGAGAATAAATGAATGAGGGGATGAATGAAGAATGTGTCACAAGAAGGGATGTGGAAAAATGGGAAGAGCTCTCTAGAGGTGAGAGATAGAGGTTTTAGTCCTAATCCTGCCCTAAATAGCTGTGTGACATCGGGCATCTTTTCCCCTCTCATGGCCTCCTTTCCTTCATCTGAAAAATTAAAAATTTTGTGTAGATGATTTCTGAAAACCATGCCTCTGACTGTTAGCAATACCAGGCTGTGGTTTACTTATTTATGATATTTATGTCAAAAATAAGTATATATACTTATCTACGATGTTTAAGCATTACACTAAGCACTTTCTATATATTATTATTCATCTACCCAATAACTCTGGGAAGAACTTATTGTCCTCATTATAAAGATGAGAACAACTGAGGATAAGAGAAATTAAAGATTTGCCTTGTCATAGATAGTAGGTGGCAGATTCAGGATTAGAATCCAAACAAAAACTTGTTTTTGTTGTGGTCAACAAAAACAAGCGTGTCTGAATGTGTCTCAAGTATCAAGATGAAAGAGGCCTCCTGTTTAAAGAGACTGCTATTTGCTCTTCTAATCTAGGCTTCTGAGGGAGCTTTCCCTGGCAGTCCACTGAAGGGAGCACAGGTTTGATCCCTGGTCAGGGAAGCTGATATCCTGTATGCCGTGTGATGCAGCCAAAACAACAGCAATAATAAATAATATAAATAAAGAAAGGATAAACAAGGTGTCTCTGAGGTGGCCCGGGGCTGCCGTCAGAATGCTGGCTGGGGGTACAGACCGCCTTTTGCATAGGCCGGATCCCCACCAGTTCAGCCAACAGTTATGAGCCCGGTGCTGCAGCAAAGCAGGTGCTGATGCAGATTGCGGTGTCTGGGCAGATATGAAAGGTGTCTTGGTGCCCTAAGAGTGCCTCTGAGACAGGCTGTGTCACGTGAGGTTCATGGACCATTGCATCAGAATGGCCTGGGTTCTTATGACAAATAGGCCTACATCCCATCTCAAACCACAGAATCAGAACCTCAAGGAAGAAAGAGGCTGCTTAATCTGAGTTTTTACCAGACTCTCTAGGGATCTGAGTTACTATACTAAGAAGTCCTAGGGTACAGGGATTTGAATGCCAGATAACGGATACTTGATTAATGCTGTAGGCAATGGGGAGCCTTTGAAGTCTTTTGAAAGCTGAAAAGTGACATGTTTAGGATATTGTTCAAAGAAAATTATTCTGGCAAGTCTTCAGTGTGGATTGAAGTGAAGAGAGACTGTAGGGCAGAATAACTAGTCAGTCAGTCAGTCAGTCATTCAATCGTGTCCGACTCTTTGCAGCCCTATGAACTGCAGCACACCAGGCCTCCCTGTCCATCGCCAACTCCCAGAGTTTACCCACACTCATGTCCATCGAGTTGGTGATGCCATCCAGACATCTCATCCTCTGTCGTCCCCTTCTCCTCCTGCCCCCAATCTTTGCCAGCATCAGGGTCTTTTCCAAGGAGTCAGTTCTTTGCATCAGGTGCCAAAGTGTTGGAGTTTCAGCTTCAACATCAGTCCTTCCAACGAACACCCGGGTCTGATCTCCTTTAGGATGGAGGTTGGATCTCCTTGCAGTCCAAGGGACTCTCAAGAGTCTTTTCCAACACCACAGTTCAAAAGCATCAATTCTTCAGCACTCAGCTTTCTTTATAGTCCAACTCTCACATCCATACATGACTATTGGGAAAACCATAGCCTTGACTAGATGGACCTTTGTTGGCAAAGTAATGTCTCTGCTTTTTAATATGCTACCTAGGTTGGTCATAACTTTTCTTCCAAGGAGTAAGCGTCTTTTAATTTCATGGCTGCAATCACCATTTGCAGTGATTTTGGAGCCCCCCAAAATAAAGTCAGCCACTGTTTCTACTGTTTCCCCATCTATTTGCCATGAAGTGATGGGACCAGATGCCATAATCTTAGTTTTCTGAATGTTGAGCTTTAAGCCAACTTTTTCACTCTCCTCTTTCACTTGCATCAAGAGGCTCTTTAGTTCTTTTCCACTTTCTGCCATAAGGTAACCAGTAGGCTATGGCAACAGTCTAGATGGAACAAAAGGACTGAGGAGGGAGAATTTTGCCCATGGTAAAAGGCAAAAGCAGCAACAATGTTGCAAATGTAGTTGTGTTGTTGTGTTGGTCAGTGGCTAAGTCATGTCCAACTCTTTGTGACCCCATGGACTGCAGCACACCAGCCCTTCCCTGTCTGTCACTGTCTCCTAGAGTTTGCTCAAATTCATGTCCATTCAGTCAGTGATGCCATCTAACCATCTCATCCTCTGCCACCTTCTTCTCCTTTTACCTTCAATCTTTTCCAGCATCAGGGTATTTTCCAGTGAGTCAGCTCTTTGCATCAGGTGGTTGAAGTATTGGAGCTACAGCTTCAACATCAGTCCTTCCAGTGAATATTCAGGGTTGATTTTCTTTAGGATTGACTTGTTTGATCTTCTTGCTGTCCAAAGGACTCTCAAGAGTCTTCTCCAGCACCACACCTTGAAAGCATCAGTTATTCGATGTTCAACCTTCTTTATGGTCCAACTCTAGGCCTTGGCAACTGATCAGGAGGGGTAGGGTTAAGGATGTCTGCCAAACTCAACCTGGTGTCTAGACAAAGAACAGTAATGCTATTTTGAGAGAGAATGAAATCAGAAGTTGAGCATAAAGGAAAAAAGTATCTTGACTTGTTCAGTCTGACACGACTGAGTGACTGAACTGAGCAAGTCAAGATAATTTTTTCCCTTATGCTCAACTTCTGATTTCATTCTCTCAAAACAGCATTACCGTTCTTGTTACAGGCTTGTTACAGGCTGAGATTAAAACACCAGAAAAAATATTTCAAAATGTCCAGTTCTCAACTGAAATAAAAAGCAGTTGGCAGCTCAGCAGGAAAGTTAGGGTTAGAGATGATAGTTTGACATTTGCTCTGTATAGGGAGATGCTAATTGAAACACTTCCAGGATCAAGGTAGATAATGCAAATGAACATTAAGTATATAAAAATCACAATAAATCCCAGCCTTTTCCCTTTGGCTCACCACTGGAAATCCTGGTGTCACCATGGGCCACTGCCCCACCCGGTATTATAGATATTGTACAAACAAGCCGTACTCAAAGTCTTCCTTCTGCCGAGGTATCCCTGACTGTAAGATCCACCTCTTTGACCCGTAGTGGGAGAAGGCAAAAGTGGATGAGTTCCCACTCTGTGGCCACATGGTGTCAGATGAGTATGAGCAGCTCTCCTCCGAAGCCCTGGAGGCTGCCTGCATTTGTGCCAACAAGTATATGGTGAAAAGCTGCTGCAAAGGTGGCTTCCACATCCGAGTGTGGCTCCAACCATTTCCTGTCACCTACATCAATAAGACGTTGTCCTGTGTTGGAGCTGATAGGCTCCAGACAGGTATGTGTGGTGGCTTTGGAAAGCCCCGGGGCACAGTGGCCAGGGTCCACACTGGCCAAGTCATAATGTCCATCCGCACCAAGTTGCAGAACAAGGAGCATGTGATTCAACTCTGCAGGGCCAGGTTCAAGTTCCCTGGCTGCCAGAAGATCCACATCTCCAAGAAGTGGGGCTTTATTACGTTTAATGTGGATAAATTTGAAGACAGTGTAGCAGAAAAGCAGCTCATCCTGGATGGCTATAGGCTCAAACACATCCCCAGTTGTGGCCTCTGGACAAATGGCGAGCCCTGTACTCATGAGATCCTTGGTGTTATCCCCTCCTTATTCATGCCCACCAATAAATCCTACTTTCCTACCAAGTAATAATAATAATAATAAACCCCAGCATCCAGCCATGGTAAGTGATAATCACGACTTGGTCTCAGCAAGGATGCTATGAAGAGTGGGTGGGGACTGGACAAATTGAAGGACGAATTCCCTGTCTTAGGTACCAGTCATCGGTAAATAAGAATGTGGAATCAGTGTAAACAG
The DNA here is from genome assembly GCF_014754425.2 of Oryx dammah. Classification (NCBI taxonomy): domain Eukaryota; kingdom Metazoa; phylum Chordata; class Mammalia; order Artiodactyla; family Bovidae; genus Oryx; species Oryx dammah. The sequence goes on along the minus strand of NW_024070205.1, from coordinate 77,948,582 downwards.
ATATGTTAATTTTTAAAGAGAAATTATAATTCTAGTATAATCTGATACAACACTGCTGCTGCTGCTGCTGCTGCTGCTGCTGAGTTGCTTCAGTTGTGTCCGACTCTGTGCGACCCCAAGACGGCAGCCCACCAGGCTCCCCCGTCCCTGGGATTCTCCAGGCAAGAACACTGGAGTGGGGTGCCATTTCCTTCTCCAATGCATGAAAGTGAAGTCGCTCAGTCATGTCTGACTCTTTGCGACCCCATGGACTGCAGCCTACCAGGCTCCTCCATCCATGGGATTTTCCAGGCAAGAGTACTGGAGTGGGGCGCCACTGCCTTCTCCAGATGCGACACTACCTAATAGTTAAAAATTGAGCGCTAATATTTTAAATGCTTAAGCGCTATATAGACCAAACAATGTATATTGTGATTGAGTCTGCTTCACAGGCTTCCAACATGTGACTTCTGAGCTATATGGATGGTAATTGGTAGAGAGAGGAAATCCAGAGACTGTGTACTACGGAGAACCATGACCCTCCCCAGCTCCCAAGTTTGCCTGTAGGTAAGCCCGGTAAAGCTTAGGCAGGCCTGTTATTTTGGCCACCAGGTGTCCGATGGGCTCCCAGGTTGGGTGGCAGGCTGCATCTGCCATGGCTGTTTCTATTTATCACTTGGAAACTGTGGGAAACTGCTGAGGGTGATCTATTGCAGGTTAGAGGCTGCAGGCTGCCAGCTGCTGCACCATAGCACTCTCTGTGGCTAGCTTCAGCCTTCACTCTGAAGATGTTGTGTACCTCAGAGCATCTGAGTCCTGAAGCAGATATCTTGTTTAGCAGATCCTACTTGCTCACTTTCCTATAAAGAAGTTCTCTTGCCAAATTTAGGTCTTTTTTGTGCAATGGCATCTTCTTTTTGCATCTTCCTTCAGAGCCACTGGGAAATGGGTTACTTTTTAGCTTTCTGACTCTCCTCCAACCCTCAACAGTTTCTCAGAAATGATCCTTACAGACTCGAAAATTGTCGTGACCAGGGGATTAGAGAGTCCTTTTCATATTTATATTTTACCAAGCCTTCCTTCAGTCCAGATGGGTAGTTTTCCACTTAACCCGAATCATCTTTGCATTACATGTTTCTGTCCCTGTTCTCACTTCACTTTGGGGTGAGGAAAGGGAATTAAAGACAGACACTTAAAAATAACTAATATCCCCAATTTCTTAGTCTTCTTTAACAAGTTCTAGGAACAATGTTATCTTCTTTTTGTCTTTGATTCCTGTTCCTGATTCTAAAGAGTAACTCTCAGACTGATGGTCTAGAGCTGATCTTGAAGGGTACAACTTTGTGAGACAGTGATAGGGAACTCAAAAACATGTCCTGAACATTATCCAATGATGTTTGCAAAGAATTATGAATATGTTTAGCAATATTTCCCCTCTGATTAGAAGAAAAGGCATTCATCCTCCCTGGGTGACGTTTCTTATCAGCTACAGGCAGCAGAGCAAGGTTATCACCGATGAGGCCTGAAGAGAGAAAAGATCAAATTAACATCTATACCAGCCACACTCAGACACACCTGCCAAAATACACACTCCACCAAAATACAAACACTTCACAAAATGATGCCCTTCAATATATGCTGCTGCTGCTGCTAAATCGCTTCAGTCGTGTCCGACTCTGCGACCCCATAGATGGCAGCCCACCAGGCTCCCCAGTCCCTGGGATTCTCCTGGCAAGAACACTGGAGTGGGTTGCCATTTCCTTCTCCAATGCATGAAAGTGAAAAGTGAAAGGGAAGTCGCTCAGTCGTGTCTGACCCTTAGCATGGACTGCAGCCTACCAGCCTCTTCCATCCATGGGATTTTTCCAGGCAAGAGTACTGGAGTGGGGTGCCATTGCCTTCTCCGTCAATATATACTATGCACATGCTAATATCTGCAAATATATATATACAAGCCCTTCTATCCACAAATATCATACACATTTAAGTATGTACATTCATATATACTGCCTCCCTACCCACACAGATACACACACACACATACACACTCACACACTGACTTACTGAAACTACGCACTGCACAGTGTTAGAATGAGCTGATATAATCTTCCTAGAAGATCACAGCCCAGCCCTAGCCTGCAGATCAACTTTACTTAACCTCAGGTTTCAACATGTAGTCAGGAAACTGGGAGGTAGTCTTAACAACCGAGCTAAGGCCCTGCAGGGTCAGCAGGCTGCTGGGAGAGATGGTCACGTACAATGATCTGATTGTGCTGCATTGGGGAGTGGAAAGCAGAGCATGCCTGATGACCCCACAGACAAAGCTAGGGCTGAGAAATGAGGAGAGGAACCCAGCTCTGGGCAGGGATTTGATCTGAGGTGGGTTGTTTGGGAAGCTGTGGGTGACTCTAGAGTGGCCACACAGGTAAGCTGTGCAAGTGGGTGAGATGGGAATCCAGGGAAACAGTGGGTTGGGGTCACATGCACAGAAAAACTTCTGGTCCAGTTGAGGCATACGCTGGCATCACCCCCACCTCCACACCACCTGCCCAACATGGCAGTAGGTAGAGTCATAGTTCAGCAGAGTGTTAGGACATTCAATGTTCAAAATTCAACTCAAGGCATTTGGAGAGAGAGGAAGAGAAGAGTAAGGAGGAAGAGGAACAGGAAGAAGAGAAGAGAGAGGGAGGGACCCATGGTTCTTATCCAGATGCTAGAACTATACCTTGGCTATGCCAAGAAATGGGAGGCAGCAGGCGACAGAAGTGAAATCTGGACTTAAGAGCTTCTCAGGACCCTGGTCCTAGCAGTTTAAGGGAAGTTTCAGAGAATTCCAAAAGTAATTTGGATTATTATAATGTATTTGCCTTTTTAAAAGAAACTGATTGAGAATCCAAATCCTGTAAAGTGACTTGGAAAGTTTTCATGTTAGATACATTAAACTTTCTCCCCCTAGGCTTGTGTGTAGAAAGAAGAGAGGATGAGAAAGTACATGAAGTGCTTTCTGGTTCTTATTATCAATGCCCTCTACAAAGTTCAGTAATTAACCATCAATGATGAGACTAAGACACTCCCCGGGTAATGGGGGAATCTGTGGGATAAGACCTTGCTCCTATTTCAAAATGAAGAATATTCCCCTCCAATTCATTGCCTCATTATCTAGAATAACAGCTCTGTGGGGTGAGGTGGGCCTAAGCGCCACTGTAGTAGAACAGGGGCTTCATGGTCTAATGAAAAGGGCATGATATTTGAAGTCAACAGATCTGCTAGTCCTGGCACTGCTGAGAACTAGCCGTGTGACCTGGTGAGTGACAGAAAGAAACCTACAATAAGGACAGAATTCTGTTTCCTAAAGCAAAAAACAGGTGATGATGTCACAAAACTTTCCCAATCAATTATGGACTAGAGCAAGGCCCAGAACAGCAGACCCCTGTCAACAGCATATTCAGAAAGATGTTATTTTCAGATTTTGGTGCTAAATCACTCTGCACACATGTTTATACCTTGGCCTGTTTCCCTGGTCTTGCTGACAGCTGATCTTTTTGTTTGATGTTCTCTGGGTTATCTTGTTTCCAGTTCCAGCCCTCTCTCTGAACACACATTGTTTCCCCCCTCAATGAGCAGAGGTAAGAGTCTAATCCAGCCTGATCCAGCTTTGGGGAGGAGTCAGTGAAGAGCTCATCTAAGAGATTTGTTCAAGACCAAAACACTAGAATTCCAGGTCATTTTAATGGGTTATATGAAGCAATGGAGCAGAATATTTGAAACCTGAACTGTCCTGGAAATATAGAACATATGAGCATAGTAACCTGTTTTCCAGTAGTCTGCAAACAAGATGTGAGCCTCTAAAAAGATCACTAATCTTATCAAACAATAGATTATAAATGCCAAATGAATGGTATAGTGAAAGTGAAAGTGAAGTCGCTCAGTCGTGGCCGACCCTCAGCGACCCCATGGACTGCAGCCTTCCAGGCTCCTCCGTCCATGGGATTTTCCAGGCAAGAGTACTGGAGTGGGGTGCCACTGCCTTCTCCAAGTAGGTCCTGAGCCAAATGAATGGTATGGATAATGTTAATTCTGTAGTGAGAGAATGATCAGCACAAGTTTTCAAAGTGGAGGACCCAGCTTAAGCTGTGCCTTCAGGAGTGTGAGGGCTTGGGAAAGATGGCAAGGAGGCAGCAAGGTATCCAAGAGATGATGGCATGAGTCACAGTGCAGCAAGGCCAGGCACATTCATAGCACATGGAATGGGGACCACATTACAGGGCAGGGATAGGGATCATGGGCAAATGCTGAGGGCTCCGGGATGCAGAACTGCTCTGATGCTTAGAGAACAGTGAGGAGAGTCGCCTGGGAGCACAAAGTGGCAGAACCCTAAAAAAGGCAGACGCAGCCAAATGATGAAAATTCTTAACTGTTACACAAAGGGGTCCATACTTAATGCAGCAGACAAATGGAGGATATCTCAGAATGATCTGAGCAAAAGACGAGCATGTGAGTGAAGAACTTTAGCAAAGTGAATCTACGAACGGTGAGAAGTGTGGTTTGGGAACTGGATTTGATAGTGTCTACTGCAGTCAGCTAAACATGAAGAAACGGGTCTTGAGACTGGATCTAATGAAAAAGTTAACAAGCCAAAAGTGAGTATGAGTTTTCTGAGTAGCGTGACTGGGGAACCGGTGGTATTTGATAGAAACGGAGGTCAAGATGGAGGCTTGCCTTGGAGAAATCAGTGGAGTTTAGACTGACGTTGATGTAGAGGCTGGACATCCCAGAGGAGAGACAGAGCAGATAGGAGGAGTGGGATGAAAGGACATGTGAACAGACTTGCGGACAGGAAAGCCAGGGGTAAAAACAAAGTAAATATCCAAGTGGACCACATGAATCAGATCTCTGTGAGGAGAAAAAGTGGAGAGAAAAGGAAGAGGAATGAGTGGACATAATGAGGGAAGGGGAACAGGAAGGGATCTATGGGAGACACAGCCGGGGAGGAAGGAGGCAGAGGAATCTGGGGTCAGGGAAGAAAAGAGGAGACTGGCCCCAAAGTGAAGGAAAATAAGGATTTACAGAGGCCATCGGGTTTGACTCGATGTTAATATCTATGTAGGGGGCACCTACGTATTCTGAACCCTGGGATGTTGGTTAGGCGTTATCCTCATTCAGCAGACCTCAAGGAGAGCCCGTGATGGCGCCAGGTTCTGAAGATGGTCCCCAGGTGGAAGAGCAAGACCCGCCAGTCTTGCTGCCGCCAACACTGCCGCCACCGCCGCCCAGCAGCACTAGGTGAGAGCAGGCCACGGTTCTAGGCAAGAGGACAGGCGTTTCTGGAGAGAAAGAGCGGAACTTGGGGATCTTGGCATTATCGCAGAAGTAAACAGAAGGCTAGTCTCCGTTTCCGGAGAGTCAAGAAGCCACTCTGACTGGTGGGAAAGTGGTAAAACGGGCGAGTGGCTTTGACAGGGTGTGGCTGAAGATGTAGGAGTCAGAAAAGGGGACCGCCTGGGGGAGGTGGCATCAAGGAAGGCTTCTCGTCGGAGGTGTTCCTTAAGCTGTGTGGAAGGATGGGAGGAGAGGGGAGGTCAGACCACGCCCAGCCTGACGCGCTGCTTTCCTTCCCAGAGACCCCGGCCGCTCCCGGTCTCCCTTTCCCCTGCTTCCCCGGCCGGCAAGCGGAGCTGGAGTTCCCAGCACTGACGTCACGGGCGATGACCTCAGGGCGGCGGGGCCGGCGGGGGCGGTGGGGGCGGCGGGGGCGGCGGGAGCGGCGGGGGCGGCGGGAGCGGGGCGGGGAGGGGCGGGGGCGAGCGCGCGTGGGCGGGGCTGATACAGGCCCCGCCCCCTTCGCGCCACCGGCCAATGGCCTCCGCCACCAGCACCCCCGCCTCTCGCCGGGGCCTGAAAAGCGCCACTCGCGTTACTAGCACTGACGTCAGCGGGCGATGACCTCAGGGCGAAGGGGGGCGGGGGCGAGCGCGCGGGGCGGGGCGGACGCCAGGCCCCGCCCCCCGCGCCGGCAGCCCCCTCCGCCTCTCGCCGTGGCCTGAAAAGCGCGTCTCCGGGCGAGTCCCGGCAGAGCCCAGGGGTGGCGGAGCGAGAGAAGGCTACTTGGGTAACCCGTCCAGTCGGAGACCGCTCAGGCCCGCGACAGGAGCCAGACACGCAGGGCCGAGAGGAGAGCAGACATGCTCCCGGAGATAGCCGCCGCCGTGGGCTTCCTCTCCAGCCTTCTGAGGACTCGGGGCTGCGTGAACGAGCAGCGACTGCAGGTGTTCCGCGGGGCTCTCCAGGCGGCGCTGACGGGTGAGCACGGGGCGAAGGGCCCGGCGCCCTCGGGCTTAGTCCCCACCGAGGGCGGGCTCCCCGCCGAGCGGCCCGGCCCGTTCGCTCCCTCGGGTCGTGGTCCTCGGCCCTGTGTTTGGGGCCGGGTGCGCCGTGGTTCCGGCTGGCTGCTGCCCTCTGAGCTGTCGTGGGCGCAGAGTCCTGACTGCGACCCCGGGTCGCCGCTGGGTGCCGCGGAAGCAGGGTGCCTGTGGATCTGTTTGCGGGCTCTTCTCCCTCACTAGACCCAAGACCCTTCAGGCGACAGCCCGACCAGCCGAGGGTCCTTATGGAACGAGAAGGCGCAGTGGAACCTTCCAAACAATTCGGGCTCCCAGCCGAGGCTCTTCCGGCCGCGCGGGGCGCGCCGTGCCTGGGGCAGTGGCTGGCACTTCAAGTTAGAATGCGGGCCCCCTTTCTATCCTCCGGCCTCTCTTAGCCATCTGCCACCATTGCTGGTACCGAGAGAGGCTTGTATGCAGTAACTGCGCTCCGCGGGCCTGTGTTGGGCTTGGGGGCGGTGCGGCGTGAGATGAGGAGGTGGGCAAGAGATAAGCAGCTGCTGGCTGGGGAGAGACCTGTCTCCTAGCTGTTGGCTGGCGGGCTTGGTCAGCAATAGCCATCTTTAAACGTGCCCACACAGTCCCGCTTCTTTCGAAGGACAACATATGTTTCATTAAAACATCCCAGTTCTGCCTCCCTTAGCCACTGTGACAGGCCTTTGACTTTTCAAGGCAGAGGAAACCACCGAAGCACTCGGTGGGAGACATGATGACTTGCTATGGGCCCCACAGTGAGGACAGCCTTCTTGGCCTTGAAATTTTGACTCAGAGGTTCCCAGAGGCCCTGCCTGGACATGTCAGCCCCAGGCATATTCTCCTCCTTAAACCGGGAATGTGCCAAAGGCAATATACTGGCCACAAAGGATTGCCCCAGAGCTCTGGGACACCCTCTCGATACACATACACCCATGTCTTAGAAGGAGGGGTCTTTCCAGATTCCATAATTTGTTTTTTTTTGTTTTTTTTTTGGCTACAGTGTCAGGAGGGTTTCAGGAGGGTCATAAAACTCATGAGAAACCATGTTGCTTACTTAAAATAACTAGGCCCTTTCCTCTCCTCCTGTCATCACCCTCACCCTAACCATCACGCTCACCCGAACCTACCAGTGCAGGGGACAGAGACTTGGGTTCTATCTCTGGGTTGGGAAGATCCCGGGGAGAAGGGAATGGCAACCCACTCCAGTATTCTTGCCTGGAGAATCCCATGGCCAGAGGAACCTGGCGGGCTACAGTCCATGGGGTCGCATGAACACAACTGAAGCAACTTAGCACACATCCCATCACCCCCGACCCCTTGTGGTCGCACCCATGGCCCAGCCGCTCTAACCAGTGCATCTCCGCCTTGTCCTGTCTCCACAGAGCACTACAAACACCATTGGTTTCCTGAAAAACCATCCAAGGGCTCTGGCTACCGCTGCATCCGCATCAACCACAAGATGGACCCCATCATCAGTAAAGTGGCTAGCCAGATTGGACTCAGCCAGCCTCAGCTGCACCGATTGCTGCCCAGTGAGCTGACCTTGTGGGTGGACCCCTATGAGGTGTCCTACCGCATTGGGGAGGATGGCTCCATCTGCGTCCTGTACCAGGAGGCCCCATTGGCCACATCCTATGGACTTCTCACCTGCAAGAACCAAATGATACTGGGCAGGGGCAGTCCTTCAAAGAACTACATCATGGCAGTTTCCAGTTAGATCCCTTGCCAGCCTCAGCTGGCACTCTCCTGTACTCAACTCTGCTGTGACAGCAGGCCACTGCATATCTCAACCTGGGGAACTGTATTTTAAATGAAGAGCTATTTATATATGTGTGTATATATATATATATATATATATATTTTTTTTTTTTTTTTAAGAAAAGAGGAGAAAAAAACCAAAAGATTTTTTAAAGAAAAAAATCCTTAAAGGATGCTGCTTCAAAGTGGCCTCCGCAGGTGCCTTTGGGGAGAATTGTGTGCTTGAGTCTGGGAGCCAGTGTCTGCCTGTGGGAGGGAGGAATGGTGTTCTGGCCTAGGTGAGAGAAGTTTGGCTAACACCCCAGGAAGGTGTGGGAGGGAGCAAACAAGATTAGCAACTGTGAACAAGAGAGGTCAGGATCTGTCCTGGGAGAGAAAAGAGGCTGAGTTCAAACTTCTCACTCTCCCAACCAGGACACCTGCACCCCTGGCCCCTCTCTTACTCAAGGGCATTCAAGCCTGGACTTAAGTCATACTATATTGCCTAATTTTCTCTTTTATTTTTATTTTTTATGAGATCCTAGGCACAGAATGAAAAGGCCTTTCCTAATTCCTTCTGTCCTGAGTAGCTTTTCTTGAAATCATGACTTGTTTCTAATTCTATTCTCAGAGACCTGTAGATGTTGCTTCCCACCAAGAATATAAAGCTTTTTGTTCTGGAGGTCAGGGGAGTGAGGCAGGGGTTGGAGGTTACTGGAGTCGGAACAGAAGGGCATCATGTACCGACCCTTGCCTTGCTGTAATGCTGCTCTGTGTGGCAATTAACTTGGGGGTGACTTGGAATTTTAGAATCCAAAGAGTATCCACTGGGATGTTTTTTTGGCCAAAACTCTTCTTTTTGTAACCAGATGAAAGTCCTAATGATGCTACCATTATCTCTTCAAGAGGTAGCTCAAAAGCTACAGGGAACTTCAGGTTCTTGATTATTGCCTTCTTTTTAAAAGCACACACTCCTCTCCAACTGCCCCCCCTCAACCCACCAACCCTATCCCACACCCCTCCCCTTCTGGTTGGGTCATGAAACTACCCTATTTTCTAGGACAAGAGTTCTCAGTCACTGTGCAATATGGCCTCCTGGGTCCCAGGAGGAGCTGGAGGAGAACTGGCTGTCACAACCTCCTGGCGCCCTGGTGGGCTTAGGAAACTCTCTCTCCTTCTGTCCTCAGGACTATGGCTTTATGCTTAGCCTTGCAGGTATTTCTTGGCTGAAGGAGAGAATGCCCCAAGTTACTGCTTGGTACTCTTATAGAACTGACTCTTAACAGCCAGACCTTGGGCATTGTTTTTTCCTCCTTGGTGCTCAGCACCCGTGGGAGAGGCTGCCGTCTCTCTCCCTACAATCCAAGTTTGTCTACAGACTTGTGCAATATTTACTGTTCTGGGTCTGAGGAAAATGGAAAATTTCACAGGGAAGAAATCCCATTGCCTCAGTTTCTCAGTGACATTGGTGAGGGGTCTTCAAGGCCGTGAGATTCCCAGACCCAAGTCCCCTTGCGAAGGCCACAGCTGGGTGTCTGGTGAACCTGGCTGCTGTCTGGCTGTTGCCCGTAGTGAGGGACTTTCTCTCCACTGCCGGTCCCCTTTCCTGGATTTCTTAACTACTCAATTCTGACTCAGAGGTGCTATTTACCAAACACTCTCCCTACCCATTCCTGCCAGTTCTGCCTCTTGAACTTTCCAAATCCCAAGCTACCTTCCCAGGCCCTGTTTCCAGTCCTTATTGCTTTAATGTTGACTTCAGGCCGGTAGACCCAAGTGCTCATTTTCTGGCATATGGGTTGAAACAAAGCTGTGAATCCCTGCAGATTGTTGTTACATCTTGTCTGCAAACAGGTTCCTGCCTTTTTATAAGCAGCCTCGTGGTTTCATACTTAATCTTTTCTCTCTTCTTTTTGACATTCACTTTAGAAACAATAAACACCCAGAGCTGGACTGTTGAGCAGACCTGTCTCTCCTTTTAAGTAAAAATAAATATATTTGTAAGCTATTCTGACAGAAAAGACAAAGGTTACTAATTGTATAACAGTGTTGTTATATGGAAGAATGTACAGCTTTATGGACACATGTACACTTTTTTGGGTTACTTTAATAAAAATGTAGCAGATGAAGTCCTGTGGTGTGGAGAAGATAAAATTCCCACATGGCTAATTTGCATTTCCCTCAGATCCAAATCCTTTGTGTCTCATAGTGTTTCTCCTTAGCTGGATTCAGAAGTCCTGTGGCATAGGTGGGAGGGACATTTCCAAGCATTTCCTCTTTCTTGGGAAACGGCTTCTTCCTTCCTTCCTTTAATGCATATTCTAACTTCCATGTGAAAATGCTGGATGGGCCCATGATCTAGTCTGAACTTTCCTGGGTTACCCAGGGCTCATCTTACGCATCCTGTTCTTGCTCAGCCATACTCATTAGTTCATTCAGCAAGCATTTATTGTATGTGCTAGGTACTAAAAATATTAAAAATGATTAAGACACGGTCCGTTCACAGACTGGGGTGGTGAACAGAGGACACTGAACCCCTTTCCAGATTGGCGCAGAATTTTTAAAATTCTTGTCCTGTTCCCTTGTGATCTTTTGGGGCTCCCACATGACACTAACTATTCTTACTATGTGAGAGCAGTTGAGCCTCAGGATACAGGCACTGGTGCTGAACGTGTGACAGAAGGTTAATGTTACCAGTTAACTAAAATGTGGCTACTTCTGACATCAAACACCAAGAGCAAAGGTTTGTTACCCATTTATGACTCTCTGACTGTATGGATGGGATCTGTGTAAGGACATACGAGCAGCCTTCCTTGTCCCTGACTTTTGGGTTCCACCCATGAGGTTTTGACACAGGCTTCTCCACTCCCACTTCACTTGCTAGCTCTGCAGTGCACACTGAGGTCACAAGTGAATTTTCGACCTAGGCTAACTTTTTGTTGGCCATAAGTGGGCTATGCATGCATGCTTAGTCACTCAGTCATGTGACTCTGCGACCCACATGGACTGTAGCCTGCCAGGCTCCTCTGTCCATGGAATTTTCCAGGAAAGGATACTGAAGTGGGCTGCTGTTTCCTACTCCAATGGATCTTCCTGACCCTGAGTCTCTTGCGTCACCTGCATTGGCAGGCGGATTCTTGACCACTGCCACCTGGGAAGCATAAGTGAACTGTACTTAAACTTAATTTTAAACATCGACTCATGAACAGTGACATACCCCCACCATACGCATACTTCATACCTCCATGACCTTCATCAACAAACACGCAGTTTGACCTAGGTGTCCTAGATGGGAAGTAGGCCAGGGAAGCTATGTGTGATATACTGGGAGGGTAGGTGAGCCAGGAAATGACAGTCGGGGAAGCTAGCTCTTCTGTATCACAAATAGAATTGGTTAGAGACCCATCTGTGTCAAGGAATTGTTTAAAAGAAATGGCCCCATTTCCATGGCTACCTTCTAACACAAATGTCCTAGGTACTCATTTGTCAAGGACCTACTTTTTTGGTAGGTCCTTACAAATGAGGTTAGGGTTGAATTTTTGCTCTCATTAGGTACAAAATCAGCATCTCTCTTCTTGTTTCCCAATAGACTCCTCTCATGAAGGATATTTCATTGTTTAGTCAAAGTCCTGAAATTCAGGAAGGGTTGTCTGGAAGTTAAGAGGATACTATCAATCACTTCTGTTTCCAAGCCAGGGAAACCGTAGAATGGCAGATTGGTCTTGGAGTTGCTCTTGGTTCTAGATAGACTAGTAGTCCCTCAATTTACATAAGAGGGTTCTGTGATCAAGCAGTGTGCTATTTACTTTAGATCTGTCAATAAGAGTGGAGAGCGCCCCTTAGCCAGGTGAGGAAACGGGGGCTGTGAACAGGAATTGCTTGAGGAGTTGCAGTTGGTGGATTTTTTTGTGTTCAGGGCCCAAGCATCGGTTGGTCCATTCTGCTCCTAGCTTCTCTACTTGGTAAACAGCGCTAGCCTGGGAGACCTGTGCTCAGTCAGCTGTTTCTGGATGATAGGCACCACCCCCAGAGAGTGTAGACAGGGCTCTAGGAGCTGCAGATTAACAGCCCATCCTGGCTCCTGATAAGAAGGTCTGGGTGGGAGAGTCCTTGATGCTGCAGCAAATGAGCCCCAGTGGAAAGAAACCCACTTCAGTGAGGCTGACGTCTTCTCCTTTACCAGCCTGTGGTCAGGAAAGACAGTGGGAAATCCTGGCTTTCAGGAGAGTGCTGGAAAGAGTGGTACAGTAGGGAGTTCTGGGCTGGGAGGGAGAATCTATGAGTTGTGGTCCAGGTTCTTCTTCCCAACTAACTGTGTGAGTTTGAATAAGTTCCTAAGTTTTCCTATCAGAAATTAGGAGGTGACCTATGTTCCTTTCTTCAGCTTTTGGTTCTAAATCATCTTCTTTATCCTGGCAATCACTGGAAGGCAAATTAGCACATTTCTTATCATTATTTTCAGTTAGTTGAACCAAAAGTTCATTTGGGCTAGGAAGTGGAATCAGTAATAATCTTCCCTTATTTGGATCAGATTCCTGACTGATAAGGTTTCAACTCCCAGATCTAGTGAGGCAGTGCTGCCAAGAGGTCAGAAGCTCAGACGCTAGTGTCAGGCTGCCTAGAAACCTAATCTAATCTAATCTCAGCTCCACCACCTACCTAGACAGTATATTAGAAAGCAGAGACATCACTTTGCCAACAAAGTGATACAGTCAAAGCTATTGTTTTTCCAGTAGTCTTGTATGGATGTAAGAGATGGACCATAAAGCAGTCCCTTGGACTGCCAGGAGATCCAACCAGTCCATCCTAAAGGAAATCAGTCCTGAATATTCATTGGAAGGACTGATGCTGAAGCTGAACCTCCAATACTTTGGCCACCTGATGTGAAGAACCAACTCATTGGAAAAGACCCTGATGCTGGGAAAGACTGAAGGCAGGAGGAAAAGGGGGAGACAAAGGAAGAGATGGTTGGATGGCATCACCGACTCGATAGCATGAGTTTGGGTGAGCTCCAGAAGATGGTGAAGGACAGCACTGTCATGCTGCAGTCTGGGGGATCACAAAGAATCGGACCCAAGTTAGTGACTAAACACCACCACCACCTACCTACTGGCTGTGAAACCTGGGGCAGATTACTTCACCAGGCCTTCATTTCCCCATTTGTAAAATAGGCTTAGGAATAGAATCCATCTCAAAATGTTGTGAGGATTAAATGAGATGCATATTCTATCCTTATTCTTGAATAGTGCTTTGCACTATTCTATTAATTACTAAACGAACAAGAATTATAGTTTTAAGTAGAAATTGACCTCATCTCTTCAAGGGCTCTGAATTGGTCCTGAGATGAGTAAGGACTCTGACATTCTGATAACTGGAAGGAAACCATTATAAAAGTAATAGTTCCTATGAAGGCCTCTAAGAGCAGTTACAGAGAACCCCATTCAGGCAGTCTCTCTGAGTACCTGATGAATGAATGAATGAACTGACGTCTGACCTTTGTCATTGTTGCTGAAATGGACAGTGTTCTTTCCAGACAGTTGATCTCATTGGCTCCTAAACAGTTTTAACCTGTTGGCTTCAGGCTCTGCTGTAGGTTTATACCAAAGTGGCTACATGCTCATTCACACACCAAGTGGGTGGAGAAAGAAATTTTCCAATAACACCTTTGCTTACCTACATCCTGCCTACTTATGGAATCACACCTACCTGCTCTCCCTTCCCAGAAGACAGAGAAATGGGGAAGTTGAGAAAGGCAAGGGTGATGAGTTCTGGAGAGTTCTACCTTTCTTTCTGCACCATTTGTTTGCAGAGCTAGCAAGAAAAATATTTGAGCTTAGTCTAAAAGATTACCAGGGCGCTGGATAACAATGATTTTATACAAACAAGGGTACCCCACACATGCAGCCAGGCCTTCCCCTGGCATTGAGAGAAGCCAGGTTCTCTGACCTCCCATAAGCTCCAGGTCATTTTGTTCCCACCAGAACCCTGGCTATTCCACTGCCCACCTTCATTCCCATAAACAAGGATGGGTCTTAATTCAGTCCTAGCCTAGTAAACCTGATGGGTTGCCCAGAGCACATCAGGTAAGAGGTTATGGCTGGGCAGGCTGGAGCAAGAGCTACTTGATTTACCAGCAGGGAGGGACTCTTTAAAGTTTGGTGGGTAGCAGGGAGGTGAGGGAAGGACCAGATAGTCAATGGATGAGGCTAGCTGGACAGAGGACGCAGTGAACTTGCAGAGCTAGCTCAAGCCTTGTCTGAAAAGGACCCCATTTATTAGCTCCAGTTATCCTGGGAGACCAGTAATACCAGTTATTGTAATTTTTCTAGAGAAACCTGAAGTGTAGATTTCTATTTGACATCTCCCTAAGTTCTAATCACGAAGACTACATCTGCCTAGGCTGCTAGTTTGTGACCTATGATACCTCTAGGGTGTGGGAGTTCTGACCCCTGCCCCCACAGTGAGGCTCTGCCTAAGGACACCAGTGTGGACTGCCACAATGGCCGTGGTCTTTAGAGAAGAACACCCCTGATAGAGACAAGGGCACATCTGGGGCCTCTGCCCCCTCCAAGGACTCAGCTAGAAGTAGCTCTCCCTTCCCTCAACCTGTGCCTGGGACTGTGATCTCCGGGCCTCTTCTCAAGCCTGCTCTGCCCCCTCGTACCCGCTCACTTGATCTGGTTAACTCTTGTCTCTCGAGATGTAGACCTGGGACGTGTGTTCCCAGGATACTCGGTTTTTTCCACTGTCTTAGTCCTTTTAACCTGAGTTTACAGCTAGAGTGTTCTTGCCTGGAGAATCCCAGGGACAGGGGAACCTGGTGGGCTGCCGTCTGTGGGGTCACACAGAGTTGGACACGACTGAAGCGACTTAGCAGCAGCAGCAGTCCTTTTAACCTGAGTTTACAGCTAGAGTGTAGGCCAGGGCCTTACCTGAGGAGTGTTTGTTTGATGCCTAGTAGATGTTTTTGAATATTGTTTGAATGAATGCCAGAGTAGCCAAGGAGTGTGTTAGTCACTCAGCTGACTCTGACTCTTTGTGACCCCATGGACTAGCTCTAGGGGATCTTTCCAACCCAGGGATTGAACCCGGATCTCCTGCATTGCAGGCAGATGCTTTTCTAGGGAAGCCCAAGAGCAGCCAAGAGCAGGGGCTAATAGATGAAAGGGATTTATTAATAGATCAGGGTAGAAGAAAAGGGGACCTCAGGTCCCCTTAAGGTCTTTCAGTGAGAGGTCTCAGCTCAAAATACCAACCTGTGATTGCTCCTTCTTAAAAAAAAAAAAAAAAAAAAATTCTTAAGACTCTTGCAGTCCCATAGATCTTTAAGCACCTGTCGTTGAAATGTAAATATCACTTAGAGAGGGGTGGACACACTTTAAATCATAATTTGGGAGAGCCTCAGTTAACAATTAACTCCCTAAATGGGTTTACCTGGAGGGTAATCACCTGGAGAAAACAAAGGCTGGGCTGCTGTTATACAGGAATTCTGACCAAGGTGGCAGGAGAGACAATAGACTCCACAGTTTCTGAACACTGATCCTGTCTGCAGAAATCCTTCCCAGTGTCTACTGGTGAGGACAGCTGTGGGATAGCAGAAATAACTCTAGGTTTAGGAGCTGGGAAATCGGGGCCTTAGCTTCAGGTCTGATAATATCTAGTAATAGACACTTTGGACAACTTAGAAGTCACTTCCCCCTTCTGAATCTTGGTTTTCTCATCTGTGAAATGAGTTATTTACGCTCAATCTCCCTCTCACCATTCTATTTCCATATAGAACAGGAAAATCTGATTCTCCCCTCCCATTAGGCCAGCGCAGAGTCCAAGTCTGTGCTCTGGACATGTCACAACTGAAATAACATAACAGCCTTCTACTTGCTTTATGGCTTTGCCTGGTCAGCAGCCTGGGATAAGTGCAAACTGCTCTTATCATGCCATTCTCTTCCTGCTGCCTTTTTGGTCATTCTGAGTCCCTTAGTCCAGTCTTTCCAACCTCAAACACTCTGTGCAGTGGCCTATCTGCACCAGGACCCTTCACCTTGTCGGTTCTCACCTGCTCACCTTTCCTTGCAGTCCTGTCCACATTTGCAAGTTTCTCTACTCTGATAACTATGGCCAAAAACTCCTCATAGAGAAGACTTTGACACACTTTCTTCTAGAATGTGAGCACTGACCATGTGCTGAGCATCAACTATTACCAGACATTCTGCCTGGTGCCTTGCACATGGAATGTCTCTTGAAATGTCCACAGCGCACTGTGAGATACTGTTACCTCAGGCTCACAGATGGAGCAAAGCACGAGTACCTAGAGGAGGAGGTAGTGGAAACAGGTTTAAAGCCTAGGGGACACTCTAGGGTTTCTTCTGCTGCCTCTTCAAAATACTTACCCTGGATAATCCTCCTAGTCCTCTTTAAAAACATTCTTATCTCAGGGCTTTTCAATATTTGTACACTTTTATAACACATTTCTACTTCAGAATCTCTTAATGATATATCTCTTGATATATACGTGTCACTTACCACTGTTCATACTTTCATAACAAAGTCAGCACATCTTCATGTCTCCCTTTTGGCTGATGTCTGGTGGCTTTGCAAGCTTGCATCCCATCTCCAATTGTTAGTGCAGGAGGAACCACTGTGTTTTATTTCCTTTTATGCATCTGTGGGCTGTTCATAACTTCCATGAGATAGTCTAAGCCCACTGCCAGAGAACACTGGCCGTTGAATGAAAGGATCTGGGCTGAGTGAACTACGGTGTGCCCACAGGTGGGGCAGCCGCCTCTCCTCACTGCTCTCTTCTAATCCTCCTCGGGACCTGAAAAGGAGACTGTCCAATTTGGGAGTTTCCTAAGAGAGGGTGAGGAAGCCCTGTGAGCTGAGACCCCCTGCCTACATCACAGTTCCCAACATATGATCTACACACCAGCAAGCTCTGACGGTAGGACTTCATTTGGTCTTTTCGGTTAGGTCTGTTCCATATACAACTGGAACCATAACTTGAAATAATGAGCAATAAGTAGGCAGATCTGGGGGCCCCCCAGGTGGCTCAGTGGTAAAGAATCTGCCTGCCAGTACATGAGACGTAGGTGACTTGAGTTCTATCCCTGGGTCAGGACGATCCCCTGGAGGAGGAAATGGCAACCCCGCTCCAACATCCTTGCTTGGAAAATCCATGGACTAGAGGAGCCTGGCAGGCTACCGTCCGTGGGGTCGCAAAGAGTCAGACACAGCTGAGCACAAGTCAGCACAACTGAGCGCACAAGAGCATGCATGAGCGTGAGGCAGGTATGCACACACCTAGATAAATAAGTTTGGAAATAGAGGGAGACTTCGGGAAAATGCTTTCACATTCCATAGGTTGATGCATCATTTAAGGATTTTGTCTTCATGCTTAGACCATGGGTTTAAATTTACATGGTCTGAAAGGGATTAAACATTCTGGCTGAGACAGAGGAGGCTACTGAAGGAAGGAGAGGGCCAGAGGCACAAGCCCTCTGAGGAGTCTTTCCTTTACGAGTGTTTTTGCCCTAGTTCCAGGAAAGCTGGTGCTGGAGAGGGTTGACTCCTTCCCGCTGTGTGTTGTGTGTGTGTGTGTGTGTGTGTTTGGGAGGTGGGGGAGTGACATGCGTTTGAGCAACCCAGCCATTAGTTCTCAGCAGCTGGCGGGTACCCAGAGAAGGACGGTTAAGCAGCTGCGCCCCTCCCCCAGCTCCTGGCTGACCCCAGTAATCTGAAAACCCTTTCTTCTCCGGCAGAGCGTCTCCCTGCCAGCTGCCCGGTCCTCCAGGTGTTTCCTGTAGCTCTTTGTTTGCTGGCTTTGTGGCTGCGGGCTGCGAGAGGGAGTCTGGTTTGGCTTCCTGTTAGCCAATGGAAGCCAGCGTGGGGGTGGGCCCGGCCGCCTGTATCTGGGGGGACTACCACAGGCAGCAGCTGCCTCCTGACACCTGCCTTCCTGAGAGTGCCTGAGCAGTGCTCGGCCGAGAGGGAGAAGCAGAGCAGGGCAGGGGCTTCAGCTGGGTCAGAGCAGAGCGGTCATCTCACAAGTGAAATGTCCACAAGTTTCCCACCCCAATACCTCTTTCCCCAGAGGAGAGGATCAGGGTCTAAAGTGTGGAGCCATAGGGACCGCAGGACAAAGGCCCGGTCGCCCTCAGCACTTGTGCTCACAAGACAAGGGCAGGTGGTGCTGGGTCACCCGCCACCAAGTGGAGGGCACTGCTGCTGGACGCACAGGCGAGAGTAGAAGGGGCCATCTTGACAGAGCCTCTGTTATCTTATCGAAGAGCGGAAGCCACCATACAGTCTGTTTTCACCAAACCTCTCCAACCCCAGACAGTCGGTATGGAGACAAATGCCTTGGGTTTCTCCCTAGCCACTCTTCCCAGGAGGTAGGGCAATATTTGCAGTTCAAGTTTTTCCATTTTAGTTGAAGTGATCCACTCATCTGGATGATTACTCCATCTATGCCTCCCAGGAAGGCTGTTGGCTTTGGGAGCTTAGGCTCTCTATCTTGATGCTACGTTGTATCTCCAGTGCTTGCATCAGTTCAGTTCAGTTCAGTCGCTCAGTCGTGTCCGACTCTGCGACCCCATGAATCGCAGCACACCAGGCCTCCCTGTCCATCACCAACTCCCGGAGTTCACTCAAACTCACCTCCATCAAGTCAGTGATGCCATCCAGCCATCTCATCCTTGATCGTCTCCTTCTCCTCCTGCCCCCAATCCCTCCCGGCATCAGAATATTTTCCAGTGAGTCAACTCTTCGCATGAGGTGGCCAAAGTACTGGAGTTTCAGCTTCAGCATCATTCCCTCCAAAGAAATCCCAGGGCTGGTCTCCTTCAGAATGGACTGGTTGGATCTCCTTGCAGTCCAACGGACTCTCAAGAGTCTTCTCCAACACCACAGTTCAAAAGCATCAATTCTTTAGTGCTCAGCCTTCTTCACAGTCCAACTCTCACATCCATACATGACCACTGGAAAAACCATAGCCTTGACTAGATGGACCTTAGTCGGCAAAGTAATGTCTCTGCTTTTGAATATACTATCTAGGTTGGTCATAACTTTTCTTCCAAGGAGTAAGCGTCGTTTAATTTCATGGCTGCAGTCACCATCTGCAGTGATTTTGGAGCCCCAAAAATAAAGTCTGACACTGTTTCCACTGTTTCCCCATCTATTTCCCATGAAGTGATGGGACCAGATGCCATGATCTTCGTTTTCTGAATGTTGAGCTTTAAGCCAACTTTTTCACTCTCCACTTTCACTTTCATCAAGAGGCTTTTTAGTTCCTCTTTACTTTCTGCCATAAGGGTGGTGTCATCTGCATATCTGAGGTTATTAATATTTCTCCCAGCAATCTTGATTCCAGCTTGTGCTTCTTCCAGCCCAGCGTTTCTCATGATGTACTCTGCATAGAAGTTAAATAAGCAGGTGACAATATACAACCTTGATGTACTCCTTTTCCTATTTGGAACCAGTCTGTTGTTCCATGTCCAGTTCTTACTGTTGCTTCCTGACCTGCATATAGGTTTCTCAAGAGGCAGGTCAAGTAGTCTGGTATTCCCATCTCTTTCAGAATTTTCCACAGTTTATTGTGATCCACACAGTCAAAGGCTTTGACATAGTCAATAAAGCAGAAATAGATGTTTTTCTGGAACTCTCTTGCTTTTTCGATGATCCAATGGATGTTGGCAATTTGACCTCTGGTTCCTCTGCCTTTTCTGGTACCTAGTAGGTTCTCAACAATATTTTGGTGACTTCCCTGATGGTCCAGTGGTGAAGACGTCATCTTTCAATACAGGAGTGGGTTTGATTCCTGGTTGGGAAGCTAAGATCCCACATGCCTTGTGGCCAAAAACTAAACCTTGAAACAGAAGCAGTATTGCAAAATCAAACATAGACTTTAAAAATGGTTCACATCAGAAAGAAAAAAATCTCAAAAAAATATTAAAGTGAATGAATGGGAATGTTCCCTCCCTCTTTTCTGCCTTTGTGTTTGCAATAGGCTAACAGAATAACACAATAATAAATGGCACTAGTGCATATAATCTCATATATAGTGCATCAGACCCAGAGGCTGGGGTGGGTATTGAGAAACATCAGAGGTGATCTCTAGGACCTTAAATTTAAATATGACACGTGAAAAAGAAATCTGAGGAAGACATACACAAACAAAAGGTCAAATGAGATATAATGAGATAATATAATCTCATTGAATTCTCAGAGTAACTCCATGGGATGACATGATTACTCTTAGACTATAGGTGAAGAGACTAAGAGGCAGGGAAGGTGAAGCAAATTACCTTCAGGCATACTGCTAGTAAATGGTAGAACTGGGTCAAATCCAGGACTGGCTGCATAGAGGGTAAAAAGAAGAAGAAAGAAAAACTAAGGCAAAACTGGACACAGGGTGTCTTGTCTTCTAATTTTCCTTGTCACCTTTAGTCCTCTGGTCTTGTGGATTCCAGAAACTTTTATACCGAGCCACAGTTCATATTGCAAATAATCAGAAAAGGTAAGAAGTCTGGAATCTCAACCTTCCATATATTTTATGTCCAAACTCAGACTGCCTGTCCTTTGAAATCCTGCTGTTTATCCTAGTCTTGACTAACTATATAACAACCCTCTGAACTCCTATAGGAAGAAGTTGCCATTCCCTCCCTTATTCATGTACTTGGTCTTTTGTTTGTGTATGTCTTCCTCAAATTTCTTTTTTAGGTGTCATATTTCAATTTAAGGTCCTAGAGATCACCTCTGATATTTCTCAGTAGCCGCCACAGCATCTGATGCAGTATCTGGGTGTGAGCCTGAGTGCAATAAGGGCTGGAGGATCGAATAGTCTAGTCTATGCCCTTCAGTGGAGTGCCCCCAACTGCACAGTGATATCTCTCGATCTGCCTCTCTCTCTCTCCCTTTCTCCCCTCTTTGCTCTTTGCATCTATCCAGCTGGAGAAATCCCAATCCAGTAGAGACCAACGGGCCACATGAACTGCTTCATCCTCAGCTGCTGACTTCCCAGCTCTTGTACAAAAGACAGGAACTCCTTGTGTTCATTGGGACCCCCTTCCTTTCTTACTAGGACCTGCTCTGGGTGGAGGCTTAGGTCTCTGTGGATTCTCTTGTTTTTACAAAAGGAAAATAATCTCCCTATCATAGTCACCAATAGACTTTTCCCATGGCACCTTCCAGGGGGAGAGGAAAAAAAAAAAAAAAAGGAACACTGATTGTGTCCTAGGGTGAGATTCAAAGATGCCCAGGAGAGTGGAACAGGATATAAAAGCACTTGATTATAGTGCTATTTGAATATGAAGGATTAAAACGGGTCAGTGTAGGTCTTGGAATCCAGGGTCTATATCCAGGTTCCAGCACAGGGCCAGTCGCACGTGCGGCTTGAAGGACATTTTTATGCTGTTGAGTTTTCAGTTTTCTGCTTGGCAGGCAGGCAATTATGTGTCCTGGAGTAAGGGCTCTCTTATGTCCAGAGATGGTTCCTTGTGAGAAACACAGTGTAGGGGTGGGCAGAGCTGAGGTTTTGTCCACAGGATGTTGCCAGACCAAAGGAGTTAATGGGATCATTATAAATGTGAATACATAAAACACTAATATGGGATTAAATGCAAACTAATGGAACTATATAGAATGATACACTATACATAGATAAATGCTTAGATGGTTGCTAGACAAATGGAAAAGATTAGAAATGAGTGAGATTAGATTGAGCAAGGATTGAGAGAGAGAGAGGTTGTGAGAAATGCCTTTGTTATCTTATGTCAGAGAGAAGAAACCCCACACAATTCTGAGCACAGGCAGCTTGGCCAGCACTAACGAGATGGGTGGGTAGGGAGCCAGGTAAGATGAAAGCAGTGAGCTCTGTTCTCTGAGTGCTCTGAGCTGCTCTACCCACCCCACCCCTCAGCCCCTCACTCCAAGCACTACAGCTCAGTTCTTCAGCAGAAAGAGCAACCTGGGGCATTCAGCCCAGAAGAGTGCAGACTGTGGCCTCAGAATCATAACTTTGAATATGCTATACATTTTTACTGTTTTAAGACACAGGTAATGATTGCCTTTTATTCTGAATTTATTAAGATCCCTTAGCACCTTAACCTAGAGTTCCCATTAATCCTCCCAAACCAGACTGGATTGATGTTGGAGGGTGGAGAGAGAAAGGAGACAAAAATCAGAAATTCAGGAGATTAGGGGACAGGAGGACCCTTCACCCCTACTCTTTAAAAAAAAAAAAGATCTTTGCATTGCCTGGACCTTTCTGGTCTCAATTGCCTCACAAAAGAATAGATGTGAAGCACTTTGAAAAATGTTTAAAGTGCCTTGCCCACTCCACCTCCTGGGAGTTATAGCTGTCGGGAAATTGAAAGTAAGGCCTCCATGGGGGATTTCTCTGGTGGTCCAGTGGTTAAGACTCTGCCCATCCACTGCAGGGGGCACAGGTTAGATCCCTGGTTGGTGAACTAAGATCCCACATGCTGCACACCAGGAAAAAAAAAAAAATAAAGAAAAAGAAGGAAAGAAAGGAAGGAAGGAAGAAAACAAAGCCTCCTATTTGTGCAGCTTCTGCTGTTTATAGAGTATTGGATTGCATATCAGCTTACTTTTGATATACAGGTGGCAGGTAACTTTTTCTCCATTTATGGAGAGAAAACTGAGGCTTAGACAAGCTCGATGACTTTCCCAGAATTATATAGCAGGCAGATGATAAGTTGAGCGTGGAAGCCAGGTCTCCCGATTCTTGGTCCACTCCTTTTCACCTAGCCTCTTAATGCTTGAAAGCACCCATGTGTTATTTTGATAGGATTCCACTTTAGAACAACCCAAACGATATTACTTAATGACAGAATACCCAGATCCCACTATTCTCCACCTGTTCCCAAAGTCTTGGATTTTTCCATTCAGCCCTATTTTTTAAGAGGCAAAAAATGCCCAGTCAAGGCATTTTTACTGAACGAAAACCTTCCAAGCACAAAGCCCCAAGCTACCGCAGTGTAGCACTGCTGCCCCAAAGCGAGGCCTGGCCCTGCTCAGAGCTGGCCAGAAGCCGAGGAGGAGCGTGGGGTAGAGCACCTCAAAGGAGAGCAGATGGACTGGCTGGCCGCAGTGTCAGCACTCCGAGTAACGCTTTTCTTTTCCAGCCACACATCCCGGGTCCGTTCCCCTCTCACCTCCGGCTTCCGCCAGCCTTTCCCCCTACCCCACCCCACCCGCTGTCTGTCTTTGGGCTAGCTCTGAGGAGCTGATGCACTCTGGAGGGACGGAGGCCGTTCTCCATTATGACTGGCAGATGGATGAAAAGAGGCTTGCAGCCCGCGTGGGGCCACTGCTGCCATCTGTCTGGTGGGACGGCTGCGCGGATGGCCTTGCCCATTCACTCCTTCACGCACCACTGGGCTCTGGCCTTTTGTTTGGTTGACTGCGGGTGGGGCTGCGGTCCTTCGGGCAGCGGGGGGAGGCAGTGAGGGGAGAGAAGCAGCGGCTTTGGGTCTGGAGCAAACTTTCAGTGATTCATCAGGGTGATTGACACGAGGAAGCTGTCCAAGCCCCCAGACACCCTAGTGACTGACAACCCCAGCCCTCTTCCCCTTCACACACCCCTTCACCTCCGCTTTGGCCAAGCAGCTCCCTGGGGTTAGAGGGGGTGGCCCCAGCTCCTTTGCAGGGATGAGGAGCAGGAAAAGCTGCCCTGGTCTTTTCTGTCTCTCTGTCTACCCTCTCTTCCTATTCGTTTCCCAGGTTGAGGTGGGACCGCCCTTAAAGATTTTTTCTTTCTGTTTGGTTTCTGTGTACAAGGCCTGGCAGCTGGAGCGGCCAGAGCATGAGGAAAGACCCATTAGCCACCCAGCAGCTGAGAAGGAAAAAAAAGAGGGGGAATTGAATAGAGGTGGTGGGGTTGGCAGTCTTTCAGCCCAGCTCCTGGTCTTTGAATAACACCCCAGGTCAGGGACTGGGACCAGTATGTGGAAGGCTTTAGGGCATTTAATTATTTAAAGGTCTCAATAAAAGGAACCAAAACCCTGGGGAAGGGGGGTCTAGGCAGATGGTGTGCCCAAGCTGCTGGGAACCTGGGAACCAGGTGCAGGATGGGTGAGGGTGGGGGTAGGAGAGTTTAGGACGGCTGAACCAGAGGTCAGAGCTCAGGAACTAAGAGAATAGGGGAGGGGAAGTGAAACAGAGATTGCCCTCCAGACCCAAGCAGGCCCTGCACATAGCCTTTCCCTACACCAACTGGGGGCAGGTCTCTCTCCTTTCTGCACTCCTGCCCACCACTCGTCAACTTCAAAATTCATACCAGCCCTAAGAGGTATACATTTTGGAAACACACAACGAAACTGTGAAGTGAAGGTGATTATCCCTTCTCTATTAGGTTAGTGCAAAAGTAATTGCAGTTTTGACAGTTGAAATTTGCCGTTTGATATTGGAATACATCCTTTTTATTCTATTTTATTTTTTTAATTAATTTATTTTTTAATTGAAGGATAATTGCTTTACAGAATTTTGTTGTCTTCTGTCAAACTTCAACATGAATCAGCCATAGGTATTCCCTCCCTCTTGAATCTCCCTCCCTCTTCCCTCCCCACCCCTCCCCTCTGGGTTGGTACAGAGCCCCTGTTTGAGTTTCCTGAGACACACAGCAAATTCCCGTTGGCTATGGTAACATAAGTTTCCAGGTTACTCTCTCCATACAGCTCACCCTCTCCTCCCCTCTGCCCATATCCATAAGTCTGTTCTCCATGTCTGTTTCTCCATTGCTGCCCTGCAAATAAATTCTTTGCTACTGTCTTTCTAGATTCCATATATATATGCGTTACTATATGATATTTATCTTTCTCTTTCTGACTTACTTCACTCTGTATAACAGGCTCTAGTGTGTGAAATTTTTTATTCTAGTTCTGTGAAAAATGCCACTGGTAATTTGACAGGGATCACATTGAATCTGTGGATTACATTCGGTAGTATAGTCATTTTCATAAGATTGATTCTTCCTACCCAGGAACATGAAATATCTCTCCATCTGTTTACACTTCTCCATCTGTATACACTTATACACTTCATTAGAACTAACTCAAATGCATTCCTTTTTTATGGCTGAGTAATTCCATTGTGTGTATGTACCACAGCTTCTTTATCCATTCATCTGTCGATGGACATCTAGGTTGCTTCCATGTTCTAGCTATTGTAAATAGTGCTGCAATGAACAATGGAATACATGTGTCTTTTTCAATTTTGGTTTCCTCAGGGTATATGCCCAGGAGTGGGATTGCTGGGTCATATGGTGGTTTTATTCCCAGTTTTTTAAGGAATCTCCATACCATCTTCCTTAGTGGCTGTATCAATTTACAATCCCACCAACAGCGCAAGAGCATTCCCTTGTTCTCCACACCCTCTCCAGCATTTATTGTTTGTAGACTTTCGGTTAATGGCCATTCTGACCAGTGTGAGGTGACACCTCATTGCAGTTTTGATTCGCGTTTCTCTAATAATGAGCGATGAGGAGCATCTTTTCATGTGCTTGTTGGCCATCTGCATGTCTTCTTTGGAGAAATGTCTGTTTAGGTCGTTTCCCCACTTTTTGATTGGGTTGTTTGTTTTTCTGGTATTGAGTTTTATGAGTTGCTTGTATATTTTGGAAATTAATCCTTTGTTAGTTGTTTCATTTGCTATTATTTTCTCCCATTCTGAGGGTTATCTTTTCACCTTGCTTATAGTTTCCTTTGCTGTGCAAAAGCGTTTAATTACGTCCCACTTGTTTACTTTTGTTTATTTTTCCATTACTCTAGGAGGTGAGTCATAGAGGATCTTGCTTTGATTTATTCCATTGAGCGTTCTGCCTATGTTTTCCTCTAAGAGTTTTATAGTTTCTGGTCTTACATTTACGTCTTTAATCCATTCTGAGTTTATCTTTGTGTATGGTGTTAAAAAGTATTCTAATTTCATTCTTTTACATGTAGCTATCCAGTTTTCCCAGCACTACTTATTGAAGAGGCTGTCTTTGCCCCATTATATATTCTTGCCTCCTTTGTCAAAGATAAGATACCCATAGGTGCATGAGTTTATTTCTGGGTTTTCTATCTTGTTCCATTGGTCTATATTTCTGTTTTGTGCCAGTACCATGCTGTCTCAACTGTAGCTGTGTATCATCTGAAGTCAAGAAGGTTGATTCCTCCAGCTCCATTCTTCTTTCTCAATACGGCTTTGGCTATTCAGGTCTTTTGTGTTTCCATATGAATTGTGAACTTTTTTGTTCTAGTTCTGTGAAAAATGCCATCGGTAATTTGATAGGGACCACATTGAATCTGTAGATTACATTTGGTAGTATAGTCATTTTCATAATATTGATTCTTCCTACCCAGGAACATGGAATATCTCTCCATTTGTTTATGTCATCTTTGATTTCTTTCATCAGTGTGTTATAATTTTCTGTGTATAGTGCTTTTTTCTCCTTAGGTAAGTTTATTCCTAGATATTTAATTTTTTGTTGCAATGGTGAAAGCAATTGATTCCTTAATTTCTCTTGTTGATTTGTCAGTTAGTATATAGGAATGCAAGTGATTTCTGTGTACCTATTTTGTATCCTGCAACTTTGCTAAATTCACTGACTAGCTCTAGCAATTTTCTGATACTGTCTTTAGGGTTTTCATGTCATCTGCAAACACTGAGAGGTTTACTTCTTTTCTGATCTGGATCCCTTTTATTTCTTTTTCTTCTCTGATTACTGTGTAACTAGGACTTCCAAAACTATGTTGAATAGTAGTGGTGAAACTGGACACCCTTGTCTTGTTCCTGATCTTGAGGGAATGCTTTCAGCTTTCCACCATTGAGAATAATGTTTGCTTGCTGTGGCCTTATCATATATGGCCTTTACTATGTTGGGGTAGATTCATTCTATGCCCATTTTTTGAAGAGTTTTAATTATAAATGAGTGCTGAATTTTGTCAAAGGCTTTTTCTGAATCTATTGGGATTATCATATAATTTTTATCTTTCAATTTGTTAATATGGTGTATCACATTGATTGATTTGCATATAGTGAAGAATCCTTGCATCCCTGGAATAAACCCAACTTGATCATGGTGTATGAGCTTTTCAATGTGTTGTTGAATTCTCTTTGGTAAAATTTTGTTGAGGATTTTTGCACCTATGGTCATCAGTGACATTGGCCTGTAGTTTTCTTTTTTTGAGTTGTCTTTGTCTGGTTTTGGTATCAGGGTGACGGTGGCCTCATAAAATAAGTTTGGAAGTGTTTCTTCCTCTGCAATTTTTTAAAAGACTTTTAGAAGGACAGGCGTTAACTTGTCTCCAAATTTTTGATAGAATTCTCACGTGAACCCATCTGTTCCTGGGCTTTTGGTTTTTGATCACAGCTTCAATTTCAGTGCTTATAATTGAGTTGTTCATAATTTCTATTTCTTCCTGGTTCAGTCTTAGAAGATTGAACTTTTCAAAGAATCTGTCCATTTCTTCCAATTATCCATTTTATTGCCATATGGTTGTTCATAATAGTCTCTTATAATCCTTTGTATTTCTGCATTGTCTGTTGTAACCTCTCCTTTTTCAATTCTAGTTTTATTGATTTGATTCTCTCTCTTTTTTTCTTGATGAGTCTGACTAAAGTTTTGTCAGTTTTTATCTTCTCAAAGAACCAGATTTTAGTTTTATTAATCTTTACTATTGTTTCTTTCATTTCTTTTTCACTTATTTCTGTTCTGATCTTTATGATTTGTTTCCTTCTGGTAATTTTGGTTTTTGTTGTTCTTCTTCTTCTTTTTCCAGTTGTTTTAGGTGTAAAGTTAAGTTGTCTATTTGATGTTTTTCTTGTTTCTTGAGGTAGGATTGTATTGCTATAAACTTCCCTCTTAGAACTGCTTTTGCTGTACCCCACAGGTTTTGAGTTGTGTTTTCATTGTCATTTGTTTCTAGGAATTATTTGATTCTCCTTTTGATTTCTTCAGTAAGCTGTTCATTATCTAGAAATGTATTGTTTAACCTCCATGTGTTTGTGTTTTTTACAGTTTTTTTTTTCTTGTAATTGATATCTAGTCTCATAGTGTTGAAGTTGGAAAAGATGCTTGATATAATTTCAATTATCTTAAATTTACTGAGATTTGATTTGTTACCCAAGAGGTGGTCTATCCTGGAGAATGTTCTACGTGCACTTGAGAAGAAGATGAATTCTTCTACATTTGGATGAATGTCCTGAAGATATCAATGAGATCCATCTCATCTAATGTATCATTTAAAACTTGTGTTTCCTTACTAATTTTCTGGGTTGATGATCTGCCCATTGGTGTGAGTGGGGTGTTAAAGTCTCCTACTATTACTGTGTTACTGTCAATTTCTCCTTTTATGTCTGTTACTGTTTGTCTTATGTATTGAGGTGCTCCTATGTTGGGTGCATAGTTATTTACAATTGTTATTTCTTCCTTTTGAATTGATCCCTTGGTCGTTATGCAGTGTCCTTCCTTAACTCTTGTAATCTTCTTTATTTTAAGGTCTATTTTGTCTGATGTGAGGATTGCTACTCCAGCTTTCTTTTGCTTCCCATTTGCATGGAATATATTTTTCCATCCTCTCACTTTCAGTCTATCTGTGTCTTGAGGTCTGACAGCATATATATGGGTCTTGTTTTTATATCCACTCAGCCAGTCTGAGTCTTTTGGTTGGAGCATTTAATCCATTTACATTTAAAGTAATTATTGATATATATGTTCCTATTGCCATTTTTAAAAATTGTTTGAGGTTTGATTTCGTAGATCTTTTTCTTCTCTTGTATTTCCTGACTATGTAAGTCCCTTTAACAATTGTTGTAAAGCTGGTTTGGTGGTATTGAATTCTCTTAACTTTTGCTTGTCTGAAAAGCTTTTCATTTCTCCATCAATTTTGAATGAGATCTTTGCCAGGTTCAGTAATCCAGGTTGTAGATTTTTCCCCTTTCAGTACTTTAAATATATCCCGCCATTCCCTTCTGGCATGCAGAGTTTCTGCTGAAAGATCATGTGTTAAACATATGGGGTTTTCCTTATATGCTACTTGTTGCTTTTCCCTTGCTGCTTTTAATACCCTTTGTGCTTAATCTTATTGGTTTGATTAGTATGTGTCTTGACATGTTTCTCCTTGGGTTTATCCTGTATGGGACTTTTTGTGCCTCTTGGACTTGATTGACTATTTCTTTTTCCATGTTGGGGAAATTTTCAATTATAATCTCTTCAAAAATTTTCACATACCCTTTCTCTCTCTCTTCTTCTGGGATCCCTATAATTTGAATGTTGGTGTGTTTAATATTGTCCCAGAGGTCTCTGAGACTATCCTCAGTTCCTTTCATTCTTTTTACTTTATTCTGCTTCTCAGCAGTTATTTCCACCATTTTATCTTTCAGCTCACTGATCTGTTCTTCTACTTTAGATATTCTGCTATTGATTCCTTTTAGAGTATTTTTAATTTCAATAATTGCATTGTTTGTCTGTGTATGTTTCTTCTTTAATTCTTCTAGATTTTTGTTAATTGATTCTTGCCTTTTCTCCATTCTGTTTTCAAGGTGTTTTTTTTAATCATCTTTACTATCATTAATCTGAATTCTTTTTTCAGGTAGTTTGCACTTTTCCTCTTCATTTATCTGGGCTTCTGTGCTTCTAGTTTGTTCCTTCATTTGTGCTGTATTTCTCTGCCTTTTCATTAAAAAAAAAAAAAAACTTATTGTGTTTTATTGTGTTTGAGGTCTCCTTTTCCCAGGCTTCAAGGTTGAATTCTTTCTTCCTTTTGGTTTCTGCCCTCCTAAAGTTGGTCCAGTGGTTTGTGTAAGCTTCATATAGGGAGAAGTTTGTGCTGAGTTTTGTTTTGTTTTCCTCTGATGGGCAGGGCTGAGTGAGGTGACACTCCTGTCTGCTGATGACCGGGTTTGTACTTTTGTTGTGTTTGTTGTTTGGATGAGGCGTCCCGCACAGGGTGCTACTGGTGGTTGGGTGATGCTGGGTCTTGTATTCCAGTGGTTTCCTTTGTGTGAGTTCTCATATTTGATCCTCCCTAGGGTTAGTTCTCTGGTATTTAGGGTCTTGGAGTCAGTGCTCCCACTCCAAAGGCTCAGGGCTTGATTTCTGGTCAGGAACGAAGATTCCACAAGTGGTTTGTTATGACATTGAGATTAAAGTAAATACCCCAAAATGAGAAACCAAAGATGAACCCCAGACAAATGACAGTTATAGAATCAGGCAAGTAATAATTTAAATAATGGAATATACACATATACATATACACTCATAAACAAAACCAAAACAGTCCCACAAAAATAAAGTACAACAGATTGACCGAGCAAACAAAGGACCAAAAATGACATCTACCAATTAAGAACAAAACTAACTAAAGCACAAACTGGAAGACAAACCTAAAGCAAGGTGCTGGGGAATAAAGCAATTAAAAAAAAAAAAAAAACAACTAACTAACCAACAAATATGTTGAGAGGAAAGGAAAGAAAGTAAAAAAGAATAGATATGCAAAGTTAAATAGAGGTAGATAAAGAAGATTTATATACATTAAAGATTAACTGCAAGGGGAAAAGAACAGTAGGAAAAGCAAACAAAGGAATAAATGTAGAAAAAATAATAGGTTTAATTTTTTTTTAAATTAAAATGTAGAAAGAGAAAAAAAAAAGTAGGAAAAAAATAAATAAAAGGAAAACTCCATAGAACTGCAAAAGGCCAACGTAGAGGCAGAGGTTTATAACAACAAGAAAAAGTGTAATTGAAAAAAAACTCAAAACCTTAATTAGATTCCATAGTGCTAATAAAATCAACAACTACAACAGAGGAAAAAAAACAGAAAAAGAAAAAATCCTAAAGAAACTTCAGAACAAGTCAAAATATATGAATAATAAATATTTTTCTTGAGTCACTGCTGTCAGGGTCCTTTCCTTCCCTGGGAGTCACAGTCCACCTCACTCCCTCAGCTTGCCTTCCAACACTGTCTCGGTCTCTGGACCTGCTGTGGGGACAGCTCAGATTCTAATCTGGTCCTACTCCTGTGTTCTTGCCTCCAATGTCCACAGCTATCAGAGCTAGTGCGTTTTCTTTTGTGAGAACTCTCAATATCCTTTTATATATTCCATAGACACAGAGTCTGCCTAGTTGATCTGCTACTTGTACAGCTGGTGGGAAGGTTTTGGTCTTCTTCCTTAGTCACACCGCCACTGGGTTTCAATCGTGTTTTTATTTCCACTTCTGCATGTGGGTCGTCCGCTGGGGTTTAGCACCTGAGGCTGTCCTAGATGGCTTGGGTTTGCCCCTGTGAGGGCCAGGTGTGGAGGTGGTGCAGCTGCTTGGGTCACAAGGGTTCTGGCAGCACCAGGTACTCAGGGAAGTTGGTGGCTAGGACAGCAGGAAATATAGTGCTCTAGGAGGGCATGGCAACCAGTATCGGCCAGTATGCTCCAGTATTCTTGCCTGGAGAGCCCACTGACAGAGAAGCCTGGCAGGCCACAGTCCACAGGGTCGTAGAGAGTTGGACACGACCGACATGACCCAGAGTGCATAGACAGAAGACTGTTTTTTGCTTGTGGCAGCTCTGCCCCTGTGAGCATGTAGATGGTGCAGCTGCTTGGGTTGCAGGAACCCTGGCGGCGCCAACTATGTAGGGACATGGACTGCCTCCGCCGCAGGAGTTATGGCCCTATCGGAGTCTTTTTTCGAGCCTCTGGTAGCTGGCAATCAGAAGGCCTCTTTGGCCAGTCTTTCTCCATAGCTCCACCTATTCAGGCATTTAGAGGGCTCCCTTGCCTGGGGTCCTTCTCTGTTGTTCAGCACATCAGGCACATAGAGGAGGCCCCCTGGCTGGGGTCCTACTCTGTAGTTTGGCACATCAGTCACTTAAAGGAGCACCCTGGGTAGGGTCCTGCTCTGTAGTTCAGTGTGTCAGGCGTTTGATGGGCCAGCCTATCTATTGTTCAGTTGCTGATGCTGGCGTGTGGGAAGAGAGAGGCTATGGTGATGGTTCCACTCCCTACATGACTCAGCAGTATCGCCTTGCTTCCATGGCTTCTTGGCTTTCCTCCACAGGCATTTCCCACCACAGTCTCCTCCTTCACATCCCTTCGATCCATCTCTCCACAGCCAACAGCAGCCCTCGCCCTGGGATTGCTCAACAATCCATAAACTCCAGCTCCTAGCTGCTGGGCTTTTCAGGGGACAAGCGTTCCTGTCCAGTGTCTGTATGGCTGCGTCAAGGACTGTCTGATTCTCATTCCATTTAGGCTGCCACAGATCAGCTATTTCAGTCCCAGCCTTAAATGTTTCTCCTCTGACCCAAACAACTGCCCCACTGTGGGGAAGGGATCCCTGCCTCAGTTCCCCCACCCGCCGAGGGCAGGTCCAGTCCTACTACACTCATGCTTTTCCCCATGGTTCCTTCATCCTACCGAGTTTTGCGTGTATCTTTAGATTCTTTTCCAGTGGTCATGTACTCCTGTCTGCTCTCAGCTGTTGTTCTGCAAGCACTTCTGTGTCTGAAAGTGTAT
This sequence comes from Oryx dammah, assembly GCF_014754425.2. Taxonomy (NCBI): domain Eukaryota; kingdom Metazoa; phylum Chordata; class Mammalia; order Artiodactyla; family Bovidae; genus Oryx; species Oryx dammah. Next base: position 77,916,006 of record NW_024070205.1, on the reverse strand, counting down.
TCCTGATGTATCCATGGAGAAAGATGTACTCCATGTCCACCTACTCCTCTACCATCTTGTTCTCCTCATCTGGAATACATGCTTAAATAAATGTGGTTATGTTATACATCATTTTAATGCACATTTCTCACTTTATGCTTTTTTGCTAATGACATTATTTGCTGTTTGTTTTATATTTATTTTAGACTAGAGAAATGAAGTTAGACAAAAAGCAAATACGAGCAATTTTTTTGAGCTCAAAATGGGTCATAAAACAGTGGAGACAATTTGCAACATCAACAACACATTTGGCCCAGGAACTGCTAATGAACATACAGTGTAGTGGTGGTTCAAGAAGTTTTGCAAGGGAGACGAGAACCTTGAAGACGAGGAGCATAGTGGCAGGCCATCAGCAGTTGACAGCAAACAGTTCCCAGAGTCATCAGAACTGATCCTTTCATAACTACATGAGAAGTTGCCAAAGAACTCAGAGTTGACCATTCTATTGTCATTTGGCATTTGAAGCGAACTGGAAAGGTGAAAAAGCTTGATAAGTGGATGCCTCATGAGCTGACCACAAATCAAAAAAATCTTTTTGTTTTTGAAGTGTCATCTGTTATTCTATGAAGAAACAACAAAACATTTCTTGACCAGATTGTGATGTGCAACAACAAGTGGATTTTATATGACAACCAGCACCAACTGACTCAGTTGCTGGACCAAGAAGAGGCTCCAAAGCACTTCCTAAAGCCAAACCTGCACCAGAAAAAGGTCATGGTCACTGTTTGGTGGTCTGCTGCCAATCTGATCCACTACCACTGCCTGAATTCCAGCAAAACCATTACATCTGAGAAGTATGCCAAGCAAATCAATGAGATGCACCAAAACCTTCAATGCCTGCAGCTAGCATTGGTCAACAGAAGGGTCCAATTTTTCTCCAGAACATCCAACCACATGTTGCACAACCAATGCTTCAAAAGTTGAACAAATTGGGCTACAGAGTTTGCTTTATCTGCCACAGTCACCTGACCTCTTGCCAATCGACTACCACTTCTTCAAGCATCTTGAAAACTCTTTGCAGAGAAAATGCTTCTACAACCCGCAGGATGCAGAAAATGCTTTCCAAAAGATCATGAAATCATAAAGCATGGATTTTTATGCTATAGGAATAAACAAACTTATTTCTCATTAGCAAAAATGTGTTGATTATAATGGTCCCTATTTTGATTAATAAAGATATGTTTGAGCCTAGTTATAATGATTTAAAATTGATGGTCCAAAACTGCAATTATGTTTGCACCAACCTAATAGCACTTAGGGATGCTCCAGATTGGTTCAGTGGTGACCGGGACTAGGCAGATGGATAGGAGGATTTTTCCTTTCTTTCTGTGGTAAAACTTCTACAACAAAATTCACCATTTTATCTAGTTTCATTTTATAAAGTGAGACCATACAGCGAATCTATCGAAATACTGAGAAAGTAAATAATTGGAGGTCCTGCTTTTGGGAGCACACGCTGCTTCAAGAGGAAGCATATGTCCCCAAGAACATAGGGGCCCTAGGGCCCTAGGAAGAAACATGCTAGTTAGATGCAGTTTGAATTCAGCTTCGCTGTGTACTAGCTCTGAGACCATAAGTACATTATTTCTCAATGCCTGTTTTCTCATGTTTACAATGAGGATAAAAAATTGTTCCATCAGTATGGTTGAGGGCATTAATATAGGTAAAGCATTTAGAAGAATGTCTGGCTCTTTGTAAGCACACAATAAATGTTATTAAATATTATTGTCATTACCATTACCAGATCAGGAGGCATTCATACAGGCTACACAACGGGAACTGAGTGAAACGGGGAATTTGATGAAGGTATTATTTGCCTCTGGCCCGTTCTCCCATTTGTAATGAGCTATGGTTGGAAGTGTGGTTTTTGCTATTGCTAAAATAGTAATTTTGTTTGGGTAGCCCCCCTGTCCCACCTGCACCCCCTTCCACCTTCACCAGAACGAGTACACAGCTCCAGGCCTGGGGCTCTGATGCCCTCTGGTCCAGACCCTTACTTTGTGGCAGTTTGGGCATTATTGTTAGCAGTAATTTATTGACGAGATGACAAATTCAAATGGCTAGCGGACCTGAGATGTAGTTCTGCTTCCTGAGGCTCTTCTCACTCTCATTAGCCCCGCCGAGGCCGCAAAGGCACGAGGAATGAGGGGTCCCTTGGTCACCGTGGGGCACAGTGTAATGCGCCTCAGCCTGTCCTCACTTCTCGGTGTGGTCAGCCTCAAACGTGGGGGATGGGCTGCTTTCTGCACCTTCCATGACACAGTTCTCCACTCTCAACACGCCGGGGACAACGGTGACGCCTGTCAGCCAGGGACAGCCGCGGACGACGGGCAAGATCCCTGCGGGGGGAGCTGCGGCCGGGCACCGGCGTGAAGGCGCGGGCGTGAGGGCCGGCAGGCGTCTGCCTACCTCCCTCCCGGATGTGGGGCGAGGGAGGAGCCCGCGGCCACTCACCACGTCCCTCAGTCCCTACGAGGAATTGGCTAAGACCTAGACACGCTGCGAAAAGCGCTCGCTACTCGGTTTTCCCAGTTTGGCAACAGGACTGACGCCGCAGCTTCCGCCCACTCTGGGAAGCTCAGCAACAAGCTGCTGATTGGCTGGCCGGGGGGGCAGAGCGAACCAATCAAAGTCCTCCCCGACGCCCTCGGTCTAGGAGAGGCGTTAACAGAGCGGGTGAGAGAGGGAGGGGCCGGCGGGGTGGGGCGGGGCCGGCGGGGTGGGGCGGGGCCGGCGGGGTGGGGCGGGGCCGGCGGGCGGCCGCTGTGCCTGCCCCCTCCCTCCTGCCGCTGCTGCGGGAGCGTCTCGGGTTCTTCGGTCTGAAGGTCTCCCTCATTTCTCAGACCTCCCCCACAGCCTGACGGACGGCAAGGCTGGTGCAGGCTTTTTTGAGTCATTCTGGAGGTTCTGGGTTTATGGAACCTCCTCGGCCGTCTTTCCAAAGCCCCTCTGGATCTGAGCATTTGTTTTCCCACGTTTGTCACTAGGGCCCTCCTGTCTTATCTGTATGTGCGCACGCCCTTCTGTGTCTCATCCACCTACTAAAACCAAATGAACCATCCGTTTTATTACACAGTACCTTATTGGCAGCAGCCTCCTAGACATTAGTAGAGTATGCATTTCTGAGGATATACATTGGGACTCGGTAAGATAAAGCATTTCAAATAATCTCGTTCCCCACCTCAATGCGCACAAACATACACACACGTACAGATTCAAAGAATTTAGTACAGTAGCAACAAAATTAAGACTTTAGAGATGGTGACAGCGTACGATTACTGGCTGTGTGACCTTGAGCAGATTCTTAACTCTCTGAACCTCAGTTTCTACCAATGAAGAATGCTACTGATGGTAGCACCTACTTCCCAGCATTATTATGACAAAATGTCTGACATAATGCCTAATAAATTATATTATTTTAGGTATTAATAACGAAGGAAGGAGTATTCCTTTCCCACGTTTACTCTCAGTCCTCCATTCTTGGTTTAGGTGCTAGAGGTAACAACTAGATTCTAGGAACATGTAAAATTTCTATCATTAAAACAATTTAAGATTCAGGTTAACACTTAGTGCATTCTCATAGCCCCCAGCTTTCACATGGATCCTGCTTTTAGCTCATGAATTTTCTAAAGGGAGAGACCTATTGGCAAGATAGGATTATTTTTTTCCTCAAGAACTTTCATTCAAATTCGTCCCTTTCAAAAACTTTAGAACAGCAGTATCTGAAGATTTACAATAATCCCATTTTATAGGATTTAACATTCTCTTTTTTTCATAGACTTCTGAAGTGCCCTACCTGATCTCTCCACATACTAACATGAACACCAAGATTTGATTGTTTTTCCTAAACCTCTTCTACTGAAGTCCTTTCTTGTCTTCTCAGAAACTCATCTCTTCTGCAGTCTTTGCCTCTCCTCCAAATGCTATACACTGGTCCATAGATGTTCTTCAGTGAACACAGACTGGCAGTTCAGTGCTCACAGACCCCTGGTGGTCATCCTGCCATGCTCCATCACCTGCCGTGCCCTGTTGATGTCAGAAGTGACCTTTGTTGATGTGTTGTGTTCTTAAGAACAAAAGCAATCATGTCTGGGACATCTCAGTAATCCCAAATGCTGGGGACAGGGAGGATGCAAGGTACACGAGGATGCAACACACAGCATTGGGGTGTAATTCAGTGGGAAGCCAGTAGACCTGGGTTTCAGTGTTGAGTTTGTGCCATTAGGGGCAAGTCAATAAAGTGTTTGGTCTCAACTACCCTATCTGTAAATTGGGTGAATGAGACCTCCTTACTTTATAGATATTTTGGGAAAATAGTATATACTGTTGAAGGTACTTTATATTTTGGGGGGAAAAAACGGTTGTGTGGGTGTGTGTGTGTGACAGGCTATTAAATCCATTTTATGCCACTATTTCCATTTGGCCCCCCCAAAATACGTTCTAACAGTTGTTATTAAGCCTTATGAACCCAGCTTTGTGCTGTTATGGGCTATATGACACAATCTCTACCTTTAAAGAATTTACAGTCTAGCCAGGTTGCTCAACTAACACATGAAATGATGTGGGTACTGACTGTGGGATCCCCACCTCTTCTATCTTGCAATAAGGGATGATCTGGTGGTGTGACTAAGGAGCCGATACGTGGATGTGCCTTGCTCCAACTAGCACATCTGCTGGCCTCTTGCCGCTCCCTTTCCATCCTTGGTGGAGTATGGGGTCTTACAAACCAGCCTCTCTGCTGCCTTCACCAGTGTTCACCAGCCGTGGCCTGATGCTTTGTGACCTGAGTTTGGGGAGATGCCAGTGTACTCACAGGGGTCTCCTCTCCTGCTCACGTTTGATGCTGCCCTTCACTTATGCTTCGTGTTCCTGATACTTTCCCACCTGTACCTGCCCACTGACACTGCTTACACTGTTTACAAAACTGATGTGGAGTGCCGTCATAGTCATTGTAGCTACGACAGCTGCTCTGGAGTGGGCTTTGGGTGGGGCACTGCAAGTGTTCTTCCTCTGTGCCCGGAAAAAGAGGCCATTTCCTTTCCCTTTTTGCAAAAAGAATAGTGCTAGTATACACCTTCTAATTTCTATTTGCTCCCCAGGCCAGGTAGACTAGAAAAGATGGAAGTTGCTTACCTTTCCCCACAGCACAGAATCCTCTTTGTGGACTCCCTCAGCCTTCTTGGTGGAGGGACCTAATCTTCGATGACGTGGAGGACCAGTTCTGTTGCTGCATGCTCAGCAGGCAGACTCCAGCTCCGATTCTCCGTGCTGGACCAGCAGCTTTAGCCCTTTTTCTTTTGGGGGACTGTCAACAAAGCCTCAGCATGGCCTCTAAGAAGGAATAGATTCGTGTAAGGAACAGATCATCTTTGACAATAAAAGATGGGCATGCAAATTAAAATAAATATCAATACCAAGTCTCATCCATCAGACTGTCCAAATTACTGAAGTCTGAAGCTACTGGCATCATGGGGATGTGGAAAAATGGGGACTCAGGTACGACTGATATGAGTACACGTGGTGGCTCAGATGGTAAAAATCTGCCCATAATACAGGAGACCAGGCTCCATCTCTAGGTCGGTCGGAAAGATTCCTTGGAGAAGGGACTGGCTAACCACTCCAGTATTCTTGCCTGAAGAATTCCATGGACAGAGGAGCCTGATGGGCTACAGTCCTTAGGGAGGTAAAGAGTAGGACAAGACTAACACTTTGGAGAGCGGTTTGACAGCATCAAGTAGAGGAAAATTTGTTCATACTTCGCAACTTAGCAGTTCCCCCCTGGGCATATATACCAGTGGGTGTTAACAGGTGGTACTCCTCTCCACCTCTCCACCCCCACCCCACTGCCCCCCACCGCCAGGGAACATTTGGCAACTCTGGAAATATTTTTGATTTGGACTGGGGAGGAGACAGATGCTCCTGGCATCTAGTGGATAGTGGCCAGAGATGCTTCTAAACATTCTATAGGCAGTCCACTCTGTCCTCCCACCCCTTCTCAACAAAAAATTATTCAGACTCAAATGCCAGTAGTGTACTGTTAAGGAATCCTGATGTAAACTCTAGAGAGACTCTCAAATGCAGTCTCAAAGAGACAGGTAAAAGGAGGTTTACTGCATTATTTGTTTCTAACATTACGGTATTGAAAATAATCTAAATGTCCCTCAAAAGGAGAATAGAGAAATAAAGTATTTCCATAACATGGTTGGAATGAATGAACTGGAATTCACAAGAATCAGTATGGGTAAATCTTGAACACAGTGTTCACTGAAAGAAGCAGAATACAGAAACTGCTACCGTGTGAAGTTTAAAGACAGACAATTCTCTACTTCGCCAGGTTAGTTATTTTTGTCTCCACCAAATTCCACAGCAAGAACCTGGAGACCTTTACATTCATTCTTTCATACTCAATGCACCAGCAATTAATATTATCTGTCTCAGGGTTTTGCATAAAGAAAACATTTGCTGAGTGATTGAGCTGTGCTCACAGAAAGATAAGACAGTGATTTGCCTTCTTTTCTTCCCTTCCCTCTATGATCTGCCTTTCTGCCTGCCTTTCCATGGCTCAATTTAGACAGGGTCCTGGAACTTGGATGATAAAACACTGAATCTTCATTTTTCATGCTGCTATCTGAACTTTTATGAAGGTACCAAGTTATATCAATATTAGCAACCTGAAGCTTTGTAACCCACTGGAATTGGGTGTATTTTCATATCACGTTACAGTCACTGAAGATACTTAGAAATAACACTTGTGCTCGTCCGCACTTTGAAATGACTGTGGTTAGGTTTGTTGCTGGATCTCGTTATTTATTACATGAGTACGCAATTTTGATAACTGTATTTCAATGTAATTGGTTTTCTTTGGAATCCAATGGATTTTATTTTATACCTTTAAAAACATTTTGAGAAGAGGTCCATAGGCTTTGGCAGACTGCCACAAAGGTCAGGACTCCCCGGTTATACCATACCTTCAGATGTTTTGATTATTTGTTACGAGTCCAATGTACTGATCTGAGCCAGATAGGAGAAAGTGGGAATAGATTGCTGCCTTTAAAGATTTCAGGAAAGGGTCTGATGGTGTGAAATGAGATGCTGCCTACTAGTTGCTGGAAGACAGAAATGTGAGATTGAGCTGGGCTTTGGAATGTTAGTAAGGTTTCTTGGTACTTGTGTCTGAAATAGGATAAAGGCAGTAGATGGTCTTACCCCTGCCTACAGCTCTGGTCTCATTGTTCCTTGTCATTGTGCCCCCAGCCATTTTTGTTGTCTTTTGGTGTCTAGGGGGCTCCCTGCATTAGGAAGTCCATGTATTCTGTTAGCTGTGCTGGACTCTCCTCTCATCTCTTCATCTCCCTTCATATCTGAGTGTCTGCTCCGGTCCTCCAGTCTAGGCCAGGCCTCTGGATACTCCTCGTGTAAACCTGTCCTCATCTCCTTTACAGCCCTTTCTCGTTTGTAACTATGTGATCTTCCGGTGATTCTTTAGTTCAGCGCTTGTCACCACACTGGATTATAAATCCCCAATGGCAGGGAAGGCTTGCTTTTGTTGTCTACAGTATCTCCATTGCCTGACCAAGGGCTCTTTGTAAGTATTTATTGATAAAGAGTGAATTTTAATTGGAAAATTTATTAAAGGACTGTGAATACTAGCAGAATGAATTTAGGTCCACAAAAAAATAAAGTCAGATGGCCTCCCGCAACTTGTGACAGCCCTTCTACCCCCAAGTCTCCTCCATACTCCAGCAGTTCTGCATATACCAGTAACTGTGAGGTCTTCAGGCTAGTGCAGCAGAGACAGGATAGCAAGACTGGCAGACTGGGGATGGCCTGGGCACAGATCCTGGCCTTGATGCTTCCTTCCTGGGTGACTTCAGCCTCTTTGTGCCTGTCTTTCCACCTATAAAATATTGAAAATAATAGCACCTCTGGCATAGAAGAGATGGGGATACCATACTACCTGACCTGCCTCTTGAGAAATCTGTATGCAGGTCAGGAAGCAACAGTTAGAACTGGACATGGAACAACAGACTGGTTCCAAATAGGAAAAGGAGTACATCAAGGCTGTATATTATCACCCTGCTTATTTAACTTATATGCAGAGTACATCATGAG
>NW_024070205.1:77767984-77907755 GCF_014754425.2 Oryx dammah | reverse complement strand
ATGGAACAACAGACTGGTTCCAAATAGGAAAAGGAGTACATCAAGGCTGTATATTGTCACCCTGCTTATTTAACTTATATGCAGAGTACATCATGAGAAATGCTGGACTGGAAGAAACACAAGCTGGACTCAAGATTGCCGGGAGAAATATCAATAACCTCAGATATGCAGATGACACCACCCTTATGGCAGAAAATGAAGAGGAACTAAAAAGCCTCTTGATGAAAGTGAAAGAGGAGAGCGAAAAAGTTGGCTTAAAGCTCAACATTCAGAAAACAAAGATCATGGCATCCAGTCCCATCACTTCATGGGAAATAGATGGGGAGGCAGTGGAAACAGTGTCAGACTTTATTTTGGGGGGCTCCAAAATCACTGCAGATGGTGACTGCAGCCATGAAATTAAAAGACGCTTACTCCTTGGAAGAAAAGTTATGACCAACCCAGATAGTATATTCAAAAGCAGAGACATTACTTTGTCAACAAATGTCCGTCTAGTCAAGGCTATGGTTTTTCCAGTGGTCATGTATGGATGTGAGAGTTGGGCTGTGAAGAAGACTGAGCACCGAAGAATTGATGCGTTTGAACTGTGGTGTTGGAGAAGACTTTTGAGAGTCCCTTGGACTGCAAGGAGATCCAACCAGTCCATTCGGAAGGAGATCAACCCTGGGATTTCTTTGGAAGGAATGATGCTAAAGCTGAAACTCCAGTACTTTGGCCACCTCATGAGAAGAGTTGACTCATTGGAAAAGACTCTGATGCTGGGAGAGATTGGGGGCAGGAGGAGAAGGGGATGTCAGAGGATGAGATGGTTGGATGGCATCACGGACTGGATGGACATGAGTCTGAGTGAGCTCCGGGAGATGGTGATGGACAGGGAGGCCTGGCGTGCTGCGATTCATGGGGTTGCAAAGAGTCGGACACGACTGAGCGACTGAACTGAACTGAACTGACCTGAATGAGGCAACATAAGTAAAATACCTAAACCATAATAAGTGCTAACTTAAAGGAAGAGAGCTGACTGAGCCTGATGGATAATCCAGTCCTGCTGCCAACCTGAGAAGCCCTGGATTTAGAAATCAGGGAAGCCTTGCATCATGGCTGAGCCTGGCTCTGGATTCTTCCCCTGCTGTCTTGGTTGGGATATTCATGAGAGCTGCTAAAAAGCAAAACTGAGAGGCAAGGGGTTCCTCCTTGCAGCGTGGCTGGACCCCCTCCTGTGTGTCTGTGTCTCCACCTACTTCATGTGACATCTCCCTGAACTGGAGCACCAAGGCAGATGTGCTGACCTTGCTGTGCTTGAAGAGAGGTGTATGGCCAAAGTTGTGACTGATCTTTTTGCATTCTCAAATTCCTGCTTAACTCTTGCTCCAGAGGATTATGATCAAATTAGCTCAGTCTGCCTTCAGATGAAGTTGTATCATTTGTAACACGCTTGGCACAGAATTTCACAGAATTCATTATGAATATATTCAGTAAATAATATATTCAGCTCAATAAATATCAGTTGTGGTTATTTCTCTATTAGAAAATGATGACTTGTCCTAAAAGCACAACGCTAGCCCACCCTCCTGACTTATATAACAGTTGCTAAGCATCATGTTCTTAAAGGCTTTTAAGTAATGTACATTGAGAGGCTGAACGAAAGAGCAGATGGGTTGTGCTGTGCTGTGCTAAGTTCTTTGTGAATCGTGTCCAATTCTTTGTGACCCTTTGGACTGTAGCCTGCCAGGCTCCTCTGTCCATGGGATTCTCCAGACATGAATACTGGAGGGGGTTGCCATGATCTTCCCGACTCAGGAATGGAACTAGCTCCTGCCTGCCTAGTTTCCTCTTTCAGGTGCTTTGCAGTACTTGACTGCCCTCAGTTCTGCATAGTTGCCACTAGAGGGCAGGGGCACTTAAGACAATACCCTAGACCCACCAGTGCGAGAATGGTTGAAGGAGAAAAATGGTAGAAAGAGTTGGGGCGGGGCTGGGGGAGGGGGAGTGGAAAGCAAAACAGTTTTTCTTTATCTCTTGGGGAGCAAATGGAAGGAAATGGGAAGCTAGTAGAATTGAAGTTAGATTTAAAGAAGAACTTCCAGAGCACAAAGTTTTCTGTAGAGATTTTATACAGAGATTGTTATACAAAAACAAAAAACCCTTAGCTACATCTGCCCAAGCAGAATAGATGAGAATGTGGGCTCCTCCAGTCTGAGGCCTATGTGATGCCAGTAGGTCCCCTTAAAGTAACCTTTCTCTGTGTTCGCCTTAAATGACTCCATTCTGGCACATGCAATTGTAAAATAACTTTATTGGTTGGGTTAGCCACCACTCATGCTTTTCCTGTAATAAGGATCCTTTATAGAGGCATGATGGTGTCCACATGCAGATGCTTTCTGAAGAGCCCTGGGCCAAGGGGCGGCCTTGCCCCTCACATCAGAGCTTCTTTGTTGAAATGAGCTGGTTTGGCTTTTGTGGATTTGAGGTTCTGGAGCCAAGAACATAGTTCAAGGATCCCCTCTTCTTTCTTCAGGGAACTGCTTCAAAGCATACACGGTATCAGGGAAGCAATGGCATCTGTGCAGGGAGCTCTCCTCAAGCAGTCTCTGCCCACGGCTGCCCAGATGGCCCCAACCCAGTGGTACCCCACAAAGCAGGGGTTAGGTCCCCAGGCAGCGCTACTTCCAGAAATGGGAAAGATTAATTGCTCTCCAGCCAAGCTATAAAGCGACAGCCAGCTTCAGTAATGAGGGTGGCAAGTCCAGGGCTGGTTGGAGTCTGTCTCTCCAATCAGGTTATCGACCTTTCTGCTTGCGTAAGAGGACAAATTACCTCTCTCATACTTGGAGAACCACATGGCCTCTGCCTTTGAAGATAAAAACTCAAGTAGGGAGCTGCTGGGAATGCAGAGAGTGCTGGGCAAGAATGACACTACTGGGGCTGCCTCCTCAGTTCAGCCAATTCAAGGTGTATTTGCCTCCATTATGGATGCATGGATGCTGATAATAAGCAACATCCGGTCGCTTTCCTTTTCTGAAGTCTGACCCACCTTCAAAGAACTGCCCAGTTGCTAAAATATAGCCCCACACATTTAGCTAAGTCTGAGGTTGGCTGTCTCCTCCCACATCAAGCCTGGAATATTGTCATCACGCTGGTGACCGCTGGTGTAAAGGTGATTCTTGGTGTCCTTCCAACCTCAGCCACCAATGTGAGTTCTCTGCGCAGTCACTGGGCAGTTATGCATACACCTTGGCTTCTCCTGCCTCTACCTAAGATGTCTGTGGGGCATGGTTGAGTGGATGAGGTGGACTGAGGAGGCGACCGTTGGGCAAGAGGTATATCTGAGAAGCAGCAAGTGGGAGCCCAGAGTATTGGCACGACCAGCCCAGCACGTGGGGGAGCAGTCAGATGCTGCCTTCAGAGTCAGATATTACTTCAAAAGCACAGTTATTCTATTGCTCAGGCAATGGTTCAGGACACTGGATCACTGTGAAGACCTCGAGGGTAATGAGATTTCGGGGACTGGGACTTCAGGGTTTACACCTTCTGCCAACCACTTCTGTCTTAGAAACGGACGTTTCACGGCCCTCAGCAGAAGGCTGCCTGTCCCCTGACTCCACCTAAAACTGCCTACAGGGAAGAAGACTAGAGAGAGAGCCCATGGACCTCTGTCACACGGTCTGTCCCAGACCTTCCAGCAAAAGCCAAACCAAACCATCAAGCCAAATGCAAAGAGGCGTGGGGGCACGGCCCTGCGCCCAGTGGCGCTCAGATCTCGATGAGGCTGGCCAGGCGCAGGCAGAGGGGCGCGTCGGCGGGCATGGCGCTGCGCTTGATCTCGTTGCCGTCCAGGCGCAGCACCTGCAGCTTGGAGAAGTTCATGACATCCACCACGGTGCAGAAGCTGCTGATGGAGAACTCTGTGGGGACAAGAGGGGCGGGGATGGGGAGAAGCCCAGATCAGGGGCCTGGGACCGCAGGAAAGCCCCACGGAGTCTGTGAAGCTTCTGAGGGGAGGGGAGAGCTTGGCTGGGTGGGGCAGGCGCTTCCCAGGATCCGAGTCAAACTTGCACCCACTGGGGAGCAGAGCCAGGGATAAAGTGAGGTCTCTGCCTGCATAGCTCCACCTCTTTACCCATGCCCCCACCCCCCCAAAACCCTGGAAGGTCCTTCCCGGCAGGCCTTGGTCTTTTCCCCTCTGTGGGCAGCAGGTGGCAGCAGAAGGCAGTCAAAGAGGAACCCTAGCAGCTATGAAGTTCTCCCTTGATTGTGTTTGAAGAAGAGGGCGTTTCCCAAATGCTTTGAGAAGGAAGACTGGGTAGGTGGAAGGACTTAAATTTTGAATATTTCCTAACAGTTTGCAGACAGAGAAAGCGGAAAGAAATTAAAGAGAGAAAACTTGGACTGAGAAACAAGTGCCTCTGAGAGCAGAGCTTTGAGGGGGTTGTCCCGTGTACATTCTGAGTACAGACAAAGGAGTGATCTTGGCCCTGAGGTTTAAGGAGAGGTGAACCGAGCTGCCATGGAGCTCAAAACTCAAATAATTTCCTTGCCTCCTGCATTTAATATGATTAGTTTACTCTCCATTTTTGTAATCTCGAAGTTTGAAGATTCTCCCCCAACGCTCCAAGTCCTGTAATCCTAACAGAAACAATCGTTGTGTTTGGTTTAAACACAAGTCCTTCAGCTACCACTCACCCGGTTCTCCCTCTGCTTGTTCTCTTGGACAAATCAACTACCTCTGTCTCTATCCTACTGGGTCAGGAACTTGAAGGATTAAAACAAGAGCTCAGCTAGAACTCCAGCCTGCGTGCGTGCTAAGTTGCTTCAGTCAGGTCTGACTCTTTGCAACTTCATGGTCTGTAGCCCATCAGGCTCCTCTGTCTGTGGGATCCTCCAGGCAAGAATATTGGAGTGGGTTGCCATACCCTCCTCCAGGGGATCTTCCCACCCCAGGGATTGAACCCACATCTTTTATGTCTCCTGCATTAGCAGGCAGATTCTTTACCACTAGCACCACCAGGGAAGCCCCAAAACTCCAGCAGGGACAGCAAAAGTTACCACCGAAAAGCTGCTGGCGCCCATAGAGGCTGCCTTCAATGTGGTATATGAGAGCAGCAGAAAGATGGTTCGGGTCCGGAGGGATTTTGGGTGAGGTTATTTGTCGGGACTTGGTAGGCTACACCTGGAGGGCTGTAACACTTAGGCAGACTCAGAGCTTGGCTTGCTTTTGCTTCTACCAGAGGCATTTCTCTGCTTGCCACAGTGGTCAGGAGCTGTATGTCAGCCTGGAGCTGGGCAGGAGGAGTGGGAGGAAGGCTTTCCTGATTCTCTTCCTGGGGTGACTATCAAAGGCATTGTGGTTATGGGTATGGAAAGTAAGCTCTCTATGGAGAGCTTAGATAGATGAAGAAATTGTTTTTGAAATTAGCACTAGCGATTGCTTTCAGTCTCTGTTAAGAACTGACCAAGAGGAGATGGGGAAGTCTGCAGCCAATTAACATGTGCTACAAATGTAAGACAGAAAAACCAAAGAATAATGAGAAGAATGGGGAATATCCTTCTTTAGAGAGCACTCAGGGAGGGTTGGGTGGAGACCCGGAATGCTTTTGGATGTCCCCTTTCTGGTCCCAGGCAATAGATCAAGTGACGTCCGAGTGGACAGGTTGGGGCAGAGTCGAGGCTTAGTCAAGTCTGGCTCTATGGTGTCTGCATAGAATGCGCAGAGTGGGTTGGGCTGGAGAGAAAAACGAAGTGGCCTGGCTTGAATATCACTTCCAGCTGTATTGGGCGACTGCACTTAGAGGTTCCACAGTGGATTCTCTATACCAGCCTGGGGCCTTCAGACTGTCTGCTGAAGTCCTGGCTCCCCACTGTGCAACTATAAATATGAGGCATATTTAGGAGTTGCTCAACACTCAGCATATATAGATTCTATCCACACGTTGAGCACTGTGAGCCCCCATGTTAGCCCTCTCTAAGTTCATGAATAGGACAGAGGCTTCTGCTTGGAGATGCTGGAGGATACTTTGCATCCCAGATTAAATTTTGACATAAGTTTTTCCAAATTCCTCCTGGTTACTGGCCCTGCTCCACTGGATCCCAGAGCTACTGAATAACATTCTGAGCTGTGTTTCCTGCTGTTGCCAGGCTGGAAAAACTGAGGGAGACAGTAGTGGGAGAAAGAAGCAGGGAGGGAGAGAGCCAGGCTTAATTCCCCTGCACTCAGCGCCTGTCCTTTTAGCTCTCTTCTCAAAGGGTTGCTTCAATCCTACCTTCATGACCCACCCCTGCTCTGGGTCCCCTGCAGGGAGACCTCCTTCACATTTGCCCAGATGAATGGCTGAGCCTGGGGAACTCACTTTCCTGCTAGTGGTCTGAATCAGAGAGGTACTCCTTCCTTTCTCAGCCAGAGAAGCCTGGCTCTCAGTCCTCTAATGCTAAAGGCAGAGTTTATACTACATGATCTGGGTGACCTGAAGAGACTGCTTTTCCTTCTCTGTGTCTCAGTCACCCCATGTTTGCAATGCAAAGATAAAATAAAACTGTATCTGGCAATGTCAAAGTGGCAATGAGGGGAAAAATTTATAATATAGTCACTGTGTGTCGAAAAGCAAGTGCTTTTTCAGTTGTGTGCCAGGTCCCGAACCAAAGCCTTCAATGTACTAATCCACTAATTAAGAAAAATAAGATGTTGGTGTTATTTACCCCCAAAAAAAGGACTAAAAGGGGGACAACCAGATAGAGGAGCTTTGCACAAGAAGGGATTTGGGGTAAACACTGAACCTTTTTAGGTTTGACTTAGGAAAAACTTTCTTGCAAGACCTTAGGACACTTGACTAATGTGATTTTATCTTTGGCAGAGCTTTTGGAAGAAGTGAACCACCTTATATTTAAAGGACATATGTGGTTCTGCAAGAAGGCAGAGTGACAAGATGCTGTGATGGAGTCTTTTCCACCCCAAGTTTCACTGGTTATACAGTTAGGCAGTAACTATTGGCTTCTCTCCCATGATAGCTGTTCTTCTGTCACATTTTCAAGGTCAAACTCTGATCAAGCACAGGATACTATGTGACATTTCTGTTATGACACTCCTCCTGGATTCAGAGTGGGTAGCAGCAGCAGGTAAGTAGTGGTGACTTCTGGGTGGGATGATAGACAGCTAGAAGTAAATGTCAAAGCTTTTACATCATGCAACATATGAGAGATTAGAGAACCCTGCCTTGGGAATAGGAAGACCTTCCCCAAAGAAAGAGAGACTTTAAATACAGAACAGTTTGCAGTGTACGTGATGGTGTCTTACACTTCAAAGTAGTCCACCTCTGGGACCGGTGCCTCTCTTACTCGGGGAGGCTGTCTGGCTTGTTAACATCTTGCCAAATGAATGATCTGTTCTGTGAGCACAGGGAGAGAGAAGGATCCATGGAGAGGTTCTGACCTCAGTCCTATCTGTGCTTTGATGCTGTGACGGTGCTGTTTGCTCTCAGCAGGCTCTACTTCAAAGCCCTCTGCCAATGGCCATTAATGAGTCCTTCCTCCCCCAGGGAGAGAGGTACTTTGCTGCAGAGGAGGAGAAGTTAATGCTGGCTCAGCACCTTCCAGCTGGGCTGAGACGTCAGAGGATCTGGCGCAGTGTAAGCACATTCTGAACACAAGACCCAGAGAGGGACCAAAAGGCGCCTGGACAGGCCCGTCGGAAATGGAGATTTTGGTTCTCGCAGACAGGCCATCCGTTGGGCCTTCTGGGGAGTGTTGGGCACACAGGAGGCCTTGTGCTTGCTCGCCACTGCAGGGTTTGGCAGGAGTCAAGCTCGTGTCACCCAGGGCACCTCATGCTCCCGGAGAGCCAGCCAGAGCCAAGTGCCGCACGCAGCTCTGAGAGGCTGCAAATTCCCGTCCACCGGCCGCATGTTTAAAACACAAGCATCCGAGCATAAGACCAGGCTGATCGGGGGGAAACAGAGAGCTCGTCCTCTCTGGAGTCAGTGAGAAAGTACAGATACCATGGTTTCTTAGCAGCCCACTTTTCTCCTCAACTTAAATGCCCCTGTCTATGAACCACCCCCTCCCAAACCTCTCCAGACTCATTTCTCACAGCTTGACAGCTGACCCCTTCCTGTGAGACACGGGAATCTCCTAGCCATCCTCTCAAAGTGACTTGGTAAATGACTGGTCCCTTGTGGCGATGGGACCTCTAAGGATGGCTCAGCCCTGTATTCCTCCAGCCCATACCCATTTATCTCTCAGGACCTAAATTTAGACTTACCTCTTCTGAGAATTCTTCTTCCATACCAACCCACTCCCCAGTGACTTTTCCTAGCACTGCCCTGTAGTCTAAGAGTATGCCACTCTGTACCACTTTGTACGGGATGTGGCAGGGTTCTCAACCTGCTTCATCAATTTTCTTTGGTTCTCCTACTTCTAATTCTTCTTCTGATCCCCCAGCACTCGGGATCAGATCTTTCCAATGCAACAGACAGCACTCCCCACTCCCCTTTGCCCGCGTCTCACCATTGATCCTATTGCCTTGGAGGTAGAGGTTCTCCAGGTTGGTGCTGACTGGCGGGATCTTCTGCAGCTGGTTGTAGGAGAGATCGAGCTCAAGGAGGCTGCTGGAATTGAAGGTGTTTGAGGCCAGGCCGTTGTTGGTGAGGCTGTTGTGGGATAGCCGCACATACAGCAGCTTGGGTGACCCCCGGAAGTAGCTGTCGGGGACTGAGAAGACGTTGTTGTGTTCCAGGTACAGCTGCTCGAGGGCTGAGGGCAGTCCATCGGGCACCTTCCTAAGGTGGTTGTAGCTCAGGTCCAGCAAGATCAGTGATCGCAGGCCTCTCATCGAACTGCCCACTTCCTGGATCTCGTTGTGATGAAGGTACAAGGCTGTGAGGTTCTCCAGCCCCTCCAGCGCGTTGTTGGGGACCCTTGAGATCTGGTTGTGGTCAAGATGGAGCTCTCTCAGGGACCGAGGCAGTGGGCTGGGTATCCGGGTCAGGTTATTGTGATCCAGATACAGCCTCTCCAGGTGCCTCAGCTTGGAGAAAACCTTCTTGCCCACCTTATCACTGGTGATCTGGTTGCCATGGAGAGCAATCCAGAGCAGCCCAGTGGCGTTGTCGAAGACACCCTCCTGGATGGAAGAGATCTGGTTGTTCTGGAAGTAGACGTACTTCATGCGGGAGGGGACGAAGGGCAGGTACTTGAGATTGCGGTTGTCGCAGTACATGGCTGTGGGGAAGTTGGGGGGACAATCGCACTCCTGGGGGCAGTCTCGGGGCTCTGGTGGGGGTGGAGAGCCGTAGGCATAAGCTGGACCCTCTTCTCCCCCGTAGGGGTAAGGCTCATAAGGCTCATAGGGGTAAGGGTCATAGGGATCATCATAGGTGGACTGCTGGTTGCGGAGGAATTGAAACCACCAGTGAGAGTCTTCCTCATATTGGGCCCAGGAGAGGGAGCAGAGCCCTGCCAGTAGCAGGATGGAAGCCCACTGCATTTTGTGTTTCTGCAAGAAGGGAGAGAAAACAGAGGAATCAGGTGTGAAGGAGACTCCAGGGAGGCAGAGAGGCAGAAGAGGTGAGCCTTGGGCTTTGAGCTCTTCAGACCTGACCTTCAGCAGAAAGCAGCTCTGAGCAGAGTCCTTGCTCCCACCTCCTCTGGGCCTCTCCCAGCACTGCCTCTACATGCTGGTCCAGATGAGTCTTGGCTCCCTGGGGGAGCTAGGTGCATTTCCCTCTGCTCACAGAGTTACAGAAACAGAGCCTTTGAGATCAGAAGGAGCTTGAGTGGAAGTATTGCTTTTTTTTTTTTTCCCCAGAGAGCAGGCCCATAGGAGCCTCTAGCAACCTGAAGGTACTGTTAGGGAAGTGAGAAAGCCCACAGCAACTTCCATGGGAGTGGGAGTGGTGGTGGGCTCTTTTTGGCCTGAATTTACATGCCGTTTGAACTCCCCAGGGAATAATGTTTGCCAAGAGTCCAAGGAAAAAAACCCTCTGGCTCTTCCCATATCTCTGGGAAATACCCAAGAGTGGCTTGAGGTCTCAAAGGGGAAGATTTGAACTACTTGGGAAGTTCTGGTTTTGAGTGTTTGGAGAAGGGTGTGGTCCCCTGTGGCCATCACAAGCCTTGGGCTTGTGGTACCAGCATCTGTAACAGTGCCAGAACCTGTAATGGTCTACTGGTGAGGAAACTCTCTGGTTGGCAGCTTGTGGCTATACTTGCAACTTGGCTGGCAAGGGCCGTCATACGGCAGTTACAGATTCTCTGCGGAGGGGCTGTGGCCCCCATTGCGGCCCTTGTGTTCTAGAGGGGGTGTTGAGAGCATGAAGTCTTAGTGCCTTGGGCTGTCTTCCGTAGCATCTAGTGTTAGTACTTCTCACGCTCCACCACGGACATCATGCCAGAGCCGGCTGGGACCAAGAGAGAGAACGAGGAACATCAAACAGTGGAACAGGAATTGAAGACTCTTGAGTGTGCCCAGGGGAACACGACTCTAGAAGGGGATTCTGGTGTCCTGCTTTCCCATCCGAAGCCCTCGGTGCTGACCTCTGGGTTACCAGTCTCCGTAGCCAGGCCCCACATTGCCTGGCAGCTCATTGCTTTTGAGCTTGTGTGCTAGTGAGACGAAAGCAGGCAAGGCCTGGAGAGAAGTATGAGTCTGATATCCCCTGAGAGGGAAGCTGAAGGCATGAAAGAGGAGGGCGGCCTGTCCGGCTGGATGTCTTACCCTGGATACCGACAGCCAGAGCACCGCACAGCCCTTACGAGCAATGGGCACCCTCCAGAGGCGTGAGTGTCACCCCTGGGTAGAGAAACTTTAGAACCTTTCTTGGTCTGAGCATAGTCACATATGCTGTTCACGTTGCTGTTGGCCCTTGCTGGGGACAAGAGAAAGAAAGGGCTCTAAAACCCAACGTCAAAGCCCATGGGCTGATGAGAAGGCCCCTGGGGGCGATAGTCAGCCTGGTCCCTTTCTGGCCAGCGTCTCCCTCAGCCCTCTCTGTCCCCTGCGAGCCAGTCCCTCGGGCCTGCTTCATCCCAGTAGCCCACAGGCTCCAGGAATGAGGTGCCTCACTCATCTTCAGCAGCCTCAGACAAAGAGCCCACAGTGTTCCTGGGGAGCCTCCCCAGCCGCCCACTGCCTGGGCACGCTGGCTGGGCCCTGGCACTGCCCAGGAGAAAATGGATAGCGTGGCCCACTGCCAGTAGCACATTTTTCCATGCTCAGCTCTGGGCTGCTGCAGGACCAGGGTGGCTGTCTGGAGGTTGGCACAGTGAGCCTCTGTCTCCACTTCTCCTTCCAAACTAGGCACCTTGGCAGGCAAGAGCAGCCCTCCTCTTCAAGCCTTCCAGGGCTGTGCATCCTACGCACTTGACTCTCTCTCGGTGTCATGACTGCTGAAAGGGGTTGTTGGGGACCTTATGCCTCTCTTTACCCCTTCCCCATCTCTTAGCAATGTTGCTCCAGGCTTTATACTCTTAAATCCTCTCCACCTCACCCCCAAAGCTAGAGACATTCCTGTGCTCAAAGTTGTGTGAGGTGGAAAGCTTCTAGGATTGGTACTTTCTGAGTTGGGGGGAGCTTACTCAGGAGTTACTGCGGTTCTTTCATTTCTCCGTTCTGGAGAACCATGTCTCCTTCCTATCAGAATCCAGGAGGTCAAACCAAAAGCTGCTTTGTAACCTGAATTAGGTCCCCATTTCACAGTTCCTTGGACCTGGTCAACTCTCAACACTTCTGGGTGTTTTTTCCCTTTCACCCCAGTAACACACAAGCACACACACACACACACACACACACACACACACACACACACACGACAAAAATTCCCTCTCCCCTCATATAAGAGCATTTAGGTGCCTCAGCCCCTCTGAAGAGCCTTCAGGGCGCAGGTCTAGGATGGTGGACTTTCCGAGTAGTAGTGGGGCAGAGCTGGCTTCCACAGATACCTGGCCCTTCACTTTTTCACAGCTGAAAGCTGAAGGTTCCCCAACAGTCAGAAAGGAACCGTTGGACAAAGAGGGCATGTGGGAACCCCCTCCTTCGACTCCCTTTCCCTGCTCCAGCATCCTGGGACACGGTCCAGATGGGGAAGGAAGAATTGCTCCTTCTGCCCTGGGCCCTGTCCCCTCTCCCCAGCCTCTTTCCTTTGCTCCTTTCGTGGAACTACCAGGGGCAAAATCTGAAGGAAAGTGACAGACCTACCTTGAAGGTGAATCTTTCAGAGAGTGACCACGTCCCTCTGTCTGGCCTCCTTGGTTGGAGAGCGTGTGAGCAGGAGAGGAGTGAGTGTGTCTACTGAGAGTGTGCGCGCCTCTGCCAGGCCAGGGCCCGCCCCCAAATTCCTAATCAGATGTCATGAAGAGAGAGGTTGAGGAGTCCAGATCCTGGCTTTCTCAGCGCTGCTGCAGAGGCGGAGCTCACACTCAACCGCTCAAAATTGCTATAAAAACCACCTTCTTTCCACTCACTTATCTTCCCTGAAGCATTGGCAGCTTGGGGTCTCTTTCTGCTGAATGAGTTAGTGGCGCTCTGGAGGTTATTTGTACAGTCTCTTACAAAGGCCTGGATTTCTCATTAAACCCATAGGGCAGATGCAGGGATAGGGAGGGCCAGGATTTGCCAAGAGGCATCTTAACTCTTTCAGCAACCCAGGGTCCCACTGGAGAGCGAGTGCTCAGCTTTCTGGGCTCCAGGCCCTCTGTGGGCAAGTGGTTAGACTGATGGACAGCAGAGAGGACTCTGGCTCCAGTTCCATCCCTGACCAGAGAGACATGTCTGGGCTGTAGGATTTCTCTCTCCCCACTGAGATAAAAGGGTAGACAGGGACTCTTGCATCTGTTAGTCCCTTACTGTGCACTAGGGCTCCCTTCCTATCGCAGCTGGTAGAGAATCTGCCTGCCAGGCAGGAGACCCCGGTTCGATCCCTGGGTCAGGAAGATCCCCTCGAGAAGGGAAAGGCTACCCACTCCAGTGTTCCTGGGCTTTCCTTGTGGCTCAGCTGGTAAAGAATCCACTTGCAATGCAGGACACCCCAGTTTGATCCCTGGATTGGGGAGATCCCCGGAGAAGGGATAGGCTGCCCACTCCACTATTCTTGGGCTTCCCTTGTGGCTCAGCTGGTAAAGAATCCACCTGCAATGGGGGCGACCTGGGTTCGATCCCTGGGTTAGGAAGATCCCCTGGAGACAGGAAAGTTTACCCACTCCAGCATTCTGGCCTGGAGAACTCCACGGACTGTATAGTCCATGGGGTCACAAAGAGTCCGACACGACTGAGCGACTTTCACTCTCACTTTGCTGTGCACGAGCGTCACGCACACCCACCTCATGATGACCCTCGGGTTCACAGCACTGCCTTGAGCTGTCATAAGGTCACTATGAGGTAGTTTGTGTGAGGCCCCTGGCCCAGCACACAGCTGATACTCACTCAGTCTGCGGTAGAGATGATTGCTGTTGTACCCATTTTACAGATGTTGAGACTCTGAGCAAGGGGAGGATGAGGTCGTAGAAGCAGGCAGGAACTAGACCATGAAAGGATTTTTAGGCCATGGAATGGATTTAACTTTTATTCTGAATGTACTTTAACAACTTGTTTTAAGGAGAGAAAGTGAAAAGATCTAACCTACATTTTAAAAAGTCCGTGGGAGAGACTGCTGTGCGGTGGAAAGGAAGAAAGTATGGAAGCAGGCGCTCTAGCTCTCCTCTGTTGAGAGATAACAGCAGATTGGGCCAGCGCAGTGAAAGAGGGAACTATGTATGTTTAGACAAGTTGAAAAGTCTTGAAGATGGACCAGAGAAGGAGTTAGGGAAAGTGACGGATGAGTCCTTGATTTTGAGTTTGAGCAACTGGGCTGGTGGTAGCACCATTTCCTGACATTAGAAAGCCGGGGAGGGACAGAGGCTAAGTTAGAGATGCCTGTTAGGCATTCCAGTGCAGATGCGTGCAGGCAGTTAGATATATCAGGATAAATTGGAAGGTCAGGTACTAGAAGAATCTGGATTACCTCAGAATCTCAGTAGCTTAGATGAACCCATGCATCTGAAATGCTCTTTCTTCAACTAATTGCCTCCTGCTAACAGCTAAGGAACACCCCTTAAAAAAATTTTTTTTAACTGTGGTAAATTACACATAACATAAAATTTACTATCTTAACAATTTTCACAGTTCAGATGTTTTAAATATCGCTATACAACCAGTCTCCAGAACTTTTTCATCTTTCAAAACTTAAACTTTATATTCACTAAACAAAAATACCCCATTTCACCCTCCCCCAGCCCCTGGCAACCACCAGAGTAGAAAGAATTACTTTCTCTCCCTATGAATTTGACTACTCTACGTGACTCATACAAATGGAATCATGCCGTATTTCTCTTTCTGAGACTGGCTCATTTCGCTTAGCATAATGCCCTCAAAGTTCATCCATCTTGTAGCGGGTGTCAGAATTTCCTTCCTTTTAAAGACCGAATAATACTCTACAGTATGTATATACTCTATTTGGCTTATCCATTTATCTTTCAATGTACATTTGAGTTGCTTACATTTAGCTATTGCAAATAATGCTGTTATGAACACTGGTGTACAAATATCTCTTTGAGATCCTACTTCTAATTACTTTTTTCTTATATGTTCAGAAACGGAGTTGTTGGATCGTATGGTAATCTGTTTGTATCTTTTTAAAGGAACTTCCATATTGTTTTCCAAAGTGTAGTCATACCATTTTACATTTCCATCAACAATAAACAAAGGTTTGAATTTGAAACACTCACTCCTGTTTTTTTAAAAAATACTAATTGAGAAAGCCTCAGATTTGAATTTGAAGAATTTAGAATTGAAATTTTAAACAATGGAACTTTTGGTTGCTCCAGTAGGTTTTGAACTGTTGGCATAATATGAAAAGTCCTTGTTAGGGACCCAATCTCCTCAGAAATTTCAAAGTTTTTAAAAAGATTAAATATAATGAATGGGCCTTTGCTGACTGCCTACTATAAACTAGATGGTTTATGGATGTTATCTCATTAGTAATCACAGTAGATACTTTATGTTGAAAATAGAGGATCGCAGGTATACAGTGATTAGGTTGTAAAACAAGGATTTGAACCTTGACCTACATGACTCCAAAGACAGAACGCTTTCTCACAACACAGGGCCAGAGGACCAGCGGAGGGGGTGGTGACCACCTTATTGTCAGGGTTGAACTCAATTAATATGGAGTCCAGCTAATTACAGTGGCCCAGTCTGGTTGAATCTGTGGCAGGGGATTGTAAGGATGAGAGGTGTCTGGGATACCGGGTTTCGTTTCCTGACTCCAGACATATTTCATTTCAATTTAATACATGTAAGCATCTACTGTATGCCTGGCATGCTTTTAAGAGCTGGAAACACAAAGAAGTTTTGATAGACTGCCTGCTCAAAATAAAGCAGGTGTATAAGCAGCAAGGGGTCCCCAGGTAGCTCAGTGGTAAAGAATCTGCCTGCCAGTGCAGGAGCTGCCAAAGACTTGCGTTTGATCCCTGGGTTGGGAAGATACCGTGGAGAAGGAAATGGCAACCTGCTTCAGTATTCTTGCTGGGAAAATCCCACGGATGGCCTGGCAGGCTACAGTCTGTGGGGTGGCAAAGAGCTGGACACGACTGAGCTACTGAGCACACATAAGGAGCAAAATCTGGTTTCATGGGTGAGGCAGAGTGCCCTTAATGTGCAGGTGGTTGTGAATAATGCACAGATAACTTTCTCATCGTTTCTGAATCCAGAAAGCAATCGCTCTACAATGGAAAACACTAGTTCTGGCAACTGGACATAAGAGACCCTTCATAGCTAGATCTAGGTAGCCTGGACAACTCTACCCATTAGGTACAGACGTTAACTTTTTAAAATTCTAGCATACTTAACTGTGGTGGTGTTGCACTGAATTAATTCCCACAACCACACAGGATTATGAGAGACAGTGCAGGGAGAGCTCTCGAAAGAGCAACTCCCCGAGAAAACACTGAGT
Organism: Oryx dammah; assembly: GCF_014754425.2. Classification (NCBI taxonomy): domain Eukaryota; kingdom Metazoa; phylum Chordata; class Mammalia; order Artiodactyla; family Bovidae; genus Oryx; species Oryx dammah. The sequence continues at coordinate 77,891,784 of NW_024070205.1, read as the reverse complement.
GCATATTCAATGAGAACTTATCTGGAATTTAGTAACAGAGCTCAGCAAAGCAATAGCAAGGCTTTGAAGATAAGGAAGTTTGTTCTGCACGCAGAACAACATCTGCTGAGACTGACGTGTCAGCCACGGTATCTGTCTTAAGAGCCTGAGAAAGAGTACATAATGAAAGGGTAAGACAGGACAGTCTCCAGAAAACAGGGCCTTGAGAATATAACAACTTTATATTCCCACACTTCATAATACTTGACAATGGAAGTCAGGAGAGTCTAGGGGCCAAACATTGATTGGGATTCTTTCCAACTAAGATCTACCAAAAAACACAGTATCCCCAGGTGGGATATGCACTAGGTCTCCAGTCATCTGTTCTGTTGCAAGGCAGGCTGGGGAGAAAGGAAAGAGGGAGCGGATGAGCAAGATCAGGTCAAGAGGAGAGTTTCAGGGAACCATTCACTGTTCAAAAATTCCTTTGTCAATGAATTCTAGCCTCCATTTTGACTACTGCCTCTCAATCTGCCTGGTTCTGCATCTAGGCCCTCAGAACTTGGTTTCAATATGGGACACCAAATAAGGGCTCCTGATGTCTGCAGATTGCCAAAGGAATCAGCCCGTGAAGGAAGTTCATTTGGGACACTGGTGCTTTCTGAGAGCTGTAAAGCCAGCAGCACTACCCAGTTACTGGACGGCAAACAAGCTAAAGAGACTACTACTCATTTCTGTAAACCCTATCCCCAGCTGGGCATATAGTGCTTGGCACTTAGTAGGTAATCAGTAAAGGGTTATAAAATGAACTTTATTTTTGGCTCTCTACGGAGTTTGCCTATCCTCAGAACCCAGTGTTTGGTGGAATAACCACCAACCAGGCCAGGAAAACCCTTAGGCCTTCAGGTCAGTTATATTTTCCAGGGGCTCATGTCATTGCTATTTCCTCCCCACCCAGAAAAAGTGCAGGTTAAGCCACAACCACTGGGCGAAACTAATTGCCTTTGATGTTTGGACCCACTCCGTCTAGAAGGGCTGAAGTGCCTTCTGATTCAAATTCCTCTCAGCAAAGAGAGAGATGTGCCTCTGGCTGCCAAACCCTTCCTCTTCAACCTTCATAGGACCCGAAAGTCGTTGTTTTTATAACACCACTTCTGATCCCAATCAACCAAGGAATGAAGGGTAAGACTGGAAATCCACCCAAACAAAATTATTGAGCTGGCTATAAAGAGGTCAGTAGAAAGATGATCATGGTCCAGCCAGGTCCTGCTGCTCGCCCATTCCGAGAACTCTTGATGCCAGAGAGGGATTGTTTACTAGTCTGAGGTTTTGATGGAAAGTCCTGGTTATATGGGTACCCAAAAATGGTGTCCCAGAGTTTCTAAGGGAGAGGTTTTCCCTTACTCCTTTGGTACTGAGTGCTTATTCTAAGTTCTCACCATGGATAGTCTCCTCAAAAGAGGAGACAAAGATGTTGGAGTGGGTGGGGAGGCTTGTTTTCTTTCAAATGCAAGAAGAAAAAGATCTCAAGTTCCAAGCTCTGGGAAATGCATTGAGGGCTTTGGAATTTCCTTCTAATAATTTCTTGAAAAATAAGGCAGAGAACAACCTTCATTATTTAATGATAGCATCACTTGTTTTTACTATGTATTTATTGCACACTTGTCTTTATTCACATGATGATGACATACACGATGGGTTCCAGTAAATCACCTTCTGGAAAGTATACTTGTATTTAAGTCAGGAAAGGGAGGATGGATCAGAGAGTGAAACCTAACTGAGGAAGAAGACAGAGTGAAATTTGAAGCCTAGAGGGTTTTGTATCTCAGTGACTAAGTATGTGACATCCATCTTTGTTCTGCAAATGAGCTGATGGTGCCCCTCAGACTGTGCTTGGGGCTGTTGGAGAGAACCAGTGTGGGACAGACCAGTTCCCAGGATGCTGGTATCTGCCGCAATGTGACCTGGCTGTAGGTGAGACCAGGTCTGGATATTAGCTCTAAAATACCACCTACCACTTCTCAATTTTCATCACAACCTATGAGATAGGAATTTTTATACCTTATTTTTACAGATGAGGAAACCAAAGTTCAGAAAGGCTAATTAATTTTTTCAAGATTATATAGCAATTAAAAGTGGCAAAGCTGGGGTTTTAAACTTAAGCCTGTCCACCTCTAGAGTCTGAGTTTCCAACCACTGTGCTATATAGAATCTCCAGAGTAAAGGAAAAAGCATGGGTTGAGAACACAGATATATGTTGAAATTCCAGCTCTACCACTTATTAAATTGAAGTCTCCATGGCTTTGAGCATTGCTTAAGCATCGGTGAGATTTGGAGTTCTCTTTTGGAAAGTGGGGGCAGTAACCCTAAACTCATGAGACCCTGGGAGGACTAAATGTACAGGACATAGGCTCCTAGTAGGGAGCCTGCCACATGTGGCCCTTCAGTAAATGGTGGACCCTGTGACGTTTTAGTGGATTGCAAGCTCCCTGAGGAAGGAGGCAATGTTGTTGTGCCTCCTTCAGCACAACGCTTGGCCAAGTGCCTGGCGTGTCTTAGGCCTTTTCTAAACCTTATGAATAAATGAGTGACAAGGAAGCTGTACTTTACTAAAGGGTAGTAAACGTACTTGCACGACTTCCCGGGTGGCTCAGAGGTTAAAGTGTCTGCCTCTAATGTGGGAGACCGGGATTTGATCCTTGGGTTGGGAAAATCCCCTGGAGAAGGAAATGGCACCCCACTCCAGTATTCTTGCCTGGAGAATCCCATGGACAGAGGAGCCTGGTGGGCTACAGTCCATGGGGTCACAAAGAGTTGGACACGACTGAGTGACTTAACTAACTAACTAAGTAAAACATACTTTGGTAACTTAAACCAATCAGAGAGAAGTTAGCCAAGGATAGAGGTAGGAATTTTAGGGCTGGAATTATTGAACTGCCCCAGGAAGGACAAGAGAGGTGACTATAAGGTTAGTGTAGAAACCTACACAGATATGTACAAATATCTTTGGGGGATAGATAGGGGAAATATCTTATCCAGGGGTTCATGGAAAAGTCAGGATTCAAGAGCCACGTACAGAGCAGTCCAGAAAGCGAGATGCCTCAGCTCCTTCCCAGACAGGAGCGTAAGAGTCAGGTTTGGGTTGGGGAGAGAACACCACTAAACTGGTAGCGCCACTCTGAATACCCTTGGGCTGAGGAGAGAGGCTAACTCCTACCTGGAGATGGACAAGGCTGAATTCTCAAAGCAAAAGCTAGAAACAGGTCCCGTGAGTCCATCGGAAGGTCTCTGGACTTGGATCTAGTTCTATTTGCAAAGACCAGAAAAAATGATCCCTAGTACCATGTGAGATATCTAGGACTCTAGTTCACTCCATGGCCCCTGTAATAAAGCAATAGTTTAACCATCAAATAAAAAATAATTAAGAAAAATCCATTAAAAACAAAAAGAGGAAGGGCAATATCTTGTCATTGTCTTGGAAAAGGCAGGGATTTTGAGTCAGACAGAATGACTTTGAATCCCAGAATCTAGAGCATGCCGCTTAATTTCCTTGGTCTTCAGATTCCTTATCTATAGCATGAAATGTTAACCATAGCTCTTGGGGTAGTTTTTAAAAAATTTTAAATGCCTAGCACAGCACCTGGCACATAGGAGATACTTAGAAAATGCCATTCCTTTCCTTCCCTTGGGTGTTTGTCCAGGAACTGGTTAAAAAGGAGGACCTATGTCTTAATCTGTGGGAAGATCAGAGGGAAGATAATTTTAGTAGGATTGTAGCTGATGACAGCCTGGAAAGAAAACAGTGTAAACACCTGACACAGAAGAAAAAACAGAACAAAGGCCCAAAGGATCTAGGATTCTGACAATATAGCCCTCAATTCCAGAGAAGTGGTTCTCAGCCCCTACTGCCCGTGGGAGTCCCTGGGGTGGCATTGGAACAAACCCAGCCCCAGGCCCCATTCTGGGCAAATGAGGCAGAATTTCTGCAGATGGGATCTGACGTCTTTTTGTGAATTGATTGAAGGTTTTAGTGTGTAACCAGGTTTGAGAGTGCTATCTAGAGGCAGGCAGATGATAATGATGACTTTTAAGCTAGATCATCCTAACATCTAGCTCCAAAAAGAAGGGCTTTTCAAACATTTTTTTAAATGAAGTACCCAGAAAAGGAGAGAATGAATGTGTACTCTCCAGTGATCAAGGAACATAATCCAAAGCAGCTCATTCAAACTGAAATCTCACATCTGATGTTAAAAAATCACCTGAATTTTGTCCCATAAAACATTCATGTTTATTTCAATAGAAATTACCCCTCACCAAAAAAAAAAAAAAAGCCTTCCCAGGTGGCGTAGTGGTAAAGAATACATCTGCCAGTACAGGAGACTCAGGAGATATGGGTATGATCCCTGGGTTGGGAAGCTCCCCTGGAGTAGGAAATGGCAATCTGCTCTGGTATTCTTGCCTGGAAAATTTCATGGACAGAGGAGGTTGGTGGGTTACTGTCCATGGAGTCGCAAAAAGTCAGACGCGACTGAGCACATCACAGCCCCCCAAAATCTCCTTTAGTAAAAATGATGCTTCAGATACGCCTTGCTTTTCCAGGGCCTCGTGAATCCCAGGAATCCCAAATTGAATAGCACAGTTTTAGGTCATTCACTTTGGCTGGTGAGCACCTCAGTCACTGGAGGAGCAGCTGGTGATTGTAGGGGTGAGGGTGCAGGGGTGCCCCTGTGCATCTCGGAGATGTATGCTGGCCATGAGGTCACCCACCGTGGGAACTGACCGGCCCAGCTCCCTGCAGTCTGCTGCTGTAGCCTGAGGAGGGACATTGCTGCTTCCTACACAGCTTTCTTACTAGAGAAGCTGCCAAATGGCTCCTGGCCAGGCAGCTTAATAAAAGTTTGTGAAGAAGTGAATTCCGTTCCCAATCCTCATGAGGCCACATTTCTAAAGGAATTTACAAGAATAGAAATCGTTTTGATCTTCAGTCAAGATGCAGAAAGACTCACTCTCTTCCCTCTTCTTCCACTTCTTCGGTCTCCAGCCGGCTTAGGAAACACATCCTTGTGGGAGAATTTGGTCTCTCCTTCACCTTCCTGCCAGCAGCCAGCCTCACAAACTTCACCCACCTTGAGACATTTCTGTCTGGCCTGCTACATTCCTTTGGACCTGCCCCTCCCCTCCTCCAACACCTCATTTCATAAATATCAATAAAATAACATCTTCCAGGAGAAAATGTGTTCTGGTTTGAGGGTATAACTGGGATGTAGGGTACAGGATTAGAAGGATCTGCCTCCTTTCTGGAAACCTAGAAAAAGGAAACAGAGGGAATTAATATTTTTAAGGCTAAGTTATCACACATCATTTCATTTAAACTTCATAAAACTCTGGAAAGAAAGTGAAAGTGTTACTCACTCAGTCGAGTCTAATTCTGTGACCTCCTGGACTGTAGTCCACCAGGCTCCTCTGCCATGGGATTTCCCAGACAAGAATACTGGAGTCGGTAGCCAGCCATTCCCTTCCCCAGGAATTCTTCCCAACCCAGGGATTGAACCCGGTCTCCTGCACTGCAGCAGATTCTTTATCGTCGGAGTCACCAGGGAAGCCCAGCACTGTGGAACATGGCTACAATTATCTCTATTAGTACGTCAAAGCTGTATATTGTCACCCTGCTTATTTAACTTATATGCAGAGTACATCATGAGAAACGCTGGGCTGGAAGAAACAGTAGAAACAGTGTCAGACTTTATTTTCTCGGGCTCCAGAATCACTGCAGATGGTGATTGCTGCCATGACATTAAGACGCTTACTCCTTGGAAGAAAAGTTATGACCAACCCAGATAGCATATTGAAAAGCTAGTCAAGGCTATGGTTTTCCCAGTGGTCATGTATGGATGTGAGAGCTGGATTGTGAAGAAGGCTGAGCGCAGAAGCATTGATGCTTTTGAACTGTGGTGTTGGAGAAGACTCTTGAGAGTCCCTTGGACTGCAAGGAGGTCCAACCAGTCCATTCTGAAGGAGATCAGCCCTGGGATTTCTTTGGAGGGAATGATGCTAAAGCTGAAACTCCAGTACTTTGGCCACCTTATGCGAAGAGTTGACTCATTGGAAAAGACTCTGATGCTGGGAGGGATTGGAGGCAGGAGGAGAAGGGGACGACAGAGGATGAGATGGCTGGATGGCATCACGGACTCGATGGACGTGAGTCTGAGTGAACTCCGGGGGTTGGTGATGGACAGGGAGGCCTGGCGTGCTGCGATTCATGGGGTTGCAAAGAGTCGGACACGACTGAGCGACTGAACTGAACTGAACTGAACACATGCTGAGCCTCAAAGAGGTGAACTAAGATTTGAACACAAGCAAATGGTATATACGGCTTCTCCTAGAAGAAGGAACTTCTAGAAAGCCCCAACTCCAGGAGATCCACTCGTACGGTATCTAGCACAGGGTCCGGAGCTGTGGGAAGGCCCCTGACCTGCTGCCGGACACCCAGCTTCCCTGTCTCTTTTTCTTCCTTCCCCATCTCTTTCTTTTCCAGGCTTCCATGAGAACTGCGCCTGAAGGGGGCGAAGTCAAGGTGCTCTTTGACTCTCTTCCTTTTTCTGTGTTCTGGCCTAGTTTTCTTTGACTCGGGGCCTTGTTTGTACTGACGTTGCTGAAGGAACAGCTCCTCTGACTCTGCATTCGGGCCTAGGGCTTCGTGCGTATTCATTCAGTCAGGGTTTGAGGAAGTGCACTGAGTTGACAGCTGCCAGCCGTAGCATCTTGCCTCAGCAGGAGGGAAGAGAGCCGGACAGGACAAGGAAGAGGGGAGAGCAGGGAGAGGCTGGGGAGGGAGCGGGAGCGGACCTGGAGTCAGTCAGGCCTGGGTCTGCAGTTGGCTGCGGTGGGTTCGCTGGAGGAGAGACGTCAGTGTTAGCAGCTGGTGGGGTGCGACATGAGCAAGTGCTGCTCTCTGAAAGGGAAGGAAGATTTGAAAGGTTAGTAGCTGAGACGTGTTCTCGCTTAGTTGTACTGTTGTTCTTAGAGACCTATGTCTGCAGCCCAGGGCTGGGAGCCCCATGGAGGCTCTGAACTGTGTAGGGATATCATCAGGAGGCATTTTAAGTGAGTGAAATAAGTGACTGGGGTTCAGGCACAAAGTGATGCTTCAATTAGTGTCCTATCCTCTGCTGCATGAGTCCCTCTCCTAATTTAACTTAGCAGGGGGGATAGGCAAAGAGCACCAGCTGGTTGTAGGTAAAGGAAAGGCAGATTTCGCCATTCTTTCTTTCTTTGTTGGTTAATGCCTCTCCAACTACAGCAGATCAGCCTCTGACGAACCTGCTCCCTTCGGCCTGACTCCCTCTCTTGCTGCTTATGCACATGAATGCCTGTGCATGAGCAGGTCCCTGTGCCCTGGGAAAGCCACTGCTGCACATGGCTTGCCTGGCTGTCCAGGCTCCCTCTGACCTCCCACAAAACCTCCTGCAGACTGCTGTCTGTGTCCTGGGCTGCCAGCAGCTTCTCCGAAAGCCCAGTACGTCCCAGGACTGGACAGATGCAAGGAAAGAGCAAGGAGCCGTTACCTAAGACTGCCGGCTTCCGGTCGCTGGGTGAGACAGCTCACCAGGTAGAGAGAGCCTTGAGTGCTCCTGGCAGGACCTCTGGCAGCTCATGTAGTAACTGCCCCTCCAACCCACCAACCAATGTAAAGGAGCCCAGCAGCATGAACGCACTTCACTTTCAGCTCTGGGATTCAGGGAGGTCACCAGGCTCCACTCACCTGAGGTCATTAGGGATATGGCCTCAAGGGCAGCCAGGCGGCTCCTCTAAAGGTTGGTGATCATGCTCCTGCTAGACCTCTGCATCCCCAGGCATGGATGGATGAGAAGAGCTGGAGGCCCTCCTGTTTGGGAGGCGAAGAAAGCAGCCTTCCTGTTGAGCGAACAGCACCCAAGAGTGTTCTCTCGCCACCTCACACACATGCCCACCTACCCACTCAGCCCTCCTGGGATCTTCAGCAAAGGAATAAACCCAAGGCTAATGGCCAGCCCTAACAGTTCAAGAGGACTGGGTACCAACCCAGAGTTCCTGGAGCAGCAACAATCTGGCCATACTCCTTCAACACGGTGCACGTCCAACCCTACAGGCTCAGGGTCCCTTCTGGCCCCTGCCTCTACAGGGACCCTCCCAAAGGAAAGCAGTACCCATTTGCAAGCAGTGCTTGGAGATGGCGTCAGAGGAGTGTGGTGTGTTATTCATCAGCGAAAAGCAACCCTGCCTGCGCATTGCCTTCAACTGCCCACAGTCTCCCTCTGGCATTGTCTTTGGAGTCTCTCCTGCCTTTGTTGGGCACTGCTATGTGTGAAAAGGCTCAATGAAAATAGGAACTCATTGGATTGGCTGACAGTTCTCCACTACCTGAGAGGGTAAATTAGGACCTATTTGCTCACTGCAGAGGGATGGGTGCTCCACACAGGAACTGTGCTTTCCGCAGAGCCCCACCGCCTGTGGGCACATCAGTGTATGCATGATAACATATGCCCACACAGTCTGGCAGCAACACTGACCTGCGAGGCTGAACTGAACCATATGTAGTGAAGTGTGGTTGCAATATGTTTTCGAGGAGAGTTAAGGCAAGCTGCCCCATCTCTTCTCATTTTAGAGGAGTAAGCAAGTCAGTGGTTATAAACACCAAAGACTTCACACACTGCCAGACTTCCATAAATATGTACATATTTTATTGAAATAAAAAGACAATTAGCCATTTACATGTGCAATGCAGTATCATCTAGTGCATTCGCAATGTTATAAAGCTAATTTCAAAAGATTTTTCTGATTTCAAAAGATTTTTGTCACCCCTGAAGAATACCCTTCATCCATTAAGTAATCACTGCCCATTCTTTCTCCCCCCTCAGTCCCTGGCAACCAAAAATCTGGTTTCTATCTCTATGGATTTGCCTATTCTAGATTTTTCATATTAAAAAAATCATACAACGTGTGATTCTTTGCCCTCCTTCACTTAGTATAATGTCTTCAAGTTTCATCCAAAGTTATAGCATCTATCAGGACTCTATTGCTTTTTATGTCTGAATAATAATCCCTTGTATGTATGTATATACTACAGTTTGTTTATCCACTCATCCACTGATAAACATTTGGGTTGTAACCACCTTTTGGCTATTGTGGATAGTGTTGCTATGAATGTTTGTGAACAATTATTTGTTTGAGTACCTGTTTTCAGTTCTTTGGAGAATATACCTAGCCGTGGATACCTAGGTCATATTGTTAGGGGAAGCACACTGACTGAAACCGTCCACCCACCATCTGCATAAATTGTTTTAAGACAGGAGGTCCTGGTTAGGAACAGGGAACTAATAAGCCTCTACCAACCAGAAGAGTTCAGGAAAGGTCAAAAGGAGACACCACCTGTTTGACCACCTCCCAGAATCCTTCTCTCTGGCATCCATCTTGGTTGAACAAGGCGTGCACCACCAGGAAGGACTCTGAGTCAGAATGATTGGCTAAGGACAACCTGGAAACTAATCCCATCACCATAAAACCGGAGACTGCGAGCCACGTGGCAGAGCAGTCCTCCCGGGCTCCCATGCCCTACCACTCTCCACCCGGGCGCCCTTTCCCAATAAAATCTCTTGCTTTGTCAGCACATGTGTCTCCTCAGACAATTCATTTCTGAACGTTAGACAAGAGCCCAGTTTCAGGCCCTAGAAGGGGTCCCCCTTCCCGCAACAAATGGCAATTCTGGTGGGACTCTTCTTCGCTGAGACTGACATCCTGACCACGCCGGGTACTCAGGGGTCAGCTTGCCTGCCAGTGGACCAGACCCAGCGGCCGCAACTGGGACCCTTTTGTCCCTGGTCTCCTCCTGACGTGGACAACTGGCCAGAGTGCCCCGACCGGTAAGGAACAAGAGACTTTATTGACCTCTCTCCCCTTCCCTGTCTCTTTCCTCTCCTTAACCCTGCCTATCCTTCCCCATTTTTCTAGTCCCCCGGTCCTGGATGCAGGAATCTGGTTGAAGACTGAGCTGAGGATTGGAGACAGATCACCTCCTCTTGGCAGAGAACTCGACTTCTGGTTCTGATCTGGTCGGGCCGAGTTCGAGTCCTCCCTTCTCTAGAGGCCCAGGAAGAAGTCCCGCAATGCCTGGGTATCTGCAGGTGGCAAGAGACGTCTGTAAGGCCCCCCCTTTTGCCCCCCTCCCACCTCCTCCCCCTTCTTCTTTCAACCTGGCTTCCTTTCCTCCCTTTGAAATCTATGAAGATTTGAGATATTTTCCTTTACTCTGTTAGTACTTGGATCTGAAATTCTGTGTCTCGATAGGAGGTTTGCTGAGACTGTATTCTTGTATTTAAGGGATTGTCTGATGAGGACTGCCAGGTTTATAGGCATGTGTTTTAACTCTGTGTTCTGTGTTGTGATTTTTGATGGCCATTTTGCTTTATCTGGCCACAATTTGGTTTAGACGTGCAGCCATTTTTTTAGAACTTGATTTTCTTTCCCTGTGCCTTGAGACCAGGGCTCTTAGGAACACTTATCTAGACCATCTCTGACTCCTGAGACTGAGAAAAAATGGGAAAAAGCCTTTAAAAGTTTTATTTATTCCAACTGTTTTTTATAAACTAGTAAATTTTATATTGAAATATCTAATTCATGACTAAACTTAGAAAATGAAGCTAGATCTTGCACTGTGTCTGTCTAAATATGTCTTGGTATGTCTTTGTCTCTGGGTAATATTTTTGAGGTTAATTTGTAAATGAGCTCTATTTAATTGGCTTGAAGAAAGGTGAAGTGAAGTGAAGTTGCTCAGTCGAGTCTGACTCTTTGCGACCCCATGGACTGTAGTCCACTAGGCTTCTCCATCCATGGGATTCTCCAGGCAAGAATACTGGTGTGGGCTGCCATTTCCTTCTCCAGGGGATCTTCCTGACCCAGGGATTGAACCCCGGTCTCCTGCATTGCAGGCAGACGCTTTAACCTCTGAGCCACCAGAGAAGCCCAAAGAAAGGTAAATGCTTACAAATCAAATAATTCTAAATTAAACAATAAATTCCAGGTTTTGTGAACTGGTAAATATTCAGTATTAAATACCTGATATTAATGTTTGTTTGTTGACCTATCTAATATAGACATGTCTTAGAGTAATTAACATTAAGTAGAATATTTTCATTATACCTAGGTTTAATATAAGTTAAATATTATCATATCTGTTACAAATTTATCAATAAGGACATTACCTCCAGTGAAGAAACTTCTGAAAAAATGTAAATGAGATAAGCTTTTAGATAAGCTCTATTATGAATAATTATGCTTTAGGAATATCTGTCTAAAATAGTCTCTCCAGATTGGGGTAACTTGAATTTCTAAGGGTTGTGCTAAACTAAGTATTGGAAGTCTATTGAATAATTAGGTCATTTCTAAATAAAATAAAATTTTGAAACATTTACTACTAAACACTGATTTCCTTTCACAGAAAAACTAAAGAGATTTGGGACTATAAATGAATAATGTTTGGTACCATCCTAAAATGTTTTTAAGAAAGCAAGGGCTTTAGAAATTATCACTGGTATTTATGCTCACCAATCTATAAAATGCTAATATAAAAGTTAGTTCTTGGTTGCTAAAGGAAAGTAGGAAGTGTGTTTTTTGTTTAAAAAAAGGTATGAAAAAATACTAAAAAGAGTTATGCATGATTAAGATTTTTTAAAAATTGGATTACAATTAGTTAGATAAATGGATTTGGTTAGGAATGACACAGCTATAGGAAACTTGTTAGAGTCAAAACTGGTTAGATCCAAGATGGTGGAGTTGACTTTCACTAGACCTTGACCTCAATATATACGCCCATCATGACATATCAACAAGCTAAGTGATACACCCATTAACATTGACTAAATCTGACCAAAGGTTCTAAACCCTTTTAATTGATCTTTTTGACAAAACTTCATAAATTGAATTCTTTTGAAGTTCCTTTGACCTCTAGCTAACTTTGGGGGTGTTTCAGAGGCCCCCTGAAACATCCCAAAGAGAGATATTAAACTGTGTTTATTTGGTTGGTTAAATTACATGAAAATATTATCAAGTGAGTAATAAATCCTCTCAAGTTATAACGTATTGTAAATATTACTAATATAGATATCCTAGAAATTATATGGAGCTCTTAACATTCTGATATGTCCTGGTATTCTAATGGAAAACCTGATGACTTCACAAAAGTTAACAAAAGACTGAATGAACCAGCGAATATGCTTATAACTTTCATGGTTTCTGTCTGAAAAAAATGCAGATTTGAATCGTGTTTTCCAGGAGTAGGGAAAACATTCCTCTCAAACTAATTATGACAATAATTTGGTAAAATTATATATTATAAACAAAACAATTATATTTTCTCTCTATCCGACTCCTCCAGAAATTTGAAACTCTTAGGTTTCCAGTAAGTTTATCAAATGAGTTAAGAAGGTTATCTCACTAACAGGTACAAAAATCTCAAGGAATTTTTGAGACCTTAAAAAGGGAAGAATTCACCTAGATTTGTTAGGCAAAATTTGTGATAAGGCTTTCGTGTGAGTTTCCCAGCCCTGTTTTATTTTAAAAGTTCAGTCTGAGACTCTATAAATGCAAAATAAAAAGTCTATGATCAATTATGGTTATATAAATCATCAGACCAAAATTAGTGAGAACAGACATATTTTGCAAACAAGCTAGCCTTAATTTGGTTATATTTGATAAAAATGAGTGTAATTTTAGGGAGAAAAAAGTGTTTCAATAAATGTTAAATCCCAGTTTGTTAATGGGGGTCTGCATCTAGTAAAACTCATTTCTTGGATAGTTCTTTGCTGGTATGTGATATTAATGTAAAGTTTAATTAAATTCTTACAGAACACCCTAAGTTTGTTTCTGAAGCTTATCTCAGTAATCTATCTTTGGATGAAGATCAGATGCCTCATGACCTGCAACCAGGACTGGAAAAAGACATAATTTAAGGGACTGTCTTCAACCTGTATGAAAGGACTTTTTTATCAGGTATTCTTAACTAGCTCATGCACAATGAAACTGAAAGGAAATTGACTCTTAGATTAATTCCCACTTCCAAAGGCCCCTACACTGGATTGGTCTACAGAGAAGACAGCTGACCTGATCTCACCTTAAAATGATGTTCAACAGAGGAGAAACTACACTACACCAGGATGAGAAGATGACAACATCCGAGGTAGAAAGCTTGCCCAAGATGCCGGACCTGATTCGTATGATCATTTATAATGTTTTCTTGACTTTTTAAACCTTTGCATATAAATCAAATGCTTTTCTATCATAGGCCTGATCCTATACTAGTTGTAAAAATCAATCCAGTTGTTGGGTTTGTGACCAATTACTTGTGTCTAGTTCTGGGTTACCTTGGTAAATTTTCCTACTACAAAACTCTCACTGGTTGGCCCTGAGAAAATTTACTTAAAAAAAAAAAAAGATTATAGGCATATTCAGGCCACTGCAATATTACTAGATGGGATCCCCTCCCCAGGTCAATTAATAATGCCTGCTCTGACTCTGGCCATAAATTTGAGCTTTCTTCTATTACTCAAGCTCCATCAGAGCAACAGGCAAAGTTTCAGCAAATGGGGGGGAAAATCTCCCACAATTATGGGATGGATTTATATAGATAAGACCAGGCTATGGTAATTTAGGTTTAAAGTCTCCTCTGTGTTGGAAACAATTGAATCATGCTAAGGATAATCAGTCTAGTAACACTAGAAAACTGGGCTACATGCCTTATAGATGGTGCCAATATATAATTTCCCTGGAAGATAAAGATTCATACAGAGTAGACTAAGTCAGATGACCTGGGATATACTGGGCTACATCTAATGGAAGCTCTTAGCTTAAGTCTTACTTGTGACTTTACTAATACTGCTGGCTATGTTATTTGTATTTCACCTGTTTTATAAAACTGCTATTTCTTACACTGCCAAATGTGTATCTGAGGCCTCTGATAGAATAATATATAGTTCCATATGAGATCAATGATGGTAACAGTGTAACTCTAGATCTGGGAAGAAGCCACAAGAGGGAATGTTTTCCTGGACTAAGAGTCTAGTAAAACAGGTGGTCTAGAGAATTGTGGATACTGTTTTATGGCCTAGTCCGCAAAAGGGGGCTCTGCCAACTGAAAACTGACACTTGCTATCTGCATCTACAAAGATTAAATCATGGCCACTGAACCTGCTGATTTTCAACACCCCTGAAAGGAATTCAGGGTGAAAATCAGGAATGAGGCACTCTGCTCTGGGAAAAACTGCAGAACAGGCCTTGAGACAGTTCGATCTTTTCAGGAGAAGATTTTATGAGTTCCAATTCTTGCATCTTCTCATACCTAGAGAAACATTGACGTCATTAATGGTGACATCTGCTTTGACTATTAAGGAAAATCTTATGATTAAAAGTCAAAATAGAGTAGCTATGGTTCAGACATCCTGGGAAATAACTAGGTGATACTATGGGTGTAATTTCAGGTTAGATGTTGTATTGCTAAACACTTGAGTTTTCTCAAAACAATGTCTGCTGGAAGCTAGTAACTGCAACCTTACTTTTTATAAATTTAGGCAACTGGCTACCTGGCTGCAAGTCTCCCCGAAATGCCTGGTCCAGACTGGGTTTCAGGCCTACTCTTCTAAAAAGAAATGAGATTTATTTTGTTTATTAAAATTCCAGTTATCCCTCCTCCAGCTACTTCTAACTGGGTCTGTTACAACAAAATGGCAGACCAAGGGATTGAGATTTTAATCATACAAGGCTCAGATCTAGGACTTGGAACTCAGGAATACTTCCAATTCAGTGTCTAGTCTCCAAGCTGAGGCAGTCCTATGCTCCATCTTCACAGGAAGTTATCACAGTCATAGCTGCCTCGTTCCCTAAATTAAAACTGAGCAGAACTCTGTGGGGCTCTGGAGTACAGATCTGTTCTGTGTTCTCCATTTCTTGTCTGTAGGATATAGGCTTCATTCAGCCTCCTTGACCTTCCCTGAGCTCCAAAGGGTGGATTCAAACGATTGCTAATCAGGGAAGGGAGGGGATACAGAAACAGAAACAGCAGAGAGACAGCCAAATGGTGGTACAGCCTCCAGACAGGGTCCTGGTTCCTACTCAAAGAAATATGCCTATCAATGCATTTGAGTTCTTCTACAGAACTGGAGCCCCAACCTAGGTGGAGGATGGTAACTTCAGACTAAACACAAGATTCCTGGAGCACAGCTCTTTTGCCTCACCAGCAACCAATTTAAAAAAAAAAAAAAAAGTCACAAATCCTGCAGCCCTCACCCCAAATGTTGCCTCCTGTTTCTGGGGACCAGTGATAACCATCTTGTTGGGTCTCTTGTTTGGCCCCTGTCTATTTCATCTCCGAGAGGAGCCAACAGTTTTAAACTAAATTGCTGTTATTACAAGGGTGAATGCTGGTTTCAGGCAAAAAATACCTTGACTTAGACCAAGTAGAGAGAGACTTCTGCTCTGCTAGGCAGGTCCATGCCCATGCACAGCAGGAAGAAGTTACAGAAGAAAGAGACCTCCGCCCCAATTCCCAAGAAGTATCTTGAGTATGAAGTCTCTCAGGAGGGAGTTGTTAGGGGAAGCACACTGATTGAAACCGCCCACCCTGGCCAGGCACCATAGTAACCATTTTCATGAGTTGTTTCACGACAGGAGATCCTGGTAAGGAACACGGAACTAATAAGCCTCCACCAACTGGCAGAGTTCAGGAAAGGTCAAAAGGAGACACCACATGTCCCATCACCTCCCAGGAACCTTCTCTCTGGCATCCATCTTGGATCAACAAGGCATGCACCACCAGGAAGGACTCTGAGTCAGAATGATTGGCTAAGGGCAACCCAGAAACGAACCCCATCACCATAAAACCTGAGACTGCGAGCCACGTGGCAGAGCAGCTCTCCTGGGGTCCCTTACCCTCCTGCTCTCCACCCGGGCGCCCTTTCCCAATAAGATCTCTTGCTCTGTCAGCGCATGTGTCTCCTCGGACAATTCATTTCTGAGTGTTAGACAAGAGCCCAGTTTCGGGCCCTGGAAGGGGTCCCCCTTCCTGCAACAATATGGTAAACATGATTCTATGTCTAACTTTTTGAGGAAGTATATTTTTTATTTGATCCTCCCCTGTGAGGTAGACAGAGCAGATATTAGAGAGAATGCATATTAAGCATTTAGGTCATTACCTAGCACATACTATGTGCTCAATAAATTTAAAATATTATTATTATCAGATGCAGAAAACTGAGGCTCAGAGAGTTCAAATGACTTGCTCAAGCTCCCTATAAATCACAGGATCTTAACTAAACCCAGGGCTTCCAATTTTAGACCAGAGAGCCAGTCTTTTTCAAACAGATTTCATGAACGCAGGCCGTGGCTTTTCCCTAGAGGAAAAAAAAAAATTCTAATAGTGTGAATTTCTGCTTGGGCTCAGGGACTTGTCTTGCCCTGGACCAAGAAAAGAGACAGGAGCCCTGAGCAGGGAGGCCACCCACCCTGCACTCCCAGCCCTTCATGCTGTCCTGCCTTCGCCAGGACCTCAGCTCCGCAGCAGCAGCCTAACAGCAGGGAGCAGGTGGCACCGAGTGTCACTGACAGCTGGCTGCGCTGTTGCTTCCCCTGAGCTCCTGGGTCCCTCCAGAGCCCCTGGTTTTCCTGCCTTCAGTTCCTCTGCAGAAATAGTTACAATGAACCTCCACAGCTCGGTGGGGGGATGGAGAGGGGTGACCCAGAGGCTCACCCCACACAGAGAATCCCTCTGCTTGTCCCTTCTCATTTGGGAAGCTGCTTGAGCATTTCATGTCTGCATCAGCGTTAACTCCCCAGAGGGACTTGACCGGTCTCTCACTTCAGAAGACTGGATCTGCAGCCCAGAAACGTTAAGTGAATCTCCAGAAGTCAGGCAAGGGAAGGATAGCACAAATTCTTGGCTGGGGCTTTCTGATCAGCCCCCATTCTCTTACTCTCCCCATATCCTGCCCTGCCCGATGATACCAAGAACCAGAGCACAGACTTCTGGAGAAGAGAGGTGTCATGAACTCAGGCAGGGAAGATTCAAGAATCCATGTGGTTCACCCCCGACTCTGAGTAAGATTAGGTTGAAATTCAGTGGAACTAGCTAACCTCTGCAAGTATAGCAGAGGCATCTCTGATGGGATAGGGAGAGAGCAGTGCCAGCCAGAGTGTTCTGGGGGACTTTGTAATTTTTGCTTTGTTTCTTTTTTAAAAAAATTTATCTATTTTAATTGGAGGCTAATTATGTTTTGTTTCTTTAACTTGTCCATGATCGCAGCTCTTGAGCCTGTCCTCTGCCCGCCCCCCTCCCACTCTCTGTTAAGTCTGCGGTTTGACTGCTTCAAAAAAGTGGCAACCACTCCCAGATTTTGTGGTTCTTAAATGTCAAAGCCAGTTGGGAGTTTTGTTTTTGCTTTTCTCCTAAAATCTAAGATGGGGAGGAGCCTTAGAGTGTCCTAGTGCCAAGGAACTCCTGGGCCTTGGGGGAGACGTTGAGAGGACTTACAAAGGTTTCTGTCTTTTCCTGTGCTTTCTGTTGATTCTTAATGATGCAAAAGTCAGAATGGAAGAGAGCACTCGCCTGGAGAGGGGCAGTGACTACCTTGGGCGGAAGGAAGGAGGAGTGACCGGCAGAGGCTGTCTGGGGCCTGGCAGTTCTTTGACCTCCTTAGTGGTCCTGTGGGTATTGCTGACCTTGAGCTATACATTTGTGTTTTATGCATCTTTATGTGTGTTGTTAAATTTCACAGCAAATAAACTTAAAGAATCCTGGCCTAAGGATCAGAATATAGAGGTTCATCCTTGGCCTTTCCATTTATTTGTCACGAGAGCATAATTTAATCATTTTAATCTCTCTAGTCTTCAGTTATCACATCTATAAAATGGATTCACCAAACCTTGAGGAATGTATTTCCTGCCATAAACAAGGATATCATAGTCATCAGCAATTCTAACCATCCAAATGTGAATTTCTGAGCCCCAAGGGCACCCAGGAAGATCACTGCCTGTTATCTGGCAGCCTTGAGGCTGCCACCACTCCCTACAGTGAGCAAGGAACTAAGGATGTGAAAAATAATAGCAAGATACTGGCCGCAGACAGCTGAGATGTATATGAAAAGAATGATTTCAGTGAGCTAGGCTCTTGCATCATCCCAGGATAGAAAAGAGCTAAATTCCTTAACTTGAGATATCTGGTTTTCCATAGTTAACAATAATCTTCTGACGTTCAGACTACCTGCCCTTTGTTGCAAACTTCTACATAACCCTGACTCCTCCCCTACCTCTCCTGCCTCAGAGCGGTTCTCTCAGTGTTACTTGGAAGGCTGTCTTCTGGGCCTGAGGTTCTAAAACTTCCCACTGAATAAAATATAACTCTCAACTGTTAGGTTCAACTATATCTTAAGTAAACAACCTTGAATCTCTCAGGGTGACTGTGAGAGTTGAGTGAAAACTTGTATGTTGTTGATGCCCTGTAAACTATAAAGCAAGATTCCCATGTAAAATATTATTTTGTTTTATGGAAAGTCAGATAAGGGTGGGGATCAGCAGAAGAGCAGAGACTGCTGACGGGAACTGGGCCAGCCAAGGGAAGATCAGCAACCATGCTTCGGGTTTGAGGGAAGGATGCAGGTATTAGTTTCCTAAAGTTGCCAGAACAAATTGCCATAATCTAGGTGGCTTAAAACAGTAGAAATTTATTCTTCCACAGTTTTCTGTTCTAGAAGTCTGAGACCAAGGTACCGGCAGGGCTGCACCTTCACAGGCCTTCCCTGTGAAGGCCCCAGGGAAGAGTCTCTCCTTGCCTCATCCTACCTTCCCGTGGCTCCCAGTCGTTCTTGGCATTTCTTAGCTCACAGCTACATCATTCCCATCTCTGCCTTCACTTTTACACTATCTTTTTCTTCCTGTGTCTCTGAATCCAAGTTTCAGTCTCCTTTCTCTTATAAAGATATAAATCATTGGGCTTAGGGCCAACTCTAGTCCAATATGACTTCATCTTAACTTGATTACATCTGCAAAGACCCTATTTCCAAATAAGGTTGTATTCTCAGCTTCCTTGAGGCTGAGTGGTAAAGAACCCACCTGCCAATGCAGGAGGTGGGAGACGTGGTTTCCAGCCCTTGATGGGGAAGATCCCTAGAGGAGGAAATAGCAACCCACTCCAGGATCCTGGTCCAGTATTCCTTGGACAGAGGAGCCTGGCAGGCTACAGTTCATGGGATCGCAAAGAGTCAGACACAACCGAGTTACTGAGCATGCATGCACTCCCATACCAGGGATTAGTTCTACAACATATCCTTTTGGGGGTATGTTCAAGTCATTGCAGTGGAATTCTGGATGGAGGATGGAAAAACCGGACTCAGGCCCCACTTCTACCACTTTGTGGCTTGGGTATTGGCTTCTTCAGCCCAAAGAAGAAAGTGAGTAGGAAATTAGACTTCGTTAATTGCCTGTAACATGATATAAGGGCACTGTGAGACTGACAGTGTCGTCCCTATTTTCCTGATAAAAAGATTGAGGCTGGGAAAAGGCATGGAAGTTACCTGATGCCAGTAGTAAGAAGAGATTTCTGGAGGGGAGAGGAAGGGCATTTGACCCCTTACGGGGCTCAGATTCAACAAGTAAAAGCTGTATGATTTTACAGAATACCAGAGGGTTTGTTCCTGGTCCCTGAGTGAATCAACGGATGGGAAGTTAACCTCAAAACCAAGGACTTACACTGCACTGTGGAAACGATTATGAGTGTGGACCCCTGAGAGAGGGTGCATGGCTGTGTAATTCCCTCCACTCGGTGGCCAGCTCCTCGCAGAGCCCCGTGTCGGTCCTGTGATGCAGGCCGTGGAGGACAAGACAGACTTAAACCTCTGCTCTGTCTGCAGCCTGAAGGGTCCGCAGCTTCTACCCCAGTGCCCTGACCCCTGACTGTGCTACAGCGCAGGCTCCAGCCTTGGCTGACTGTGCCACAGCGCAGGCTCCAGCCTTGGTTTTAATGCTGCTGCTGGATTGTCTGTGGGGGGTTGGCCTGTTCATGTACCCCACTCAGGTTGAGAGACCCCAGAGACCATCTGTTAAGCATGTAGCACAGCCCAGAATTCAGGCACCTTTCAAATGCAAGCACTGTGCTGGGAATATTCCTATAAATTCTCTATAGATAAGGGTTGGTTTTCCCTCTCCAAGGAATTGCCCCAATTTTCCAGTAGACATGCCCTCTTCCTAACTCACTGGCCAGCTCCTTCCCAGGGACCCAGCTCCCCCACAGGAAAGGATTCATCTTCTTTTGCTCTGACCCTTTTCTGGGGCCACAGGTGCAGTTGCCAACATTCTGGTCACAGCTCCAGGTGCAGGAAAAAGGAAAAAAGTGATGGTGTTTGCTCATTTAACAACTCTGAATAGAACCTTTCAGAAGGGCCTTTGGCTGGCTAGTGGTCTAACAGCCAGTAGAAACTAATGCCAGGTACAGCAATAGCCTGAAGCTGTCTCCTCCAGCCTCTCCCTTGCAACATGCCGGTCCCCTAGAAAAGACGAAAGATGCTTCAGTGTTTTCTCCCTATCTACTGGGCTGCACTGTATGTGCCCAAAGGAATAGCAGCTGGAATCAGAATTCTGGAAGTCCCCTTGGACCAATGGTGCTCAAACTTGAATCTATCTCAGAACTACCTAATGCAGTGGTTCTTAGACTTTTGTATTCACCAGAATCACCCGAAAGGCTGTTCAACACAGACTGCTGGGCCCCATCTCCAGAGTCCGTGGTAGAGATGGAGAATTTGTATTTATCAGAAGTTCTCATGTATTCATAATGCCAGTGGTCTGTGGGCTAACCTTTAAAATACTGGTATAGGACCAGAATCTTGGGCCCTACTCTAGGAGATTCTTAGTGTGAATAAGGTAGAGCTCAGGAATCTGTATTTTTAACAAACTTGCAAGTGATTCTGAAGCACAAGGTTTAGGAAACCAATCCCTTACATCTACATTGTAAGTCAGAGCTCAGGATTCCCAAAGACACACTCAGGGAATACTGAGGAAGTGGACTTTGAGTCCAGCTGGGCAAGGACAGTGTCATATACATAGACATCTCTCTGTGTGCTTGACAGCAAATGGCATAAACGAGGAGTGAGATGAGAGTTTATTGCTGAATGAAAGGTAGGACTTCCCCTGAGGTAAATGGAGATCATGAACTTTGCTTTTTTAATGAGGAAAACATCGGGTAAAGCTAGTGGTCCCTGTGACATTCTGGAACTTTGCTCCGTCCCATTAGAGCATATTTCCCACTTTGGATTAAGAACCAGAGAAGATTGTTGTATCTTCTTTCTTTCCCAAATTTCCCTCTTCCTAAACTAGGTAGAATAATGTCAGCATCTCTCTGAGATTAGGAGGGAATGGGAATTCCCCTGCCATCTCTGACAAAATGGTAGTGCCCATTTTGCGTTCTGAGACAAGGGGAGATTTAAGTCTGACCTCAGCAGAAAAAGTAGGGAAGAGTGATGTGATTGATTAACAGTGGCTACCACGGGTGCCTAGAGGAGATTTGCTGTGCCTGGACAAGAACAGGAGGACTGAGTAGCTGGCAGCCCCCAGAGGCAGGGGTTTACCGACTGAGTCTTTACTAAAAGACTGGCAGAGAGGCCAGCGTCTTTAGGGTGTGAGGAACTGGGCCTCAAAAGTGAGGGAGAAAGCTTGTTGTCAGAACTAAGGTCTGAAGTTAGAGGTGGATGAACCAGCAGGGACTTGATGCAGAAATCCAGGGCTTCGACACCTTTAGGCCTTCTTGCCCAGGTCCAGGCCTGGAACGCCAGACGGTGCTGGGCCCCTGCAGTGGGGACCAAGTGAAGCTGTCTGCTAGGGCAGCCTGGACTGATTCACTCTGGAAAGAAGACAGATTTGGGGCTCCTAAATACTGTTGGCAGTGCTGACCTCTCTGCCCTAACTTCATCCATCCAGGTTCTGCTGAGGCCAGGTTTTGCTGGCCAGGCCTGGACAAGTCATCTGGGAAACGTCTACGATCAGAAGAAAAAGAAAGTTGCCCATATCTGGGAGATGCATTAACTCTCCACCCTGGGTTCTGACCCTGGGTTTTCCACTAGCGAAATTCACAGGAGGCCACTGCCTCCTTCCTGACCTCTGTAGCACTGGCTGGGCCTCCTGGTCTTATTTCCTCTCACCCTTTAGAGGATGGCCACGCATCCATTCGGGCAAAGCTTAACACTCAAGATCCCCCCAGCCCCTGCTCCAGCCTCCTGTACTTGTGCAGCCCCAGTTTCTGCTGAGAGTCTGTGCACATTCCTATCTGAGGACAGAAGGGGTCGTGATGGGCTCACAGTTAAGTCCTGGAACCCAGCGTGGAGTCAGTTAGTATGCAAGGCCCAAACTAATGTTGCATTAGGCCTGCAGAAGCCAGTGTGGGCTGAGGAGAGGGCGCAGTAGGAAGCTAGCTCCTTCCACCTCACTTCAAGGGCCAGACTGGGCAGAGCCACCTCTGACTGGCACCTAGACCGGCTGTACCAGGGGCATGGCCTCTGCCCAGGCTGCCCCTGAGGCGCCCCCCTCTCTTCCCGGGCATCAGCTCCCCTCTCCTCCGCATGGGGCCACCTGCCGCCCTGCCAGAACCACCGGAAGGGGGCCGTCCCGCTCCCCTTCTTGGGCTCCCTCCCGCCTGCAAACCACAAGCACACAGGTCTTTCTATTCGAGATGTCTCTTCTTCGTGGAAACCAGAGGTAACAGAACTGCAGAAAACACCTCCAGAGATTTTATAAATCTTTTTCTACCAGGAAAGAATTTCTCGCGGGCAGTGGCTGACTCCATTACACAGCTGGCCAGCAGCGTTGAGGAGCCCAGCTGCTCCTCTTACCGGGGTCACATGTTCCCTGCAACCAGGGACAATGCAAAGTCCTCCTAGATACACGGGATTTAGTGGTGTCTGCACATCGTAGGTCCCTCGTTCATTTCTGCCTAACATTATTGTGCCCGTAAGCGCCAAGAATGGGGACTACCATGATAAAGAGGACTGTGCAGTCCCTGCTTTTAAGGAATACACAGCTAGAGAAAGGTGAACGTTTATCATCGCAAAAACGGCTGCCATCATAAGCCTGGTCAAGGTGGAGGGTTCCTGAAGGCTTTTCCAGAGAGCCTTGAAGGATCAGGAGGATCTTGTCAAATGCTGATACAGAGAAAGACATGCAGACAAAGGGAGCATACTTGGCCCCTTCTCAGACACACGGACGGCAGCCAGAAGCCACTAGCAGAGCGCTCAGGCTCCACAGGGAGGCCTTTCTTTCTCTTCACCTGCTCGGACCCCTCCTTGTCCTCTTGTTAACATAGCGGGGTTGGTGACAGGCGGGGAGGGGGCCCAGTGGGCTCTCCACTTTCCTCTCAGTTAGTCTCTAGACTCCTTCTCCCCTTTCAACCCCACACCTACAAAAAAAGGAGAGAGGGCCAGTTAGGATGGGGCGATTGTATGGCATAAATGCCCAGAGAAGAATTTTGGAGTGAGGCTTCCTGAGATCAAATTTTTGCTACTTACTAGCTATGTAACCTTAGGAAACCCTTCTCTATGCATCAGTTTCCTAATCTATAAAATGGAGATAATAGCAGTGCTAACTTTCAGAGGGTTTCTGTGGGGAGGAAATAACATATAAAGCACTTAGAAATAGCACCTGGTATGTGAAGAGCAGTTGTAAATGCTAGCAATCATTACTACTCCCGCCTCTAATACTATCACTACAGGATTCTAAGTTCCGCGTCTCAGAGGCTCTTTGGAGTATCTCTCATTCCAGATTCCATAGAACTAATACCCGTAAACCAGTAACCCCCAAACTTTTGTGTGTATCTGGATTACCCAAAGAGCTATTGGTGCCACCACAGAGACTCTATTTCAGGATGTTCTAATTGGCCCAGGGATTTGTAATTTTATCAGTCCCTCTGGGTGCTTCCGAAAAATAACAAGGGCTCTGAACTTTGCGAGGCTGACTGTTTCCTCTTTCAGGTTTAGGCACTGGACATTGGTGGCCTGTTCCTCCTGCCCCTCAAGGCTGGATTAACTGTATACTTTGTTATCTTAGGAGAGACCTGGGTTCGATCCCTGGGTTGGGAAGATTCCCTGGAGAAGGAAACGGCAACCCACTCCAGTATTTCTTGCCTTGAAAGTCCCATGGACGGAGGAGCTTTGTTGCAGGCTACTATCCGTGGGGTCGCAAAGAGTCAGGCACGATTGAGCGACTTCACTTCACTTGTTATCTTAGAGCAACATACCTGGGGAGGGGATTTGAAGGTATTTGCATCTTGTTAGCAATCAGGAAGGGATGTGGATCATCTGAACAAAGGATTTATTTGTTACAGCACTTAGGAGCCAGAGTGGGGCTTCAGGGACCCAAGCCTGAGAGAGGCGGATTAAACGTGGAGGAGGGGCAGTGGGCAGGTCTAGGTTACAGAAGGATAGCTTTCTTGTCCAGGGGTCCAGGAGAAAAGGAAGAAGAGGACCAGGAACGTGAGGGTGGGGCAGAGCGGCGGCTAGATCAGCCCTAAGCCAGGGAGGCTGGGATGCAGATCCTGGGAGGAATGAGCTGTCCTCCCACTGACTTCTTGGGTCTCCTGGCGAGGTACCTGCATTTTCCTCTTTGCACCTTCAATATTTTGACCCATTTTTGCTCCTGTGATTCCTTCCATTGTTCTGTTGAGAGGAAGATCTTGCCTCTTAGAGAAGGAGGGCCAGAGAAGGCCTTCAAGAATTGCCAGCCCCTAGAAAAAAACAGCATACATTGATGCAAATGTTAGCTAAGGAGAGGCAGCTGCCTTTCACATTTGCACCAACAAATGTTAAGCAAATAAATCACCCCTCAAGGCTGGTTCTCAGGGAAGGAAAAGGAAGGGATTTGGGATCTAAGGCCAAGAGTCTTAGCTGAGTTTGGTACATTTCAGTGGGGAGAAAACTTTTAGTTAAAAACTGTCTTAGTGCTGATTCAAAGGGAAATTGAGCCAAGTGAACTACAAAGTAATTTCTGACCTTGGGAAAAGAAGGCAAAATACGGCTCCCCTCTGTCCCCAAGCCTAGCGGGAACACTGAGTTGATTGTTGCTGTGCCTGCAGGTTCTGTTCACTCCAGTATTTTAAGGGTATAGTCTTTACCAAGCTGTGGCTTCAGAGAGAGCATGAAAGGTCTAGAAGGGATCAGAGGGCCTTCACCATGAGTTCTATGACTGCTTCCCTTCTGCTCAGTTTCAGCTCCCAGCCTATGCCTGAATAGGCTGTCTCTCCAGAGAAGGCAATGGCAACCCACTCCAGCATTCTTGCCTGGAGAATCCCAGGGACGGCAGAGCCTGGTGGGCTGCCGTCCATGGAGTCACGAAGAGCTGGACATGACTGAAGCGACTTAGCAGCAGCAGCAGCAGGAGATATGTACACTTACTTCTTTACTTCCATGAAGGACAGCTGCTAAGGTTTTAGGCCCTGGAACGCCCTCAAATATGTATGCCTCTCATTTCTGGTAATGTCTAGTTCATATTTTTCATTCTATTTCAAAAACTTTTAATCATTTCATATATCATGACTTCATATTCTGTATCTGATCATTTCAATACCTGAAGCCTTTGCTGGGAAGCAGAGGACTACACATGTTGTAGTTGTTTATTTCTTGTGTGTTTGCTGATCTTTGATTTGTTGTTGTTCATTGTTGTTCAGTCACTAAGTTGTGTCTCACTCTGTGCAACCCCATGGACTGCAGTGCACCAGGCTCCCTTGCCCTCCACTATCACTTGGATTTTGCTTAAATTCATGTCCATCGAGTCAGTGATACTATCCAACATCTCATCCTCTGCCGCCCTCTTCTCCTTTTGCCTTCAATCTTTCCTGGCATCAGGCTCTTTTCCAATGAGTTGTCTCTTTACATAGGTGCCTAAAATTTTGGAGCTTCAGTTTCAGTATCAGTCCTTCTAATGAATATTTAGGATCAATTTCCTTTAGGGTTGACTGGTTTGATATCCTTGCAGTCCAAGGAACTCTCAAGAGTCTTCTCCAGCACCACATTTGAAAACATCAGATCTTTGGTGCTCAGCATTCTTTACATCCAACTGTCACACCCATACATGATTACTGGAAAAAACAGATTTGACTATGTAGACCCTTTCTGACAAATTGATGTCCCAGCCTTTGAATATGGTGTCTAGGGTTATCAGCTTTCCTTCCAAGGAGCAAGTGTCTTTTAATTTCATGGCTGCAGTCAGAGTATGCAGTGATTTTGGAGCCCGAGAAAAAAAATCTGTCACAGTTTCCAATTTTTCCCTTCTATTTGCCATGAAGTGATGGGTCCCGATGCCATAATCTTAGTTTTTTGCATGTTGAGTTTCAAGCCAGCTTTTTCATTCTCCTCTTTCACACTCATCAAGAGGCTCTTCAGTTCCTCTTCGCTTTCTGCCATTAGAGTGGTATCATCTGCACATCTGAGTTTGTTGATATTTCTCCCAGCAATCTTGATTCCAGCCTGTGATTTATCTAGCCTGGCTTTTCTCATGATGTACTCTGAATATAAGTTACATAAGTAGGGTGACAATATATAGCCTTGATGAACTACTTTCCCAATTTGGAACCAGTCCATTGTTCTATGTCTGGTGGTGTTAATTCTTGACCCACATACCGGTTTCTTAGGGGATGGGTAGATTGATCTGGTACTCCCATCTCTTTAAGAATTTTCCACAGTTTGGTGTGATCCACATAGTTGGAGGCTTTAGCATCAGCAGTGAAGCAGATGTTTTTCTGAAATTTCCTTGCTTTCTCCATGATCCAATGAATGTTGGCAGTTTGATCTCTGGTTCCTCAGCCTCTTCAAAACCCAGTTTGTACATCTGGAAGTTCTCAGTTCTTGTACATCTGGAAGTTCTCAGTTCTTGTACACCTGAAGCCTAGCTTGAAAGATTTTGAGTATAACCTTGCTAGCATGGGAAATGAGTACAATTTATATCTTTATAAAGTACAATTTATATAAGTATGATAGTTTGAACATTCTTTGACATTGCCATTCTTTGAGATTGGAATGAAAACTGACTTTTTTGCAGTCTTGAGGCCACTGCTGAGTTTTCCTTGCTGACATATTGAGTGCAGCACTTTAACAGCATCATCTTTAGGATTTTCAATAGCTCGGGTGGAATTCCATCACCTCCACTAGCTTTGTTCGTAAGTAGTGCTTCCTAAGACCCACTTAACTTCACACTCCAGGATGTTTAGGTGAGTGACCACACCATTGTGGTTATCCAGGTCATTAAGACCTTTTTTGTGTAGGTCTTTTGTATTCTTGCCACCTCTTATTAATCTCTTCTGCTTCTGTTATGTCCTTGTTTTCCTTCTGTCCTTTATCATGTCCATCCTTGCATGAAATGTTCCCTTGATATCTCCAATATTCTTGAAGAGGTCTCTAGATCTTTGGTAGTGAGGTCATATTTGATTTTTATTTCTGAAAAACCTGGAGAACTAAAATGATTCTTTGCTCAATTAGAATTTGCATCTGGGCTTTTACTAGAAGCACTCCTGACCATGAAAAGCTTTATACCCTAGTGGATCCTTGGCTTACCCTCAGGGTCTTGGGCTCAGCTCCTGCCCTCTGCTGATGGCTGAAGACTTCATCTCCTAAAGCATTCGTCCTCTGGACAACCTTTCACTCATGCTTACCATTCACAGTACTGGATTTAGTTCATGATTTTTAAGGCCGGCTTTGGTCCTTGTAGAGTTATTCATCATGAATCTGCAATAAAATAACAACTGTGTTTTGTATAGGATCTAGTTGTTTTGTAGCAGAAACCTTCAGAATTTTTAGTTCATCATACTGCTGCTTTATGAAGTCAAGATATAAATTTGTGTTCTGCCTCTCATGTTCTAGTTGCATGATCTTGGGTAGGAAACTTAACCGTTTTAGTCCCAATTTGACTCTCTGTGAAAAGGCATGTAAAAATACCCCTCAGTGGCTCCCATCCATTTCCCACTGCCACACTCTACAAATTGCAATGGATGACATTCTCATGAATGACGAACCAAATTTTTATAATACCTAAAACAATTTTTCAGAGAAGTGAAGCCCTACAATAAACTGTATTTGTTACAACTATTAATGTGTATGAGATGTAGTTATTATAAGCACAGATAAGATAAAACTCATGTTATATGAAATTTGCCTGCTTTTACTAATGTTTCCCCCTCCCAAAATGGTATTTTGGAATAGAAATCAATAAAAGACTTATTATAGGAAATTTTTGATTCTGTGTTTTAATTCTACTATAATGTTAAAAATGTAAATAATTTGAAAAGTTTGGTATTCTAAGAGGTCTTTCAATAGCAAAGAGTTCACTCAAGTTGCTTTAGGGCAAAGACAAGCTGGTGGTTATTCTGAAACCAGAAGGCTATTGGGATTCAGTTACTTCTCTCTCTCTCCCTGTACATATCTTTTTTTCCTTATGTCTCCATCCACTCCAAGTTTTTCCCTCCTTACAACCTCATGTTGCACACAGTCTTTGTGGCCTTACCCTTCTCTTCCTCCTTCCATCTCAACTACTGCTGCTAACTACCTCCTCCTTCCAAGAGTTTCAACGTTGGTTTCTGAAAGCAACTGAGTGTCCTGGTTAATCTAGCCAGGGCTGGTCAGTCTATGAATGGCTGCCATTGGGTCACCTTTGCCCAGCCAGCTGTAACTAAGACAGAATCACAAAGTTACAGGGGCTGTGGGCAGGCAAGTTTCCTTAGAAATCTGTGAGCATGGTACGTGGATTGCTCTTCCTCCTGTTCATGACGCCAGTTGTCTTGCTGTTCCTGTCTGTGATGCCAATTATCTTGATGTTTACACTGTTCACACGGGTCACTGAACCAGGGCAGGCAAGACGCGAGCTAAGAGGCTGGGTGGAGACCCCAGGAGCCGCGGGAACTGCAGACACATTTATTCTGTCCTGGCTGGCATGGCGGCCATAACACAGCCTCTCTCCTGGCTGACGCAGCAACCGTGGCAGCAGGTACGCTATATCCGCTCCTCTCATGGCTGACCCAGCGGACACAGCCGTGAAGCAGCGGTAATCAGGGCTTTCACGGTGAAGCTCATACATGCGCACCGCACAAAGCAACCCGCAACCAGGCAAAGTATCTCGTGATGTGCATACGCAGTGCAACAAATGATCTCAGCTGTTACAGAGTCATTATTTACAAATCTGGGGCCAAAGAGCCTGAACATGCCATCTTGCCTATTTGCTCCTTCCCTACAGTAAGCTTTCACTGAAGAAACACTTTACAACTCTAGGGGAATCAACAAGGCAAAGGGTCTGTTACAGCAGTGTGTCAGGACAACGTGATTGTGAGAAGCAAGGAGCCCAGCAGCTATTACACCCCCAGGCTCAATATGTGAGTTTCCTTCCTGCCAGAAACTTTCAGTCCCCAAACATGGAGGGCAGGTGCTTTCCTGAGGTTCCCTTCCAGTTTGGGATTTTCATGGAGTGAGTACATGCATATGAAAGTATTCCTGGTAGTCGGGCCTTTGATATCCACCCCTTTTAGTCCTAATCCTCCATGTGTCAGCAATGGGAAGAGGCATCAGCTTCTCTGAAGTGACACAGAGGCCTAGGACAGAGTTGGCAGGACTAAGACAGTCTAAGGGCTAACAGTGTGGACTCTGGACCCAGACCTGGTGTGAATCCTGAATCCATCATTTACTATGTGACCTTGGCCAACTGTCTTTACTTCTCTGTGTCTCATTTGCCTCATATGTTGAGTAAAGGTAATAATTATCTTTAAACAGTTGTGGCAGAGATTAAATGAGTTGACCCACACAAAGTCTTCATGGCACCATAACAAATGCTCAATAAACATAAGTTATTGTACTCTTAAAACTTCCAGAGATTATCCTGCTGGTCATATGCCCCTCCATGACCCTATTAATTCACTTCAGAGAGCTATGGGTTGCCTCCTCTTAGAATCATCTGGAAGAGAATTTACAAACACTTCAGAAAGTTCTTATTACATCCCATGGCCCTTTAAGAAGAAGAGACATTTTCCCCTGGTTTTGACCTCATTCTGCTACAACACAATCTCATGTCTTCTTTGTGTCTCCTTGTCCTCAAAATGAGAGGCAAAGAAGTAAATAAGAAGAGAAGAAGGGCATGGCCCCTGGCCCCTTGCCCATGTGTTCAAGGGATCCACAGCTAGAGACCAGCTCTTTCCCTTCCAAAAGTGGGAAGAGGGTCATGATATTTTAGAAGCAGATGGTAGTAGTTGAAGAGAAGGGAAGGGAAAGGTGCTATGTCCAAACTTGCCCCTTCAGGGCCCGTGGTGTCTCATCTTTCCTCTTACAAAGTTCCTTCTAAGGATCTTTTAGCTTAAACTGAATATTGAAATCCTGTCCCTGGATGAAATTGACAATCCTTATAATGACAGAAAAATGTAAATATCTGGTATTTTTTCCATTGCACATAGAGAGAACTTAGGGAGTCTTGAAATATATTTGGGTGTTTTTTTTTTAAATCGTTTCTTCAAAATGTTCCATTCCTCTGTTTTTAGAAGATAATGACATTCTCCAAGCATGTCAACAAGGTTTGTGAAAGTCTGACTCCTGCTCACACAAATCACATCTGCATCTGCAAAAGCACAGAGAAACACACACATGTGATTCTGTACATGTTCAAATACACAGGCATCTACAAAATGGCCCTCATGTATGCCTGTCTGCACACACACATATATCAGCTCAGTTCAGTTCAGTCCAGTCGCTCAGTCGTGTCCAACATGGACTGCAGCACACCAGGCTTTCCTGTCCATCACCAGCTCCCAGATCTTGCTCAAACTCATGTCCATCCAGTCGGTTTTGCCATCCTAACCCTAACCCATCCTAACCCATCTCATCCTCTGTCGCCCCCTTCTCCTCCTGCCCTCAATCTTTCTCAGCATCAGGGTCTTTTCAAATGAGTCATTTCTTCACATCATGTGGCCAAAGTATTGGAGCTTCAGCATCAGCATCAGTCCTTCCAATGAATATTCAGGACTGATTTCCTTTAGGATTGACTGGTTTGATCTCCTTGCAGTCCCAGGAACTCTCAAGAGTCTTCTTCAACACAACAGTTCAGAAGCATCAATTGTTCAGCGCTCAGCTTTCTTTATAGTCCAACTCTCACATCCATACATGACTACTGGGAAAACCGTAGCTTTGATTAGACCGACCTTTGTGGCAAAGGAATGTCTCTGCTTTTTAATATGCTGTCTAGTTTGGTCATAGCTTTTCTTCCAAGGAGCAAGCATCTTTTAATTTCCTGGCTGCAGTCACCATCTGCAGGGATTTGGGGGCGCAAGAAAATAAAGTCTGTCACTGTTTCCTTTGTTTCCTCATCTATCTGCCATAGATGTGATGAGACTGCATCCATAATGGGACTGGATGCCGTAATCTTAGTTTTTTGGATGTTGAGTTTTAAACCAGCTTTTTCACTCTCCTCTCACTTTCGTTAAGAGGCTCTTTAGTACTTCTTCACTTTCTGCCATAAGGGTGGTATCATCTGCATATCTGATGTTATTGATATTTCTCCCGGCAATCTTGATTCCAGCTTGTGCTTCCTCTAGCCTGGCATTTCTCATGATGTACTCTGCATATGAGTTAAATAAACAGGGTGACAATATATAGCCTTGATGTACTCCTTTCCCAATTTGGAACCAGTCCATCGTTCCATAGCCAGTTCTACCTGTTGCTTCTTGACCTGCATACAGGTTTCTCAGGAGGCAGGTAAGGTGGTCTGGCATTCCCATCCCTTTAAGAATTTTCCGCAGTTTATTGTGATCCACACAGTCAAAGGCTTTGGCATAGTCAATAAAGCAGAAATAGATGTTTTTTCTGGAACTCTCTTGCTTTTTCAATGATCTAACGGATGTTGGCAATTTGATCTCTGGTTCCTTTGCTTTTTCTAAATCCAGCTTGAACATCTGAAAGTTTTTGGTTCACGTCCTGTTGAAGCCTCACTTGGAGAATTATGATCATTACTTTGCTAGTGTGTGAGGTGAGTATAATTGTATGGTAGTTTGAACATGCTTTGGCATTGCCTTTCTTTGGGATTGGAATGAAAACTAACCTTTTCCAGTCCTGTGGCCACTGCTGAGAATTCCAAATTTGCTGGCATATTGAGTGCAGCACTTTCACAGCATCATCTTCTAGGATTTGAAAGAGCTCAACTGAAATTCCATCACCTCCACTAGCTTTTTTCATAGTGATGCTTCCTAAGGCCCACTTGACTTCTCATTCCAGAATGTGTGGCTCTAGGTGAGGGATCACACCATCACAGTTATCTGGGTCATGAAGAACTCTTTTTTATAACTCTGTGTATTCTTGCCACCTCTTCTTAATATCTTCAGCTTCTGTTAGGTCCCTACCATTTCTGTCCTTTATCGAGCCCATCTTTGCATGAAATGTTCCCTTGGTATCCCTAATTTTCTTGAAGAGATCGCTAGTCTTTCCCATTCTATTGTTTTCCTCTATTTCTTTACATTGATCACTGAGGAGGGCTTTCTTATCTCTCCTTGCTATTCTTTGGAACTCTGCATTCAGATGGGTATATCTTTCCTTTTCTCCTTTGCCTTTAGCTTCCCTTCTTCTCTTTGCTATTTGTGAGGCCTCCTCAGACAACCATTTTGCCTTTTTGCATTTCCTTTTCTTGGGGATGGTCTTGATCACTGCCTCCTGTACCATGTCATGAACCTCTGTCCATAGTTCTTTGATACTCTATCAGATCTAATCCCTTGAACCTATTTGTCACTTCCACTATATAATCATAAGGGATTTGATTTAGATCATACCTGAATGGTCTAGTGGTTTTTCCCTACTTTCTTCAATTTATTTTTTTTAATTTATTTATTTTTTATTTTACTTTACAATTCTGTATTGGTTTTGCCATACATTGACATGAATCCACCACGGGTGTACATGCATTCCCAAACCTGAACCCCCCTCCCACCCCCCCTCCCCACAACATCTCTCTGGGTCATCCCCGCGTACCAGCCCCAAGCGTGCCATATCCTGCATCGGACATAGACTGGCAATTCGATTCTTACATGATATTATACATGTTTCAATACCATTCTCCCAAGTCATCTCACCCTCTCCCTCTCCCACTGAGTCCAAAAGTCCGTTATACACATCTGTGTCTTTTTTGCTGTCCTCCATACAGGGTCATCATTGCCATCTTTCTAAATTCCATATATATGTGTTAGTATACTGTATTGGTGTTTTTCTTTCTGGCTTACTTCACTCTGTATAATTGGCTCCAGTTTCATCTATCTCATCAGAACTGATTCAAATGTATTCTTTTTAACGGCTGAGTAATACTCCATTGTGTATATGTACCACAGCTTTCTTATCCATTCATCTGCTGATGGACATCTAGGTTGTTTCCATGTCCTGGCTATTATAAACAATGCTGCTACTTTCTTCAATTTAAGTCTGAATTTTGCAATAAGGAGTTCATGATCTGAGCCACAGTAGCTCTTGGTCTTGTTTTTGCTGACTGTATAGAGCTTCTCCATCTTTGGCTCCAAAGAATATAATCAATCTGATTTTGGTATTGACCACGTGGTAATGTCCATGTGTAGAGTCATCCCTTGTGTTGTTGGAAGAAGGTCTTTGCTATGACCAGTGTGTTCTCTTAGCAAAACTCTGTTAGCCTTTGCCCTGCTTCATTTTGTACTCCAAGACCAATCTTGCCTTTTACTCCAGGTATCTCTTGAATTCCTACACGCATATACCTGCAAGCATTCTGGTTCACAATAGATTGCTGTACTACAACCTAAGACATACACATGAACAAATAGCAAGAAGTAAATAGCACCGTTTCTGCAATGTTATTGGCATATAAGCATACTTCCTTTCACTGTGCTTAACTTTACTACACTTCATTGGAGCCATTTTTCCAACAGCATTTTCTCATGTCATGTCTCTGTGTCACATTCTGATAATTCAGTATTTTAAACTTTTTCATTGTCATGGTGATCTCTGATCAGTGATCTTTGATGTGACTACTAAGACTCACTAAAAGCTCCAATGATACTTAGTATTTTTTATTAGTAATAAAGTAGTTTTAAACTGAGCTTCCCTTGTAGCTCAGTTGATTAAGAATCTGCCTGCAGTGCAGAAGACCTGGGTTCGATCCCTGGGTCGGGGAAGATCCCCTGGAGAAAGAAATGGCAACCCACTCTAGTATTCTTGCTTGGAAAATCTCATGGGCACAGGAGCCTGGTGGGCAGCAGTCCATGGGGTCCCAAAGAGTCGGGCGCGACTGAGCGACTAACACTTACTAACACTTATGTCCTTTTTTTTAGAGCTAATGCTATTGCACACTTAATAGACTGTAGTATAGTGTAAGCATAACTTTTGTATGTACTGGAAAAGCAAAAACTTGTGACTCACTTTATGTAATAGTCATTTTATTGTAGTGGCCTGGAACCGAGCCCACAATATCTCCAAGGTCTGCCGGTACTGACATGGAGCACATATGCTAATGCATCTGTGGTGTGACTAGCTCACCATCAGGTGTGGGGATAGCAAAGAAAATTGCATCTTTTTAGGGAGGATCAGAAATCTGGTTGAATTTCTAAATGTGCTGGATTCCCCCATCTCCTTTTGTTCCTGGCTCTCAAGAGAAATGACTGAGCTTTGAACAGAATTGGGACTGGAGGATTCTTCCAACTCAGAATAGCAGATCCTTGAACATGGGGCCCTTGAGAGAGTCTTATGAAGTCTAAGCAACGTCCACTATGAAAAGAGTAATAAATAACCCCACCACTGGAAACAAGTGTCCAGAAAACAGCAAGTTTATCCTGTATCAGAGCCAAGGAAAACCAGGTGCCGAGTACACCCCAGAGGGAAGGGGTGGGCAATTCAAGCACAGACTGTGACCTGTTGTAAGAGGGAGACCGGAGGCAGGAAGGGAGGAAAATCTGAATCTATAACCTTTCTTTTTATATAAACCAGACTCATACATTTTCTTTATTTCAGCTGGAACTCACATCACAGCTGCTCTATTTACTTACCTACCGACAGCATACCTTAGAACAAAGTTTTGTTCAAAAGGAAACCAGGCAGAGCTGGGAAAATATTTCCTCAGCCAGCTCCTCAGCTCTGTTGTCTCTGGAGCACATCTGACCCAGATGCCCTTCAAGTAAGTAAATCCTGTACCCCGCTCCCTGAGCAGAGGAGGGTGCATGGAAAAGGCGGAGAAAATGGCAGGCTCCCGAGGTGGGCTCATGCTGGGCTTGTTCTAACTGACTCCCTCAGGCCCGTGGAGTCCAGTGGTGAGCTGGTGAATGTTCACCAGCTACTTCTTGGGCTGGGGGTTGGGGCTGATTCGTAGTGTCTGTTGATTCCATGGCTCATTTGGAACTACCAGAACGAAGGCCTTGAACATGGAGCTGGGAAGGGACGCACTGACACTCTGTTTCATAGTGTTTCTACCATCAGATACGCTAGATGTACACAACCTCCAGAAAGTAAGTAATCATAAAACGTGATAAGATAATTAGTAGGTGATGAGTCTTCAGTGTTTATTGCCTTTGTTTCTGTCTTGTTTTTTTTATTTTGGCTGTGCTACATGGCTCGTGGGATCCAAGTTCCCCAACCAGGGATTAAGCCTGGGCCCCGGCAGTAAAAGAGCCAAGTCCTAACCACTGGGCTGCCAGGAAATCCCCGCCTTCGTTTTTTAATGTGACGTAATTGTCAGTTTTTATAATTTAACTTCAAACGATGTAGCCTGCCTTTAAAAACCTGGTCACAAGGTTCTGGAAAATTGAACAGTCAGTCCTCGCAGGCCAGTGCAGGCTGTGTGTAAGGCGCCACTGATGGGATCCCTCTGTAACTTAGAGGCAGGGAATAAATGCACTGGTGTTAAAAACCATCCCTCCAGAAGCAAAGGCCACAGCACCAGGGGAAAGGTTTAGAGTGGGTTCTGTTTCCTTAAGGAGATTCAGGCTTCAGAAGACAGAACAGACGACTGCTTGCGGGAGAACAGAGGTTGAAAAACAAAACACCACGTGGGTTTTTTTCCTGTTGTTCTACCCCCTGTGAGTGCTCGGCACATGAGTCAGGGGGTTCCACCTTACCCAGGCAGCGCCTAATTGTATGTGCTTCAGTTCGCCTAGTTGACATTGACAACTTCTACTTTTATTCCCTTCAGATCCATGCGCCGTAAGTATCATTCTCTGGCTGGGGTTCCCCAGTACTATCTAGGTCTCAGACCTTTGCCGTTTTAGCTGGAGGATCCTGGAGTTTCTGCGGCTATGTGCTTTTCCTTGTAACTCCCTGGACCCTGCCTACAGGAGCTGGGATACAACTTGTCTCCCAGAGCTCTCCTGTGGGAAAACTTTATGCATAAGAGAGACTGCATTTTACTTGGCAGCTGGGGTCAAGAGAAGCTACACACCTACCCTGGCCTCTGCCCTGCCGTTAGCCCCTCTCTCTCTCGCAGCATCAATTATTTCCTCTCCACTCGATCAAAACTAACTTCCTTATAAGACTTCTCTTCCTCCCTCTCTCTGTCCTTCTCTGCCCTTCTCCCTGCTTCAGGCCAGAAGCTCTCAGGGGGAAAGGCCTGGTGATCAGCTTATCCTCCGTGCTCGCACCTTTTGCATCTCATCTCCCCCTCTCTTACTAGGTTGCCTCCATCTCCAAGGCTGTAGCTCAAGGAGAAGGAGGAGATGTAAGAAGCAAGAAAATTCTTACTTTAGTCGCTCAGTTGTGTCCAACTCTTTGCAACCCCATGGACTGTAGCCAGAGGCTTCTCTGTCCATGGGATTTTCCAGGCAAGAATACAGGAATAGGTTGCTATTTCCTTCTCCAGGGGGTCTTCCCCACCCAGCAATTGAACCTGGGTCGCCCACGTTGCAAGCAGACTCTACCATCTGAGCCACTGGGGTAGGCCCAGTTCTTTAGTATAGTATAATGCTGATATTTGCTGTCTTTAGCTGGCTTTCTTCTCTTGGGTCTAACATACATTTTTTGGTGGTGCTCTGTTGGGACCCTGTGATGCCAGCTTCCCTGATACAGATGGTGCCTTTCCTCCAGCTGCCCATTTACCACGCCTCCCTTAGCTCATGACTATCCTTGGGTCCACACCACACATACTCTCATTGGGGTTTCAAGGCTCCCTCAGGCAGTCATCCCGGCAGGCTCTCTCTATAAAGTTACAGGCCACCTTCCCTAGCCCTGTTCCACTGTTTTGGTCCTACCAGTGAACTGTCAGAGTAAGGGGCACGCTATTGCAGCTCAGTCACAAAGTCAAGTCCAACTCTCTGCAGCCCCCCTGTCCTTCACTATCTCCTAGAGTCTGCTCAAACTCATGGCCATTGGGTCGATGGTGCTATCTAACCATCTCATCCTTTGCCACCAAAGGGGCATGGACACCCTCCAATTTCTGTTTCTCCTAAGATCTGGCCAGTCTTCCTGGGTTCCTGTGCATGTTTCTTGAGGCAACTTGAATAAGCCTCTTTTCCTTACCTCCAAAAGTTCACCTAGGGAACTTTCCAAAACTAGATTTTCCTCTCATCGAATGCTTCTCTGTAGCACTGCCCCCTCCAGCAACACGTGCTTTCATCTCATTCAGTCCTGCCCTGCAAAGCTGGGCCAGGGAACAGCCAAGGAAGGCATCAAACACAGGAACTAAAACCTGAAACCAGCAACAACTCAGGAAATTTCAGGACTCCAACAGACTAGTTGGAACCTCTTTGCCTAGTGTTTCCTGATCGTGCATGCTCAGTCACTCAGTCGTGTCTGACTCTTTGCGACCCCATGGACTGTAGCCCGCCAGGCTCCTCTGTCCGTGGGATTCTCCAGGCAAGGATACTGAAGTGGGGTGCCGTTTCCTCCTCCAGGGGACCTTCCCTAGCCAGGGACAGAACAGGCATCTCCTGGATCTCCTGCATTGGCCGGTGGTTGTTTTTTTTTTTTTTTTTTTTTTTTTTTACCACTGAGCCACCATTACTTGATAGGAAGTCATTATGTCTAAATGGCACTGAAGGGCGGGGGTCAGAACCTTCTGGAGGCTGGTGAAATGAGAGGAGCATGGCTTCCCCCAGACCATCTTCCCAGAGGCATTCCTAAAAGGCACTTCATTTCCTGGGTTAGAGCAGATACTAAGCTCTTTCTTGGGACAAGTGTTAGTTTTTCCTTGCAGGCCAGAAGGATGCTGCTTGTTCCTCAGACCCTTTTCAACTGTTTATAGTTCCTTCTTTTTCCTCCTCTTTTTGGTTGCATTAACCCTTAACTCTACTCCATCTTTAGCAGTTTTTGTCTTTTCTAGTCTCTTTCTTGATGGGAAGGTACTTTCTCTGCCTGTCTATATCTATTTTTTTTGTTCTTGTTTGTTTACTATGGACATTTATCCTTTTATTATCTTCTTGCTACTGTGTTTTTGTTCCTTTGGGGGGTCTTAGCTTCTATTTGCCTTTACTTTTCATGTCATTTACTTTTTGTACATAGTAGTACTTTGTTTCCTTGTAAAATATTTAAGGTTTTAAAGGTTTTATTCTTAAGGATCTTTTTTTTCTGTTTTATATTTTTCCAACGTCTGTTCCTGGCTTTAAATTGTTATTTTAATTTTCTCCTCTTCCTGTTTTTAAAATTTATATTTAGTTTGATGATTTGTTTCTGTCATAGCCAGCAAGGGTTTGGGGCGGGGAGTTGCAGGAATGATAGCAGTAGGAAGAGTCCGCACATGCGAAGGGATGATTGGCAACCATTCTCTGGTCCTTCTGGGCTGCTCTGCACTCATCCTCAGGACTTGCTGAAATGACTCCCCATTGTTCTGTAGCTGACATTTGTCTTGCTTTGGGCCATCCCAGCATCTCTGGAGCCTCTCCCTGGTATCTTTAGGGTATCAGCTTTCTGCTTCACACTTGCCACCACAGTGCTGTAAAACCCAGGATCCTCTGCACTGGGGTACTACATCCGTGTTCCAAGCAGGAGGAAGGGAGGAGGGCTTGAGTCTGTGAAAGAAGCACAGGCTTCCCCAAAAATCCCCCACACTCTTCTGCTTGTGTCTCATTGGCTAGAACTTGCATCCTTAGCTCTAAAGGAGTCTTGGGTAGTGAGAATAATATAGAAACAACTCTGTCAAAGTGTTTACATTTTTTTTTTTGTCTTAAAATAATGTCAAACTTAGGGAAAAGTTGCAAGCATGGTGTAAAAACCTCTTTTCCCTGAACTGCTGAGAGTAAGTCACTGACTAATGCCCCAGAACCCCTGAAAAATTTAATGTGTGTCTCCTACAAAAAAAGGAGGGGGGGTGTGCAGATATCCGCCTCCATATTTTGTAACTACAATACAGTCATAGAAATCAGAAAATTAACATTGGTATAGTACCATCTTTTTTTTTAGTTGATTTTTTAATTTAAATTTATTTATTTTAATTGGAGGCTAATTACTTTACAATATTGTATTGGTTTTGCCATACATCAACATCAATCCGCCACGGGCGTACACGTGTTCCCCATCCTGATCCCCCTCCCACCTCCCTCCCCGTACCATCCCTCTGGGTCATCCCAGTGCATGAGTCCTAAGCATCCTGTATCCTGCATCGAACCTGGACTGGCGATTCATTTCTTATATGATATTATACATGTTTCAATGCCATTCTCCCAAATCATCCCACCCTCTCCCTCTCCCACAGAGTCCAAAACACTGTTCTATACATCTGTGTCTCTTTTGCTGTCTCGCATACAGGGTTAGCATTACCATTTTTCTAAATTCCATATATATGCATTAGTATACCGTATTGGTGTTTTTCTTTCTGGCTTACTTCACTCTGTATAATAGGCTCCAGTTTCATCCACCTCATTGGAACTGATTCAAATGTATTCTTTTGAATGGCTGAGTAACACTCCATTGTGTATATGTACCACAGCTTTCTTATCCATTCATCTGCTGATGGACATCTAGGTTGCTTCCACGTCCTGACTATTATAAACAGTGCTGCAATGAACACTGGGGTACACGTGTCTCTTTCAATTCTGGTTTCCTCGGTGTGTATGCCCAGCAGTCGGATTGCTGGGTCATAAGGCCGTTCTATTTCCAGTTTTTTAAGGACTCTCCACACTGTTCTCCACAGGGGCTGTGCTCGTTTGCATTCCCACCAACAGTGTCGGAGGCTTCCCTTCTCTCCATACCTAGTACCACCTTTTAATCCCTAGGTACTGTTAATGTTTTGCTATTTGTCCCCAAAATCTTTATAGCAAAATTGTCCAGTTTGGCATCACATGCTGTGTTTAGCTGCTGCTTCTCTTTAGTCTCTTCCCTCTGGACCAGTTCCTTGGTTTTTCTTTGCCTTTCACAGCTTGGTCTCTTTTGAAGATTATAGGTTAGTTATCTTGTTTCCTCCTGATTATTTTCAAGTTGTGCATCTTCAGCAGGAATGTCACAGGAGTGATCGTGTTTCTTTCTTTGCGCCCTAACAGGTGAGGCTTGATTTCAGTTTGTCCCATTACTGAAGGGGCTTTCATGACTTATATTGGTGTCTGCTGGGCTTCTCCAGATATGGCATTTTTCTTTTTTCCTTTGTAACTAAAAAATGATTGATATTCTATGGACAGTACTTTGAAACACTCAGATATCCCATTGTTCCTCAGACATTTAATTAATTTAGACCAGAAGTCAACAAACCCTTTGTGTAAAGGGCTAGAGATATTACTATCTAGTAAATGTTTTTAGTGGGCCAGGAAGCCAAGTTGAGGATATTATGTAGGTACTTTCATAATGAGAGCAAAAAAAATTTTCAACAACATTTTCACTGATGAAATTAAAAATATAATTATCGAGTACAATTTTTTTGTAGTGCAGATCTCCTAATGAGAATGGAATTCTTTGGAGGGTGGGGGAAGTTAGACTTACTTGGGGTTCAAGGTCAGTGTTCCCAATTATCAAATTGATTGCAAATGTTCCTCTGAAAAATCATTCGGAGCCTGGGGGCTGTACAAAATCAGTCAGTGGGCTGGACTTTGTCTGCAAACCATAGTCTTCAGATTCACGGATCTGCCTTTTACTCAGTGGGTTAGAATCTGTTGCTAGCATGTGTTTTGAAGTTGAAATCTTCTCTTAGTTGACTGGTACAAGCCCCTCTGAGCTGGCCTTTGTGTCCTTTTGCCGTATCCCTACCATTCTTTGAGCACTTCCTTGCCTTTGGCACAAGATCCCCTTTGCACCAGCCTTGAAAGTAGTCGTAGATTCACAGAGCCCTAGTGTCCTCCAGCTGAGAATGAGACTCAGAAGCTGAGCTCCAGGTGCCAGGTGTGCGCATTGGTCCTGGGATGTCACTCTTCCCAGGCCCAGAGCTAGGATATACATGTGTGTTTACCAATGCTTCCTATTCCAATATATCACCACAGGAGTAGACCCTGATACTGGGGAAGATTGAAAGCGGGAGGAGAAGGGGACAACAGAGGATGAAATGGCTGGATGGCATCACCAACTCGACGGGCATGAGTTTGAGTAAACTCCGGGAGTGGGTGATGGGCAGGGAGGCCTGGCGTGCTGCAGTCCATGGGCTTGCAAAGAGTCAGACACAACAGAGCAACTGAACTGAACTGAATTGAAGCAATACCAGTCTGAGGACTCAACTCTACGTCCCATGAGTTAGGAGATCCTTCCCATCTGGCAAATGGGAGTAAGAACCTACTTTCCTGACCTATGTTAGCAAAGGGGATTGTTCTACCTTCTCCTTCAAGTAGTTATTTCCCTAGCCTCGGGCAGTTTCCTCATATGCGTGTACTGGTCAGTACTCAGGTTAAAACTTAAGGGAATCCTCTGCAGGTCTCTGAAACTCTCTATGTGTAACTCTTTCCTCTCCAGCTCTCCTTTGCAAAGTCTGGCCAACTTGAGATTCCAAAACTGTACACTAATCCTTAATTCAGGGACCACGTCATTTGTTTCTCTTCTCTCAGAAGTCATTATCCTATGCTGTCTGTTGTCCAAACTCTGAAAACCATTATTTGATATATTTTGTCAATTTTTTAAAAGTTGTTTAAGGTGTGGAGGGGGGCACCAAGTCCAGTCCTCGTTACTCCATTACAGACAGAAATGGAAGCCTTCATGATCTTTACTTGCCTGGTTGTCTGCAGCGCCAAGGACTTAGAAAAAAAATTTAAGGTAACAATACATATTT
The DNA here is from genome assembly GCF_014754425.2 of Oryx dammah. NCBI lineage: Eukaryota > Metazoa > Chordata > Mammalia > Artiodactyla > Bovidae > Oryx > Oryx dammah. The sequence goes on along the minus strand of NW_024070205.1, from coordinate 77,849,628 downwards.
GCAGAAGTAGATTGACAAAATTCTAATACATTAGTACAGCGATCCAACTTTACCACCACCGTGACCCCCTCAATAGACGATGTTCCTGGGGATGACTCCTCCTATGGGGAGGACCAAGTAGAGTATACAGCACAGGAGACAGCCTATGGTTAGTGAGAAATTTCTGCCCACTTTCCCACTCAGATCCTAACAGACTGTAGTAATAATAGTCTGCTTTCATTTACTATTACTATTACATTTACAATATATAGTAAATGAGTGTAATGTTATCACCGAGGAAATCCTCAAATTGTTTAAAATGCAATAAGATCTCCCATTTGAAAAACAAAACAAAACTCTCTCCCTCCATTCCTACTCCAGCTGTTGTCCAACTTCTCTGTTCTTTACAAATAAATTTTTGAAAGAGCTCTTTACACTTGCTCTGCCATCTTCTCTCTCTTACATTCTGTCTGTCAGACTCTGGCTTCACCATTTCACTGAAACGGTTCTTGTCAGGGTTCTTGCCCTCCATGCTGCAGACCCAGTAGTTGGTCCACATTTCTTATCTTCTGCAGCTTCTCATTTGGGCATAATTTATCATGCCCTCTTTCTTGAAACCTTCCTTTCCTTTGGCCTTTGGCAAATCACTCTCATCACTCTTTCCCTCAGTTCAGTTCAGTTCAGCCGCTCAGTCCTGTCTGACTCTTTGCAACCCCACGGACTGCCGCACGCCAGGCTTCCTACCTCACCGGCAACTCGGTCTCTTTTGCTAGTTCTGTCACGCAAGTGTATGTTCCTCGATTCTTTGTCTCATCACAACGGAGATCTGGAGTGACGGACATTAAAGCCCTCTCGGCGAGTCATAGCTCTCAGGTCTTGGATAGACCGTGTTATAGCTCTCAGGTCTCAAATGGACCGTGTTACAGCTCTTAGACAAATCAGTGTTACAGCTCAGTGTTACAGCTCTATTTTATTTAGAAGATAGCAAGAAAATCCATCTTTGAGGCATGAGGGCACGTCGATCTAAAGACACGAGGTGAAGAGCGCCCCAGAGCGCGGGAGAGAGAGAGCTGGCTCTGGCTCCTCTATTTATGTTTCTCTCTCCCTGGGCCTGTCCTATGTAAATTGGGCCAGCCAGGAGTGTTGTTTGTTTCACCGGAGGTCCTCACTCTGGTCCTTGGACCTTCTTTTGTTTCATTTTCGCGGGCTTTTCCCTTCCCTGTCTGTAGCCACCGCCATTTTGGACTCCTTTTCCCTGTCCTACCTACCTAACAGTTCCTCCTCATCTTCTGACTTTTTTTAAAACCCATACTTGCTACCTAAATGATCCATCAAGTCCATTCATATATTGATGATTTCCAACTTTACACCCCTATTTCTACCCCCGTCCTGCATTTAACTATTCTCTTCAACTGTCTACATGTTATACATCTCTAAGAAAGCTGAGCACCGAAGAATTGATGCTTTTGAACTGTGGTGTTGGAGAAGACTCTTGAGAGTCCCTTGGACTGCAAGGAGATCCAACCAGTCCATTCTGAAGGAGATCAACCCTGGGATTTCTTTGGAAGGAATGATGCTAAAGCTGAAGCTCCAGTACTTTGGCCACCTCATGTGAAGAGTTGGCTCATTGGAAAAGACTCTGATGCTGGGAGGGATTTGGGGGCAGGAGGAGAAGGGGATGACCGAGGATGAGATGGTTGGATGGCATCACTGACCCAATGGGCATGAGTTTGAGTGAACTCCAGAAGTTGGTGATGGACAGGGAGGCCTGGCGTGCTGCAGTCCATGCGGTCACAAAGAGTCAGCACGACTGAGCGACTGAACTGACTGACTGACTGGATATTTAATAGGTATCATTAGACAAGTCTCAAACTAAACTTGATCTTTCCCCCCAAATCTTGTAGTCCTCAATAAATGGCATCACCACCCTACCAATCAGGAAAACTGGGGGCTAGTCTTTGCTTCTGTCATGCTCATATGTAATCCATCAGCAACTTGTGTCAGCTCTACCTTCAAGTCCAGTCATTTATTACCACCTCCACCAGTACACTGTAGTCGAAACTGCCACCAAATTCTCCAACAGCTTCTTGCTTCACATTGAGTAGATGCACAGTGCCCGCCATGGCTCACAAGGCCGTTCATGATTTATCCCGGCTGCTAGTTCTCTGCCTTTGTCTCCCGCTCTCCGCCTCTCACTCTGGTTCCGCCACTCTGACCACCCTCACACTCTCCTCTTGCTCACCTGCACCTGCAGAACGCTTTTCCCTCAGCCATCCCCATGGCTTACTCCATCACTGCATTCAGGCCTCTATTCAAATATGACCTTTTCAAAGAGACTGAGTTACCTCGTTGGCCTTACTCATCTTTAAACATTTCTAACCATTTGCCAAGTTGTTGATTAAGAAGTTATGCATTTCCCCACAGCCCCACTAGAATGACAGCGTGACTGAGAATCACTATCACAGGCTGTATAATAAATTATGTTAAAAACAGCAAAGTACCTGAGGAGAGCGATTAACAGGATCCAGTGCATTAGAGAAGTCCTGACCGGTACGGACTGGAAAGTAACTATTGGATTGGGCAGCTGGAAGGACTCGCAACATTGAGGACAGTTTGTGCAGGTTGTTGTTGGCTGGGGCCACCGGACTGCAGTAGATTGGTGACATCCTTTCCTTCATAGCCTCCTAGTTCTGGCCTCAAAAAAACTCTACGTCAGCCTTCACAGCTCTCAGTCCTAAGAGTCACATGGCCATAGGCATGTACGGAACATCCCCATGGGGCATCATCGGTCTCTGCTCTCCAGCAGAGCACCATCTGGTGGAGGAGGGTCCAAGGAGCTCCCAATAAGATGGTGTGTGTGTGTATAGAAATAATAATCATTAAAAAACAACAAATGTGAAAAAGAAAACCAGGACTGCACCTGAAGTCAATGAGCACGTGCTAAAGGGACGCCTGGGAGAAGAGGCTGACTCTGGAAGGCAGGCAGGGACACCCCTCGGGCTCTGCCACCCCGGGACCGACTCGGGCAGGACGTCCAGAATTCATGGCCCGTCAGCCCTGCAGGGCCCAGGGCTCTGACCCCTTTGGAAACTGCTCTCTTCTCTGACAGCGGAGGCTCTCCTCGGAGGCCTAGGGCAGGCAGGTTTCCCTGGGAGATGTACTCTGCTGCCCTGCAGTCAGGATGATGGATGAGGAGGTAAGAGCTGCTCGGGGCCGCTGAGACCAGTGGGGCTGAGCAGGGAGAGAAATATGGTTGTGACAGCTTTGTGTGTAGAAAATGATGAAGGCTGAAAGGCAGAACCCTAGGGAGCACCAGGGTTAACAAGGGGAGTGCAAGAAGAAGGGAGAGAAGGGCTGTTGGAAAAAGATAGAGAAAACAAGAAATGTGAGGACAGTTTCACCCTGAGAGAGCAGGGACTGCTGAAAGCTCTAGAGAGGTGCTCGCTGTAAGATCTAGAAACACCTTCTCTGGATTTTATCATTAGGAGATCCCTGAGGAAGTTAGGGAGACCAGTATCAGTAGATACGAAGAGGCAGAAAGCAAATTTCAATGGGCTGAGCAGCAAATGAAAAGTGAGGCAGGGGGTACAAGGTCAGTGGGGTGTCTGGTTTAGTGAATAAAAATATAAAATGCCCAGTTAAATTTAATTCATCTGAAATTCAAATTTCAGATGAACAATAAATAGTATTTTTAGTGTTACTATAATAAGCCAATTATTTGCAGTTTATCTGAAATAATTTAACTGGATGGCTTCTGTTCTGTGAGACAATCCTGCTTCTCGATCAAGCAGTGTGGCCAGAAAAAAAGAAGGGTGCCAGGGCCGTAGCTGGAGGGCACCCAGGTCAGCGGAAAGTCATGTCTAGGTGGGACTGTCTGACACCCAGAGCAGACGGCAGCACTGCCTGCGGTCTGTTCGTAGACTGAAGGGAAAAGCTTGTGGTGGGAGAGGCTGAAAGACGCAGTCGGCGGGGCAGAGGGAATAACTGATTATGTGAATCACGGGCCTCTGGAACAAGACATCAGTTCTCACCATAAGAAGCAGACAGTCCCTCCCCAGCCCCCCAACCCACAAAACAATTTTCCAACTTTAATTTGTAAGTGGCTTCCCGCTATTTTGAAACTGTAGGACTGTGGGCCTCATATGGGATCTTGTTAGTGATTTTTTTTTCTTTTGTTCTCTCTTTTTCTTGGTGTTTTAATGGACCACCACAGCAGGAAACATTTTTCTAAACAGATTAATGCACTTTGTCAACTTCAGTTCTCAAAATCCCATCACCAGAGCAAATCATTTTTAATGACTAGTTTCCATTTCCATTTCAGGGCACAAGCTTGGGTTTTTGAAGCAAATGGATCAGATCAGTACTGTAACCCAGCTCCTCATTCCTCTTTCTCTATGTTTAATCTCACTGAGAATGGTGACTCTGTCAAAGTCTTGATGATGAAATAATGATATCATTGGAGTCATCACGTGATATACTCAGCAGCTAGTTTTCTTCTGTATACCCAATGCCAGGGTAACATCTGGTTTGAAAAACTGGAAAACTGATGTCTTTTTGTTTATTTTTATTTATCTTCCTCTAAATCCTGAGATTTCTGCCAGGTTGGTAGCCTTCATGACTCTTGCTTCTGTGCTTATGTGACAGAAAGAAAACCATCCCCCTCTCCTCCAATCCGAGCCCTAAGCCTATCTGGTCTTAGCCGAGCCCACCAAGCCTAATTCTTCATGGGTTTTAGGCATGAGGACCCCACAGCAGAAGCAGCACTGTGGTTCCACTGCTTTTCCTAAGAATGTCCCTGGCTGCTGTTGGGATGTTAGCCAATGCCCCTTCTTCACAAGGGTCTCTGAGACTTTTAATAAGAAAAAAAATCACAACATAGGGATATACAAATTCCTTTTTTCCCCAAATTTCTTGTTCTATATTACCTTCAAAACAAGAGTTTACCAGCTTTGTGTTGAAGGAAACACCAGTGGACTGTCCACAACACTGCTTGTTTTGTTTCTGATCAGCTCCAGGTGTCAGCAGAATCCATGATAAGTGGAGAGCAATTGCTTTGAACAGATATTGTCAAGATAACCCATAACCCTGTCTTTTGCTTCCTCTTTCTAAATATTCTAGTTGGAGATTGGTTGTCTTTGACATCTGGAATTCAAGACTGGTTGGGGATATGTCTGGGACCTGGTCTCAGATGAAATATCTCCACCCAGCTAATGAATAATTTAAAACTTTTTCTATGGTGCTTATCCCAAAAGGCAGACAAGTGCAGAGTGGGCTGGAGCTAAAGCTGGGGCCAAGCAGGCTTGGTACAAACAGGCCCCTCTGTTGACTGCCGTCCTTTGCTAAGCTCACCAGGGCACCAGGGTGGCATGGCTCAGTTCAGGGGGGATGTCTCTGGGAATATGTGGCCTAAATCACCTTATCTGGAGGTTGAAGACCTCAAACTGTTCAAGCCAGAAAGGACTTTGAAGTCCTGCAGCCCAGGAGCACCAGACTTTTAATTTCATGGTCTGTTAGGACTTGAGGGTGGGGGGAATAAGGCTGAAAATAACAGGCTGTCAAGGTTTATTTTGCTAGTTGAGCAAATAAAATACTCATCTTCCATCATCATATCAGAGAAAGACACTTTAACATAAAACTATGAAAGACTCATTCTCTTACTCTTAACATAAAGAATATGTCCCAGTTCTTTCCCAGAAAGTCAGCGTCAAGCTTATAACATTACATCAGTATATTGGGACACATATGCGTTTGTGTGTGGATGCACATGAGTCCAAATGCATACATACTTATCATCATCCATCTTCAGTTCAGTTCAGTTCAGTCGCTCAGTCGCGTCCGACTCTTTGCAACCCCATGAATCGCAGCACGCCAGGCCTCCCTGTCCATCACCAACTCCCAGAGTTCACTCAGTCGCATCCATCGAGTCAGTGATGCCATGCAGCCATCTCATCCTCGGTCGTCCCCTTCTCCTCCTGCCCCCAATCCCTCCCAGCATCAGAGTCTTTTCCAATGAGCCAACTCTTTGCATCAGGTGGCCAAAGTACTGGAGCTTCAGCTTTAGCATCATTCCTTCCAAAGAAATCCCAGGGTTGATCTCCTTCAGAATGGACTGGTTGGATCTCCTTGCAGTCCAAGGGACTCTCAAGAGTCTTCTCCAACACCACAGTTCAAAAGCATCAATTCTTCGGTGCTCAGCCTTCTTCACAATCCAGCTCTCACATCCATACATGACCACAGGAAAAACCATAGACTTGACTAGACAGACCTTAGTCAGCAAAGTAATGTCTCTTCTTTTGAATATACTATCTAGGTTGGTCATAACTTTTCTTCCAAGGAGTCATCCATCTTAGTATTTCTTTATCACACAGACAGCTGTAGTGTGCTAACTGAGTACATGGACTCTGGGGCCAGAACGCCTGAGCTCAGACAGAGGCTCCGCTACTCATGGTCTGAAGAACCTCAGATGAATTATTTAGCTACTCTAAGCCTTGGTTTCATCATCTATTAAGAAAAGGTGATTACACACTTTTCTGGGGTCATTATTAGTTTTAAATGAGCTAATATGTCTCTTGAGAGTCCCTTGGACTGCAAGGAGATCCAACCAGTCCATTCTGAAGGAGATCAGCCCTGGGCTTTCTTTGGAAGGAATGATGCTGAAGCTGAAACTCCAGTACTTTGGCCACCTCATGTGAAGAGTTGACTCACTGGAAAAGACTCGGATGCTGGGAGGGATTGGGGGCAGGAGGAGAAGGGGACGACAGAGGATGAGATGGCTGAATGGCATCACCGACTTGATGGACGTGAGTCTGAGTGAACTCTGGGAGTTGGTGATGGATAGGGAGGCCTGGTGTGCTGCCATTCATGGGGTCGCAAAGAGTCGGACACGACTGAGCGACTGAACTGAACTGAACTGAATATGTGAGAAACACTTGGCACAAATGAAACACCCAGTAAATAGCAGTCATTACTATTATATTTCCACAGACAAGGAAGTCTTCATAAACTGGCCTCTGGAGATGGCTGAGAGAACAAATCTTTCCTCTTCCAGATAAGGAAAAACTGAGCCAGAGTAGACGTGACTTGTCCAGCTAAGGTCCATGGACAGTTACTGAACACATTGGGTAACTTGAGTAGAACTCAAGCCTATTGACCAAGTCTGATGTATCTCTGAAGTTTCCTAGAAAAAAACCTGAATTTGACAAATGGATGGACTCAATGGGCATTTATACAGGGTCTGGAAGGATGGGCAGGGATCTGGCACTTTAATGAGGTCAGTCGAGAGCCACCAGGAGGAAGTCTGGCCACTGCGGCCTTCCTTTCTCTTTCCTCCAGCCCCAGAGAAGAGCAGGACTGGGTTCCAGCCCGGGGTGGGGTGGCGGAGTCCCCCACGAGGCAAGAGCAGTTGAGGAGCAGCGCGCCTCCCCACGTCCCCTCCTCCTCCCCTCGGTCCTGCCTCGGGCCCCTCGCTGAGCCCCTCGGGTCCCAGCACTCATAGCCCTGCTGGGGCCCCCTTCCGCTGCAGGAGGGTCCGCTCTCCCGTCACCAGTCACAGGGAGGTGCCCTGACACTCTGGTTTGGTTGGCTGTTGTGATTTGGGGGCTATTCCCTGTTTCCTAGGCCTTGGTGAGGGCCACTGGGTCAGGCAGGCTTGTATCAGTGGTTGGTGACAGACCCATGTCAGCGAGGCTGCTTTTCGATTTCAAGAAGTCAGGCTGCCTGAGGCAGGCTCCTTCAACCTCTCCGCTCCATCATCCTTTGCTTATGACTTTCATCCTCATGATCACCTCCTGATCACACGTGCCAAGCAGGAACAAGAATAGAGACAATGATAAAAAGGAAGGGGTGGCCCAGTGTCAGAAAATCTGACCTTTCTCACAAAAGCTCCAGCAGCTTCTGCAGATGCCTCACTGCTCAGAGCTGGGTCACCGCTCCTAGATGCAAGAGAGGCCAGGAATGGCCATGTTGCGTCTGGGCCACAAATTTATTAGTGAGCCAAGGATGGATAGTGGGTGAGAAACATCGCCTGCCAGGAAGGCATAGCTAGAATACAACTGAGCCTTTGTTTCTCTTTATCTCTAAAGTCTGCTTCACCAGGTCACATTTGAAGGAAGTCTTACACCAGCTCCAGAAACCTGAACTTTTATATGGGTCTTTACTGAAACCTCCATGCACATGTGATCAGACCCCCAGCCAGCCTTCTTTACAAGTCTCCTTATACTTCATCTGCCTCCTTCCAGTACTGTTCCAACCCCTCTCTCTTCCTAAACAACATCAGACGGCCTCTCCTCACTCACACCTCCGACCCCACCCCCGTTTCCATGTTTCCCCTCATTGGTCTGTGAGCCCTTTCTGGTGGAAATCTCTTTGATCTCTGGGCCTTCACAAGTCTAGGGGAGCTTCCCTGGTGGCTCAGACAGTAAAATCCTCTGCTTGCAATGCTGGAGACCCAGTTCAGTCCCTGGGTCGGGAAGATCCCCTGGAGAAGAAAACAGCAGCCCACTCCAGGACGCTTGCCTGGAAAACTCCTGCATGTAAGCTACAGTCCGTGGGGTCACAAAGAGTTGGTCACGACTGCGCGACTTCGCTTTCACTTTCTACTCAATACCACTATAAGCACAACCACAGCTGAAAACAAAGGATCTGGGAGATTACACTGAAGCCTGTAACACACCCTTTTCTATTTTCTCTGCTACCCAGGTAATGAGTGAGCCAGTGTAAACTCCAGCCCTGCTTACAGACACACCACACCCTGGTAGACACTGTCAGGGGCCACTGAGCCCCTCTCTGCGCCTCGGAGAACCACCCCAAGCCCTCCCCTCGGCCTCCTGCTCTCCTTACTCTCAGTTTTAGTCCAAATTTTTCCTCTCCCCATTCGTATCTATCCTGTTGGTTTTAGCCCAATAATTTTTATCTGTCCCTTCAAAGACTCACTTCAGATAGACTCTGAGGGTGTTCTCTCAGTTAACCTCCTGCCTCCAGGTCCGACAGTCCACCGTGCTGTTCTGAAAGTAAGCCCTTGGCTTATATTGAATTGGCCAAAAACCTCATTTGAGTTTTTCTGTGAGATGTTACGGAAAAGCTCGAACAAATTTTTTGCCCACCCCAATCTTATTTTTATCTGACTTGTTATTCAGCTTTTGGATCAGAAGCCTGTTTTCTTTAGAGCTGCTCTGTCTCCACCACCAGGCTCTGAGCCGCCTGAGGGTAAGGGGAGGGCCTGGGTCTGCATCAACCCCTCAGAACAGGGCTTTGCTCTCTTTCTCCCCAGCACGCGGGCTTTGGGCACCTCCCACGTGTCAGGCGCTGAGGTAGGTGCGGCAGACAGAAGGCAGACAGAGTCCTCGGCCTGCCTCCTCCGGTCCTCTTCCTCCTCTCCAGAGGGGGCTCCATCCGATCCATCAGGCCGGCTGACTGCTGCCCCGCCGAGGCGAGGGGGCGCTGGGGCTCCGCTCCAAGGACGAGCCCTGGCTGCAGGTGTGTGCCACTCTGGCAGCTCCCCTCACTAGTCCCCAGGTTTCCTGCCCGTGTCCCTGCCTCCAGCTCCGGTGTTGCTGTTGGCTCTGCTGCTTGCCTGCAGTGCGGCCAGCGACTGGAGGAGCTTTTATTCCAAAGGAGGGCAGTCAGCTGAATTTCCAAATCCCAGACTTTTTCCACTTCAATTTTTCTCCTTTTCTCTTTTGCCCAAATAACACGTTCATTTTGTAGGAAAGGATGGGCCCGTTCTTCCAGGGGTTGAAGACTGTATGAGGAATGCCTGGGAGATGGGCAGGGCTCAGCCAAAGTTCTCCTGTTGGAAGGGAAGGCAGGACCGAGCAATGGAGAGGGCTGTCGAACCCCCAAGGAAGATGGGGGGATGAGGTCAGGTTAGGGGCCAAGACTTTCCTCCTCCTCCCCACTCTCCTCCACCGTTCCTCCGTCCCATTCCCTTCCTTCTGTCTTCTTTCTCTTGCTTCCTGCCTGTTTTTTCCTCTCTCTCTCCTTTCCCTTTGTTTCTGCACTCATTTGTCCATGCATTCTCTCAGCGGGCATTTCTTTAGCAGCCGCTGTATGTCAGACACTGTGCCGTAAGCTGGGAATACAGAGTCCAAAAGTCAAAGCTCAAGGCTCTAAGGCCTGTGGAGGGTGGGGCACCCAGACGACAGGCTGGGTGAGGAGTGACAGTGGGCAAAGGGAGGTAACTGGTAAGTCTCCGAGTCTATTCAGAGGCTTAGACAGTACATCTAAAGCAAGGGAAACTGGGATCAAGGAGACAAGACTCAGAGAACCTCGACTGGATATTCATGCAACCTAGCTCAATAATTCCTCCTTTTCCATCCCAGGCAGAGAAATCTCAGCTGAAAAGAACACAGACTACGTGAGCAGAACACCCTCCACTCAAATCCCAGGTCTACCGCTTTCTGCGCTGATAACAAGTCACTTAATTTTTTATTTATTTACTTACAACAGATTTTCTTTTTAGGCCATTTTAGGTTCACAGCAAAACTGAGCAGAAAGCACAGGGCTCCCCAGGCAGCCTTGCCTCCCCCAAGGCCAGCACCCTGCCCCAAGCAGGACGTCTGTTCCAGTCGAGGAGACGTCACCGACATAGCATTGTCATAGCCGACCTTCAGGTGCACTCTTGGCTTGCATATTCTGTGGGTTGTAAGAAGTGTAATAGCACACATCCACCGTTAGTGCCATGCAGAAGTAGTATCACTACCCCAAAACCTCTCTGCTCTCTGCCTGCAGGCCATCTTTTTTCCTCAATTTCTTCTTCTTTGGGTCATCAAGGGGATAAAATGCAACACTATACGTGAGTGCCTTGCTTTAGGTGTGTGTTATTTGTATCAAATGCCCCTTGATAGCCCAGAGCCCCTCCTCGCTGATTGCAGCGTGCGGTTTAGTACGTGGTACTGGAAGCAGCAGGAACTGGGTGCTGAGCTCTCTCCAGAGCAGTGAGGCGACATGTGGTTGGTGGGGTGGTTGGCTACTTGGGGAGTGATAGTGGGAGGAGGCCACGGAGGCACACAGATTCCAAAGGGACTCCGGACTGTTCCCTGCTCCTGAAGTGACCCATCCAACTTCATACAGGCAGCGGTCTGACTGCTCTTGGCAGGGCTTTGGAGAGCCTGTGTGAGTCAGGTCCACGTGGCCGGTGCGGGAAGGGAGGGGCAGGGAGGGCTCCTGCCCAGGATGGGCCACGCTGGCTTGGAGAGACTGTTCCTGAAAGTCCCTGGCAGGGGGAGGGCTGCTGCGGGCTGTTAATCTGCCATGCAAATCGATGAGTAAACAGTCTCCAATGAGAATCCCAGATGCTTGGTTCGCTGCAGAGACCCGGACACTCATCCCTGGCTCCAGGTGGGGATCAGCTTGAGGGAGCCGTGCACAAGCTAAGGCAGAGCTGTGGGCTTCTCCCCGTCCCGTATTCAGACAGGGCTGTTGCCCAGGAGACCTCAGTCTCCTTCTGCCCCTGGACAGCCACAGAGAGAAGGGGAACTGGCAGAAACAGAGGGCACAAATATACCACCTTTCATTCACAGGGGTAGAAGCTTCTGGGATCTGCTTGGGCTGTCTAGACAAACCAGATGAACTGGTGCTAGAGACGTGGGTGGGCTGGGTGGTGGGCTTGGGTGTGTAGCCTCAGTCTCCACCTCAGCTGGGTCTGTCACGTGGCAGGAGCACAGCTGGGTTTGGGGAAATGCCAGTGCTTGCTGTATATACACTCGGAACTTGTTGGCCTTTGATGAGGAGGGGTGGGAGGGAGAGAGTGGAATGGAACACATCTGGTGACCTGATTTTTTTGTTTTCCTACTCTTGGTTAAGGGCTTTGGCTGTGCTCAGGGCTGGAGGAAGAAGTCAGGAAAAGGGGATGAGGCCCTAGTAAGGAAGATGGGGTCAAGGGGTGCATGTTATTTGGCTGGGCTCAGAGGGGCAGAGTTGATTTGATCCTGGGAAGGCATCTATACCATATGGAGTAGGAAGGGGCTCAGTTTCCTTGTGTGAAGATTCAATGAGGAACAAAAGTATGATCACGTGAACATTTAGCAGCATTTCCAACAAAGATATAGCATGCAGCCGTATTCATACATAAACTCGAAAGGCGTGCGTAAACATACACATCTTCAAGTATAGTTGCAAACACAACCATCGCCGATACGTACGGTGAAAGCTCTCACATCCCACTTACACACAGGCTGCCACTGAAACACACGCAGACAGGTTCATCAAGACCAGAGTGAGTCACACTGATCCTAAAGATCAAGCCCAGTGTGTACTGAGCCATCGTCCCCCCTTGGACGTCGCAAAGTCTAATGCCTACTCCAAGTTTTCTGCACACTCCCAGAGGGCATGTCTGCTTTGGATGAATCATTCAGACCAGGGCCCCTCGGCCATTCCTCTCTACCACCTCTGTTCCAACACCACCTCCATGCAGATGGAGAACATGGAAGGCTTCAGTGATGTGGCAAACTTAAGAAGATTTGAAGAAATTAAGAGATTTACATTAGAACAATGCAAACAGCTTATACAGCAGACATTTAGGGACTTATTTTTTTTAATCTGTCGGTCATTCTCACAACTTCAGATTCAGAATCTCTCCACCTTATTTAGCAAATCTTCTTTCTCCTCTTGTCTGTTGTCTTCTTCTCAGGGGCAAAACCCAAATTCTTCTCATTTTCTTACATGGAGCAATTCAGCTGCCTCCAACCTCTGTCCCCAAATTTGGCTTCTGAACCCCCATACTATAGCCAAAAACTCACTGGAAACTCTGGAAATAGACCCTGTGGCTTGCTGATTAAGGCCATCTGCCTTTCCAACCTTCATCTATCAGGGGTAGTTTATATTTTTCTGCTGCTGCTGCTAAGTCACTTCAGTCGTGTCCGACTCTGTACGACCCTACAGATGGCAGCCCACCAGGCTCTGCCGTCCTTGGGATTCTCCAGGCAAAAATACTGCAGTGGGTTGCCATTTCCTTCTCCAATGCATGAAAGTGAAAAGTGAAAGTGAAGTCGCTCTGTTGTGTCCGACTCTTAGCGACCCCGTGGACTGCAGCCTACCAGGCTCCTCCGTCCATGGGATTTTCCACGCAAGAGTACTGGAGTGGGTTAGATGAAGGGCAGCTTAATCAGTTTGGCAGAGGAAGTGTGGAGAAGGTGGGCAGGTTGAATAAAACTTCCTAAGGTAAAAAAGAAGGGATATTACTGAGGACCAAATCAAGCCACAATCCATTCATTCATTCATCCATTCATTCCTTCACTCACTGATTTTTAAGACTGTGCTAGACAATAAACAAGACAGACAGACTACTTGTCATGGAAACTATAGACTTTAACAGATATCTGAGTGTTCTAGAAGGGGAAACTGAGTCATATGAACCTCCCTAAGGAGGTGACACTTAGACCTATAGAAAGAATAAGATTTAACTAGCTTTCATGCATTGGAGAAGGAAATGGCAACCCACTCCAGTGTTCTTGCCTGGAGAATCCCAGGGACGGGGGAGCCTGGTGGGCTGCCGTCTATGGGGTCGCACAGAGTCGGACACGACTGAAGTGACTTAGCAGCAGCAGCAGCAGCAGAAGCAGCAAGGGAAAGAGAGTGAGAACATGTTCTGGCAGAGGAAGGAGTATGATTGAATCTAAAAGCGAGAAAGAGTTTCATGATTATGAGAAGTAGCAAGACATTTGGCATCATTGATGCTAAGAGACATGGAGGAGAATGGCATGAAATGAGGCTGAGGAAATAGGCAGTTCCCAGACATATTAAGTGCAGACGTGCTGAGTCACTTTAGTCGTGCCCAACTCTTTGCGCCGCTATGGACTCTAGTCCACCAGGCTCTTCTATCCACGAGATTCTTCAAGCAAGAATACTGGAGTGGGTTGCCATGCCCTCATCCAGGGAGACGTATTAGAGGATCCCCTCAACACACATACCCCTTCTGATACTTCTGAGCACAGAGTTAAGGGGAACTCTAAGACAGAGCCTGGAGTTTAACTCTCTGAGCTGAGTTCAACTCTATGAGATTAAAGAGCTTTGGGCCGGGAACCCCTCTGCATCCAGGTAGCCTAGGATGGGAGACATGGGTAGGAAGAGTACAGAAGCCAACAGAGCTGCAACCTGGGGTACACTGTAGCCAAGTGTCACGTGACGGCATGGGATTCTCCTCCTGTAAAGACTCACCATCGAGGCTGGTACAAGGATGTGGATCAACAAGGATGTCATGCAGCATCAGAGAGGGAAGCACCGCTCAAACATAATGCAAGTAAGACACTCACTGGTGGCCAAAAGGAAAGATTTCATGGTGGGCTGGTGTATTCTCAAGTTCCCCCTCCTTTTGACAGTTGAATGCAGATTGACTCTTTTGGACTGAGCAAGCACTGTGGTCCTTGGGCCCAAAATGGAAACAGATTGGCGCTCAAGTGGTTAGTGTGAATAGTAAAAAGAGGCAAGTTCTTATTTTTATTCCAAACTGGTAGCATTAGTTATACAAGTTACATTAAATGTTTTTGATGGGATACCATCAAAAGCATTTAAACTGCAAAATGTGAAGATCAGAATTTTGTTTGTAAAAGATTACTTTGAATACTATGCAAGGAATGCATGAAAGGAGAGAAAGATTATAAAGCCAGAGAGACTAATTAAGAGATTTTATTAGTTAGAAATGCTTCAAGCAAGAGAATGTATAACATAGTTTAAATTTTGGTTTACCAACAAGAAGCCAGGAAATCAGGCACCCACAAGAAATGGTTGGGCAGCTCAATATCATTAAAGACACAGACTTGTTCTATTCTACCACTCTCTTGGTGGTGGCTTTTTATTTTTTGTTTGTTCTCTTGTGGTTGCAAGATAATTGTCTTACCTCCAGACACAATAATTCTATCTAAGGCAGAGAAAAGAAGGAGGGAACATTGCTAGCCATCATCTGTTCCTTTTCTCAGAAAAGCAAAACTTTCCCAGAAGCTCATCACAGATTTGTTTTTATATCTCATAGGTCAAAATTGGATCACAACACCCCTCCAACTGCAGACAAGAATACAAAATTGAATATTTGGATTGTACGTTATAATTCAGTGCCTGAAGCTAGACACATTGTTGCCTGGAGCAAAATTTGGGTTCTGATAGCCAGATAAAAAGAAAAATGACTGTTGAGTAGCCCTGGATAAGATGGTGACATTGGAGATAGAGACATCTAAGAGGTGGAAGTTACAGAACTTGGAGATGGGATGTGGAAAAGAGAGGAGGGGAAGAGAAAAAGGTTGATTTCCAGGTTGTCGGCTTGGGCAGCCAATGGATTCAAATGTTATCAAATACATAGGATGAGGCTAAATTTTGGTCCAAGAGCATCTGATACTCAAATTTGGGGGTTGCTTTCTTCTCCTCCCCCCAGCTCCCACTTTCCTTTATCTTTTATAACAAACCATTCTCGTGTATAATCCTCATGGGTAGTCTTTGAAACAGGTATATCATTGTCCCCACTCTAAATATGGAAAGTCAAGGTCTGAAAGATTAAGTGGCCTGTCTTCACTCAAGAAGGGAATGGAATTTAGATTTGCAGTCTGCAAAGGACGTGAATCTGACTCTCAGAGCTCCTGGAGCTGCAGCTATGAGTGGAAAGGGCCATTCAATGAAGCTGTAAAGTATCTCTTTCTCATCGTCATGTAGAAAAGATGAGTGACTATTGTCTCTCTCTTGCAGCACCACACTGAAGGTCAGCATCCCAAAATTTTTCCATCAAGGCCCCTAAATCACTACCCCTGAGACTGTTTGACTTTTCCCCAAAGGAATGATTTGAGCATGTATTTAAAAAATGAATAATATCCAGGAGAGCAGAAAAGACTGAAGATACAGAAGATAGAGTGAAGGTGGTAGAGCATAGGATCGGCAGCAGCAGTGGAAAGACTGGCCCCACAAGTCACCTTTCATTGTAGCAGGAAGGCTGGAAGAGAGAGGGAAAGAGTGCAAGCAGTATTGTGTATATCAACGTCGGCTTGCTCTACTCCTTCGATCCTTGTCTATACTACCTTCTTTCGTTTTAGAGGCTGGAAAGGGCAATGTTAAACTTTCTGGTATTCCTTGCAGCTAGGAGTGTCCATGGGATGAGTTCTAGTAACTGAAATCGCAGAGGAGGGCTTCCCCTTCCTGAATAAAATGGCAAAGCATCTCTGGGTCCTTGCTCAGTCATTTCTGCTACTGCTAAGTCACGTCCTTTGTGTCCGACTCTGTGCGACCCCATAGATGGCAGCCCATCAGGCTCCCCCGTCCCTGGGATTCTCCAGGCAAAAACCCTGGAGTGAGCTGCCATTTCCTTCTCCAACACATGAAAGTGAAAAGTCAAAGTGAAGTCGCTCAGTCGTGTCCGACTCTTAGTGACCACATGGACTGCAGCCTACCAGGCTCCTCCGTCCATGGGATTTTCCAGGCAAGAGTACTGGAATGGGGTGCCATCGCCTTCTCCCTCAGTCATTTCAGTTGTGTCCAACTCTTTGTGACTGTAGCCCTCCAGGCTCCTCTGTCCATGGGATTCTGCAGGCAAGAATACTGGAGTGGGTTGCCATGCCCCCTCCAGGGGGTCTTTCTGACCCAGGGAGCAAACCTTTGTCTCCTGCATTGCAGGAGAATTCTTTACCACTGAGCTACCGGGGAACCCTAAAACATCTCTAGCAGTGGACTTTTCCCTTTCTATTTTTTCCCCCTCTCCTTTCTTGTTTGGACATTGGCTTTGATACCTGGAGATCCAGCAGTTATCTTGCAACCATGAAGAGAAAGGCCACACACTAAGGAAGATGAAACAGGAAGATAGAAAGAGCCTGGTACCTTAATGATCTCCTTGAACAGCTGTGCTCGCCTATCCTGTCTATACACTTCCTGTTGCCTTGAGGAAGGAGGGGAGGAAGCGAGGGAAGAGGAAGGCAGGAAGGTTGAGAGGGAAGAAGAAAGGAAGGGAGGGAAGGAAGAAGGATGGAAGGAAGGAAGCAAGAAAGAAAAAAAGAAAGGAAGGAAGAAAGAATGAAAGAGACGTTCTTAGTTAAGCCACTATCAGTCAGGGTTTCTGTTACTGGTAACTAGAGATGAACCTGGTTTATGCATCAGCTGGGGCGGCCTCTGGGGCAGCCTTTTATTGGTAGATGCACTCCACTGACAGCTGTGGATGAAATACTGACGGCGATGGATGCTGGGGCTCAGTGCACCACGCCAGAGAACATGTGAGTATCAAGACCTGTCATCCAACCCAGCAATCCCACTGCTGGGCACACACACCAAGGAAACCAGAACTGAAAGAGACACGGGCACCCCAGTGTTCACCGCAGCACTGTTTACAATAGCCAGGACATGGGCACAACCTAGATGTCCATTGGCAGACGAATGGGTAAGAAAGTTACGGTTCATATACAAATGGAATATTACTCAGCTATTAAAAAGAATACATTTGAGTCAGTTTTAGTGAGGTGGATGAAATCGGAGTCTATTAAACAGAGTGACGGTAAAACGTCTGCCTGCAATGCGGGAGACCCAGGTTAGACCCCTGGGTTGGGAAGATTCCCTGGAGAAGGAAATGGCAACCCTCTCCAGTGTTCTTGCCTGGAAAATTCCATGGACTGAGGAGCCTGGTGGTCTACAGTCCATGGGGTCGCAAAGAGTTGGACACAACTGAGCGACTTATTTTATACAGAGCGAAGTAAGTGAGAAAGAGAAACATCAACACAGTATATTAACGCATATATATGGAATTTAGAAAGATGATAATGACGATCCTATGTGTTGGGCTTCCCTGGTAGCTCGGACAGTAAAGCATCTGCCTACAATGTGGGAGATCCGGGTTCAATCCCTGGGTCAGGAAGATCCCCTGGAGAAGGAAATGGCAACCCACTCTAGTACTCTTGCCTGGAAAATCCCATGGACCAAGGTAGGCTGGTAGGCTACAGTCCACGGGGTCGCAAAGAGTCGGACACGACTGAGCGACTTCACTTCACTTCATGTGCAAGATGGCAAAAGAGACACAGATATAAAGAACAGCCTTTTGGACTCTGTGGGAGAAACCAAGTGTGGGATGATTTGAGAGAATAGCATTGAAACATGTATATTACCATCTGTGAAATAGATGACCAGCGTCAGGAAGCATTAAACAGGAGGCTTCCTGTGTGCTGTTTTGGATCTGTCATGAATCCTCTGTCCCTTATTAATTCCTGAATATTCAGGAATTATGTGGATTAGCAAACTGCTCCCAGGGGGTGGGCTGAACTATGCATGCATTTCCATACAGTGATAAGCAACTATTTACCACCCTCTTCCTTTTTATGAACCATACAGTAAAAGTGATTATTTACAACCCTCTCTGGCTACCCACTCCAGTACTCTTGCCTGGAAAATCCCATGGATGGAGGGGCCCTGTGGGCTGCAGTCCATGGGGTCGCTAGGAGTCAGACACGACTCAGGGACTTCACTTTCACTTTTCCCTTTCATGCATTGGAGAAGGAAATGGCAACCCACTCCAGTGTTCTTGCCTGGAGACTCCCAGGGACGGGGGAGCCTGGTGGGCTGCCATGGGGTCGCACAGAGTCAGACACGACTGAAGCGACTCAGCAGCAGCAGCAGCAGCTCTTTCATGTGGATGACTTCATGTTTCCTTGATAACTTGCAAGTTTTGCTTTTATCTCTGCTGAAAATAGCTACCTTGTAAAACAGTATAAATACCCACACAATGTTGAACAAAACACCTCTGCTCCATCAGAGCTTGGATCCCCTTGTCTTCTCTCTCCCTCTCTCTTTTTCAGGCTAATTCTCTGGAGCACAGAGGCCGTCTGGGTTCACTTTCCTGCCCGGGCTTCTAAGACCCTCTCGAGAAGGCGCTCTGCACCTTCACCCCATTGAGAGGGCGCCTGAGGCCTTCGTGAACAGAGAAAGCCCTGTGTCAGGGACTTTATTGGTTTTCTGTGTAAACCAAGGAATACCAGCCTCTTTCTCTCTCCTTTATTTTCTTATCATCGACTTTGGACCACCAGGTTCCAATCCATTAGAAGACCTCAACAGACCAGTACAAGTTCAGTTCATGAAACAGGCCACTCAAAGCCAGTGCACTGGGACAACCCAGAGGGGTGGGATGGGGAGGGAGGTGGGAGGGGGGTTTGGGACAGGGAGACACATGTGCGCCCATGACTGATTCGTGTCAATGTATGGCAAAACCCACAAGGTATGGCAGAAACCACTACAATATTTAAAGCAATTAGCCTCCAATTAAAATAAATTAACTTTTAAAAAGAAACAAAAGTAAATAAACACAACAGGAGAGTCGAAGGAGTTGGGTTACCAGACTCAGAGGAGCCTCTCTTTGGGAAGGAATACAGAAGACAAGGGGCAGCCCACTCCGGTATGCTTGCCTGGAAGATTCCATGGACAGAGGAGTTTTGGCGGGCTACAGTCCACGGGGTTGCAAAGGGTCTAACACAACTAAGCACGCACACTCACAGGGAAGACAAAAGCGATCCACGTATAGCAGCAGAGATCTGGGAGTGGGTGCGCTGGTCTTAGCACGCCCCCTGCCACGAGCCGGAGATGTGGCCCCTCCCCCTCAGCCTGCACAATGAAGGGTCTGAGCTGCGTCAGTGTTCTCAACTCTATAACCATCAAAAAGAAGAACCCCATATTTTTAAAAAAGATTTTCAATCTACCTAACTGCATTTATCAAACTATTCATATTCCCATGAGAATATTCTATTGATATGAAAGTGAAAGTCGCTCAGTCGTGTCCAACTCTTTGCGACCCATAGACTATACAGTCCTGGAGTTCTCCAGGCCAGACTCCTGGAGTGGGGACCCTTTCCCTTCTCCAGGGGGATCTTCCCAACCCGGGGATCGAACCCAGGTCTCCCGCATTGCAGGAGGATGCTTTACCAGCTGAGCCACAAGGGAAGCCCAAGAATACTGGAATGGGTAGCCTGTCCCTTCTCCAGCAGATCTTCCTCACCCGGAATTGAACCAGGGTCTCCTGCACTGCAGGCAGATTCTTAGCAAAGAAAAGCAACTTTTAAATTTAGTCTTATCGTAGGATAAAATTTTCATTAGTTCTTTGGAAAGTTGGAGATACCTCCCAGATCCACATAATTATCTTTCAGACTTGTCATAACCTAAGGATTTGTCTAGGAAATCAGCGAGGTCCAATCCCATCTCCCCTGACACCGGAGCCCTGTGCCCCTTAGCGGACGCTGGAGGAACATTTCCCACCCTGCTTGTAGGCCCAGTTCTTTTTCCTTTTTCAAGTCTTTATGAATCTGTAACAATAGCGCTCCTGTTCAGTGATTTGGCTCTTTGGCCCTGCAGCATGTGGGATCTCAGCGCCCTGACCAGGGTCTGAACCCGCATTCCCTGCACAGAAAGATGAAGTCCCAACCACCGGACCGCAGGGAAGCCTCTAGGCCCAGGCCTTATTTCCAGTGCCAGATGCTCTCTCACTTCCTTTTTGAAATGGCACATTCCTGATGGCCTAAGTGTTTGCCCCGTGTGTCTGTCTGCCAGTCCTCCTCAGAAGCACTCTTCCGCTCCACCCCGACGCCCTCTTCATGCCAGGAAGGAGCTGTTTCACCTAAACTTTCCTCTCGGTTACCCTGCTGGGCAACCTTCTCACCTGAGGGACCTGGAGATCCTGTCTGCCAGCCTGAGGAGCAAACCTTGATGCTTTTCACTCAAGTAGCTCCATCTGCTGCTGAAGAGACAGGGGCAGAGATTCTCAGTCCAGTTGGGTAAATGCCGTGACGGAGAATCCAGTGTGCTGCTGAAGACTGAACTGTTGACTCTGCAGGGACATGGGAACCCCAGAGAGAGAGGGAGAGGAGGCGCTGAGCAGGGCCTGCAGGTTAGGGGAGGGCTGGGGCAGCGTTTGACGACCAGCGCCACAGGGACGAGAGGGCTGGGCCAGGCGAGGGCAGGGCTTGCCTGCCCGATGACTTTATTTAAGGCCTCCCTCCCTTCCTTCCTCCCACAAGTATTTATTGAGCATCTTTTTGACAAGAATACTGTTAGGTGGTAAAAACAGATGTGAATAAGACAGGTCTTGTCTTGAAGCAGCTCAAAGGATTAGTGGAGAGACAAATCAACTCCTTCCAACCCCTGATCCTGCAATAGGGGAAGTACTTTTGAAGAGATGTACCCTAGACCCCAGATTGGCTGCTAACTTGTCCCTTAGTGATAGCAGACAGCATGCCACCACACCACAGAAAAACCTCAACAGCTCTAGGCCCCAGGCCCTTCCTACAGTCTGACATTTGCTCAGTCTTGGTTGAGATACCCTGAACTTTCTTCGACTGCTCTGGAAGCTGTACAATTTCCCTGCCTGGAGGCTGGAGACGGGTCAAATGACTTCTGCCCTAGGAGAGTCCGGAGTAGGGAGAAGGGCTCCTCTGAACCTGTCCCTCCTGCCGCTGTCTTAGGAAGGGCAGAGGGAGCAGACCCTCCGGAGGCCAGGATACTTCCGCTCTAATCATGCTCCTTAGAAGAGGCTGATAGGATCGTTCCTCCTCGGCCTCCCTGACCCAGCACCTCACTGCTCTGGAGGAGTCCCGGCCCGGACAAAGGATGAGGGCTACACTCAGGCGGCACAGGAAGCAAGTGGAGAGTCTGGGCTAGGGTCATCATCCAGTGATGCTATGATCCGAGTAGATCCTGGAGGAGAGGGCCCAGTGCCAGTCAAGCCTGTCCAGGTCTTCACCAAGGGTCTCCAAAGGCCAGTGCTACTGCGGGGCTTCCTGGGGAGAGGGCGTATTCTTTTCCCTTCAAAGCATGCACACTGAGGCTGCCGAGACAAATACACGATGGGGATGTTAGGGACAGTGAGAAAACTGGCCGAGGAGAGAGAGAAAGAACCAGGGGAACACAGAGGCAGGGAAGGGCCTATCCAGTCAGAATGGTTAAAAATGGAGGAAGCAGCTGTTGAGATGAGTCTTCCCATCAGTTAGGGCAGCGTTTGGCGGCCTGTAACAGAAACCTAACTACTGAGGTTTCACAGACTCGGATTTGCTTTTCTCTTGTGACAAAACTTACGGAGGGAGGCGAGCACAGGTCTCAAGGATGTCATCAGGGAGCCAGACTCGCTCTGTCTTCCAGCCCAGCATTCTTAATGTACAGTCTTCCTGGTTTGGAGTTGGTTTCTCCACCCCCAGGCGTCACATCATAGACTTTCCAGGGAGGAAGGGGAAAAGCAAAAGACTCATGCCAGATACACAACAGCTCTTTCTTCTTGAAAGAAAGAGTACATTTCATTGGCCTGATTGTCACAGTATCACCTCTAGCAACAAGAAGCTTGGGAGAAATTCCCTGGTCCAGTGGTTAGGAATCCACCTTCTAGTGCTTGGGACACAGGTTCAATCCCCGGTCAGGGAAGATTCCATATGCTGAGGGGCAACTAAGCCCGTGGGCCACAACTCCTGAGATCCACACCCTCTAGAACCTGAGTGTCGCGACTACCGAGCCTTATGCCTCAACTAATGAAGCCACGTGCCCTAGAGCCCGTGCTCCACAGTGAGAGAAGCTACCACGGCTAGAGACTAGGAAATGCTGGCTGTAGCTAGAGAAAGCCCACGTGCAGCAACGAAGACCTAGCACAGCCAAGAATAAATAAATAGAAAGTTCAAGAAAGGAATCAGTGTGCTGTAAAATGAGGCAGAAGGGCAGAACAGTTAAAGGCTTGACAATGAGCAGTGTCTGTCAGAACCTGAAAGGATCAGAACATCATCGAATGAAGGGTGGAAAGACTCAGGTAAAGGTTCAGGGTGGGCACGTGCCAGGAATGTGTGGAGAATCACAGATAGCCCAGCTCAGATGGAGCTGAGGGTGTGACTAGTGGCAAGAGGAGTTTGCGTTACTCTCCTACCCGACACACACTGCCATGCAGAAATCAGGCCTGCAGGGAGCAACAGCAGGCAACAAGCAACATCTGGAAAAGTCAAGCTGAACCGCAACAGGAAACAGTGATGAAGTTCAGAGAAAGGCAAACGATAGCAAATCTCTTGACAGCCTTTGCAATGACAGCCTCGGGCAGAGGGCTGCTGGGCTGGACGCCTGCACACTCTCCAGTCAAGTCAGACTGTCCAAGATTCCCTAGCGCCCCTCATTGCTCCCTGAATAAGCCTTCGAATTAGATCCATGCATTGGCGTCTAGCCTGAGGTCTGTTTATCATTGTCATTCCTCCTCTCCCATCTCTTCTAGCCGCAGCTGTTCCGATTGCAGTGGAAGCAGGAGGATCAGGCAGCGCAGAAGGATTAGTGTGGAGATGGGGATTCCAGGTCTAGGGTACTCTGCAACCCTTCCTTGGACTCTCCCCAGAGATTCCTGACTTGGCATCTAGAGTGCAGAAGGGTGTGGCCACCCTCTGCAGCACCCAGCTCATAGTCTCCTGGCTTTCTTGACCGGGGGGGCACTGCAGAGTTTCAGGTCGCCCCATCTTCAGCAATACCCCTTCCTCCTGCTGGCCTCTGGAGGCAGAGAACAGGCTGGCCATCCTCACTGTCACAGGGCTTCCCACGTTCCCCTCAGCCTCCCCTATCCCAGGCAGAGTGCCTAACTTCCCTTTCTTCCTGGCCTTCTTCTGACCGTTACATACTTTGCATTACTTTGGAGGGACCTGCTTCAGTTTCTGCTTGTTATTAAAGGATATAACGCAGGTGGTGGATAGGGTGGGGTAGAACCATTATTTAAGGTGCAGGAATTGAGGTTCTGGCACCATTTTCATCAGGACTCATTCCTCAGTTCTTCGGTTTCCAGAGAGTGCTATCCCTCTGATCCACAGGGGTGCTAGGCTACATTGCAGACGTCAGGACTCACCTGAAGAGAAATGCCACAATAGGAAGACCAAGTGACTAGTATATTGCATAGCCTAATTTCCCATTTATTCCAAAAAAAACACTCCGTAACATTCCTGCAGGAGGCTGAGTATTCTCAAGGAAAGAAGACTTACTACAACTCATGACCTCTCTGGCCCTCTGATACATTCTTGGGCAGTCCTGCTGATGAAAAGGGGAAACAATCTTCATGCTATAACAACAGGCAGTACTGGGGCACATTCTCTAGACAACTATGCAGAAAGACCCCACCAAATGGCACTCTGACTCTGAAAACTGGTATTATTCCCATTTCACAGATGAGGACCCTGACAACCAGAGAGGTTGAATAACTTGCCCGTCGCCTCAAGGCTGGAAAGGGGCACTGCTGATGCTTGAGCTGAGAACCCCGCTCCTTGCACAGCACCCGCTGCACTGATCGTGGCACTGTGGCATTTGGGCTTGGAGAAGGCTTCGTTGAGAAGCTTCCTGTGCGCTGTAGTCTGCGCAGCAGAATCCCTGGTCTCTACTAGCCGCTGTGTGCCAGTGACAGCCGCCTCCAGTTGTGACAGCTGAAACTGTCTCCAGAGTCTACCAAAGGCTCTCCTGGGGGAAGGAGGCATCACTCTTGGTTGATTTGTCTGCATTACCTACATGTCTTCTTTCTCTGAAAGTGAAAAAGTGAAAGCGATAGTCGCTCAGTTGTGTCTGACTCTTTGCAACCCCATGGACTGTGGACCCCAGGCTCCTCTGTCCATGGAGTTCTCCAGGCAAGCATGCGGGCATGGGTAGCCATTCTCCTCTCCAGAGGATCTCCCTGACGCAGGGCACAAACCTGGGCCTCCTGCACTGCAGCCTGATTCTCTACTGTCTGAGGCACCAGGGAAGCCCTACCGAGCCCCCTTGTTTCACTTCCATTTACTGGCCCCAGTTTCTGCCCCCCGGAGCCACAAGAAGCATCTGCCTTGTCTTCCCATCACCCACACTCCTTCAGATAACGATCAGGCTGGTTCTTGTCTCCACATCTGTTCTCCAGGTCAGACTCCAGAGTTCTTTCATCTTTTCCTGATACACTCTGGTTTCTAGGCCCTTCACCGCACTGGCTGCTCTCTGCTGATGAGTATCAGTTGTGAAGAGAGTTAGACTAGACGAAAGGAGGAACTTTCTTCCTTCCATCCTCCCCGTCACTCCTCATCAGGGAGGAACCCAGGTCAGCCGTTGTGTCCTTTATGCAGCCCCTGGTGTCTCTCTCATGGGGCGGGTTTTTCTCTCCTGTGGTCCCCATTGCTCTTTTTCTATTGTCAGTCCTCATCGTCTGTTTGTTCTGTCTCCCCAGTCCCCACACCCACTGAGGTTTTTTATCTCTCGCAGTTGTAATCCGCCGTTACGTCCCTCTAAGCACCTAACAGGTGGCCAGGCAGGTAGGAGGCGCTCACGAAGTGTGACAGATGAATGCGTGTATGGTAACAACACAGAATGAATGTTGAGCTTCGAGGTGAAAGTGCTTTGAAGAGATATAAAGCACTATACACATTTATATTTTCTCTTTTCTCTATCTCACCTCAGCCCTTCTCTTTCCTGGTCTTCTCCAGGCCAGACCAGCAGATTGGCAGAGAAAGCTAGCCAAGGTGTATTTGAGGAATGGGAAACTGAGGAGGGTGCCTTACGGAATTTTTTTCTCATTCCCTAGTTTCAGTGGATTGCTCCAGTGAAGACTGTGGTGCCAGCACAGAATCTAACAAGAGCTGTTTTCCCCTCTCTCCTAGCCCTCCTAGTTAATTGCTAAGCCTGATTGTTAGCAAAATTCAATTCTCAATAGGATCTACCACATGGAAAAATACCTTTCAGCATACACAGTGAACAAGGAGCGCATTAACAAGGGAAGACCAGCGGCAGGCACTGGACGAAGTGATTCGTCAGTTCTAGAATCTGGTTAAGTCTTTCAGCAACAAAGACATGTTGCTGTGCCCAGCCTGCAGGGCAGACACATGGGCCTGACATTAGCATGTGTCCCCAACACTCCACACCCTCCCAGAATCTGAAAGGACTGTAGAATCAGTGGATCATTGCTGGACTGAGTTTCTAGGTTGGACTCTCTTCACAAGCCTTTGCTAAGTGCCAGGGTCTCCTTGAAGTTCAGCTCCCCCCATGAACAGAGTCCAGTAGGTACTAGGAGGGCAGGTGGAGAAGGAGAGGAACTCCTGGGATACACAGCCTTCCTGTGGGAGCTCTCAGCCTCATGGGAGACCCTGACCTCAGGAAGTTAGAGAGGAAGAAGGAAGAGGAGGAGGAGGGGAAGAAGAAAAAGTTGAAGAAACAGAAGAAGAAAGAAGGCTCGTTAATGCGTGCAGTTAAGCATGAACATCAAAGCCACCTTCCATACCCACGAGGAGGTTAACTCCAAGATGCGGAGGGATGTTGGAAAGGTTCAGAAGAGAGGTATAAATGGAACAGAAAACAGATCTCCTCAGTCAGGATGGAAGAGGTCTTCTGATTGGTGCAGAAATGGTAGGTATATGGCGGGGGTGGTGTGCAGGGTCAGGGTATGGTGCCTAAACTCAAAGGCACCCAAGTACACATCCACTCTACGGAAGTACATGAGAGGAAAGAGGATTCCAAGGAGCGGTGTATCTCTCTGGACTATATTCTTCCCTGGTCTGGGGTCAGACGATGTGATGGAGTGCTTTGGAGAGAGGTGAGAACGTAAAGTGGCGGGGCCTTTGGAGAGAGCTGGGGCCCGAATCCTAGATCTGCGTCACAGCCAACCCACTAAACGACCGTTAACAGGCCCCTCTGGCTCTACATTTGAAAACTCAAAGCCAGTACTGGACTTGGGAGAAAGGGCTCCAGGGTGGTCATGCTGTGTCAGCCTCAGGGCCAGACAGAGCACGGCTGAATTCCGGCTCCACCCCAGCCCTGAGCTGCCCTCATCTCCCCTCCCAAGGCCAGGGCCACTAAGCTGGAGGCAAGAGGGCGGCAAAAGCACCATCCATGAGGCCTCTGTAGCGGCCAAAATGAACTTAGCATGCATTGTTTGACCTCTCTTTCGTTAAAATCCAAAGGAAACTGATAGATTGCATCTAACAAGATGAGATTTAACAGGGATCAATGTCAGCACCTGGACGTGACTTTAAAATCCACGTGCACAAGTGCAGAATGCTGGAGGCAGAAGTGAGCAGTGGCCTGTATAGGAAAGCTTTCAGGGTTTTTGAGGATGATAAACTGTGTAGCTTTAAGAGCTGGTAAGAATAACCATTCACCCTATGGATGGTAATTTTCACCATGTGCTCAGCACAGTCTCAGGCTCTCCTCAGAATAACGTATGGGGTAGGTACCTCCCAGTTATTTCCATTTTGCAGAAGAGGAAATGGAGGCACAGAGAGATTCAAACAATTTACCCAAGATCTCATAGCTAGTAAGTGGTAGAGCCAGGGTTAACTTGGACCCAGACTCAACGCTTTGGCATGAAAGCATGGAATTTAGAACAGAGAGACAACAGTCATTCTCTGCTCTGTGCCAAAAATAGCCCATTTTCAGAAGTCTTCTAGTTTTCTAAGATCAGCACTCCAAGTCTTCATTAGTAGCAAAACGGAGCACATTCAAAAGAGGGGGTTTAGGAGTGTGGAGGAAAGGAATGTTTGCAAGTGTTACATTCTTCATCTTCACCTACCCAGGGGCTCCAGCCACAATGCGGGGAGGCAGCCTCGATACCACCCTCAAATCCATTCCCCCACATCCACCCATCACCAGCCTCTTGAGTAATACCCAGCTTTTGTCCGTATGTGCTGAGTCGCTTCACACATGTCCGGTTCCTCGTGACCCTATGGACTATCCCACCAAGCTCACCTGTCCATGGGATTCTCCAGGTAAGAATACTCGAGTTGCCAGTCCCTCCTCCGGGGAATCTTCCCGACCCAGGAACTGACAGCTTTTCCCACTTTTCCCACCTCAGTCCCTTATGTCTCCTGCGTTGGCAGGCAGGTTCTTTATCACTAGCACCACCTTGGAAGCCCCATACCCAGCTTAACACCCTTCAAACCCTAAAAGCTTTCTCACACGGGCCACTTTTAAGCCCTTCTACTTCCAAAACACATCTCAGCTTAGCCTGCTTCTCTCTCGCCACAGCCATTTCTCCACCCTGAGTCACTATCATCTCCTCCCAGCTCACTGCTCACCCTCCTATTCACTCCCTTCTTCACCGCTTTGCCAGCAAGCAGCTCTCCACGCCACAGCCAGAGAGAGCTCTGAAAACCAAAATGGGACCAGACCACTTCACCACAAACACCCTTCCATAATTCACACCCTACATTAACTGCAAGCCGGAATCCTAGCTCTGCTGCTGCTGCTGCTAAGTCACTTCAGTCGTGTCCGACTCTGTGCGACGCCATAGACGGCAGCCCACCAGGCTCCCCCGTCTCTGGGATTCTCCAGGCAAGAACACTGGAGTGGATTGCCATTTCCTTCTCCAATGCATGAAAGTGAAAAGTGAAAGGGAAGTCGCTCAGTCGTATCCGACTTAGCGACCCCATGGACTGCAGCCCACCAGGCTCCCTCGTTCATAGCATTTTCCAGGCAAGAGTACTGGAGTGGGGTACCATTGCCTTCTCCAATCCTAGCTCTGGTTCTACCTAACTCTCCAGGGTCCTCTCCCACAGTCCCCACTCCATGGCCTCTCACCATGTTGCTCTCCTTTGGTTTGTTACATGTCCTGGTTCTTCTAAACTCAAGGTGCATGCCTCGAGTAAGACTCTCTGCCCTGAAAGCTCTTATTCACCCTCTAACTTCTGTAGCTGCTCTTCCTTACCCTTCCAGTCTGGGCTCAGGGTCATTTCCTGGTTTAGAGGCTCAGACCCTCTTACCACCACCCTCCCCTCTCTTGCACAGCTTTCTACTTTTTCTTTCCTTCATGGTATACCACAGTTTGAAATTATGTATATATTTTTGCATTTACTGTAAATTCCATGAGCACAGGGACAATTTTGTTCCATACACACAGCACACTGAAGGCCAAGGCACATTGTAAAGTGTTCAATAGGTATTTCTTGAGCAAATGAAGAGCCTGGCTAAGAAGAGATTCAGGGAGCCATGAGTGCTGTCCACGACTGAGGGAAGGCTAGGATCCCTGTGACGTCATGTTTCAGAACTGGGACTAATTTACTGAGCAAACATTGATATGGCACTTACTATACTAAACACTTTCTAAACAGTAATCAATTAGTCCTTTGTAAGAGAAAAGGAAAGATATACCCATCTGAATGCAGAGTTCCAAAGAATAGCAAGGAGAGAAAAGAGCCTTCTAAGTGAATAATGCACAGAAATAGAGGAAAACAATAGAATGGGAAAGACTAGAGAGCTCTTCAAGAAAATTAGCGATACCAAGGGAATATTTCATGCAAAGATGGGCTCAATAAACGACAGAAACAGTGTGGACCTAACAGAAGCAGAAGATATTAAGACGAGGTAGCAAGAAAACACAGAAAAACTGTACAAAAAAGATCTTTGTGACCCAGATAACCACAATGGTGTGATCACTCACCTAGACCCATCCTGGAGTGTGAAGTCCAATGGCCTTAGGAAGCATCACTATGAACAAAACTAATGGAGGTGGTGGAATTCCAGCTGAGCTATTTCAAATTCTAGAAGATGATGCTGTTAAAGTGCTGCACTCAATACACCAGCAAATTTGGAAAACTCAGCAGTGGCCACAGGACTGGAAAAGGTCAGTTTTCATTCCAATCCCAAAGAAAGGCAATGCCAAAACATGTTCAAACTACCACACAATTGCACTCATTTCACATGCTAGCAAAGTAATGCTCAAAATTCTCCAAGTTAAGCTTCAACAGTTCATGAACCGAAAACTTCCAGATGTACAAGCTGGACTTAGAAAAGGCAGAGGAACCAGAGATCAAATTTCCAACATTAGTTGGATCATAGAAAAAGCAAGAGAATTCCATAAAATTCTACTTCTCCTTCATTGACTACACTGAAGCCTTTGACTGTGTGGACCACAACAAACTGTGGAAAATTCTCAAAGAGATGGGAATACCAGACCACCTGATCTGCCTCCTGAGAAACCTGTATGCAGGTCAAGAAGCAGCAGTTAGAACCCAACATGGAAAATGGACTGGTTCCAAATTGGGAAATGAGTATGCCAAGGCTGTATATTATCACCCTGCTTAACTTCTATGCAGAGTTAATTGTGTAAAATGCCAGGCTGGACAAAGTACAAGCTGGAATCAAGATTGATGGGAGAAATATCAACAACCTCAGATATGCAGATAACACCACCCTTATGGCAGAAAGCAAAGAGGAACTGAAAAGCCTCTTGATGAAGGTGAAAGAGGAGAGTGGGAAAAGCTGTCTTAAAACTCAACATTCAAAAAACTAAGATTATGGCATCTGGTTCCATCACTTCACAGCAAATAGATGGGGAAACAATGGAAACAGTGAGAGACTCTTCTCTTGGGCTCCAAAATCACTGCAGCTTTTGACTGCAGCCATGAAATTAAAAGACACTTGCTCCTTGACAATCCTAGACAGCATATTAGAAAGCAGAGACATTACTTTGCCAACAAAGGTTCATCTAGTCAAGGCTATGGTTTTTCCAGTAGCTGTGTATGGATGGATGTGAGAGTTGGACCGTAAAGAAGGCTGAATGCCAAAGAATTGATGCTTTTGAACTGTGTTGTTGCAGAAGACTCTTGAGAGTCCCTTGGACTGCAAGGAGATCAAACCAGATAATTCTAAAGGAAATCCGTCCTGAATATTCACTGGAAGGACTGATGCTGAAGCTGAAACTCCAATACTTTGGTCACCTGATGCAAAGAGCCAACTTATTAGAAAAGACCCTGATGCTAGAAAAGACTGAAGGCAGGAGGAGAAGGGGACGACAAAGGATGAGATGCTTGGATGGCATCACCGACTCAATGGAAGTGAGTTTGAGCAAGCTCCGGGAGATGGTGAAGGACAGGGAAGCCTGGCATGCTGCAGTCCATGGGGTCACAAAGAGTCGGAGATGACTAAGCAACTGAACAATAAAAAATCCTCATAAGAGCCCTGTGAGTTGGGTACAATATTACCACTGTGTTACAGGCAAGAAAGTGAGGTACAGAGGGGCTAAGTAATTTGCCCAAGGCTTCCCAGTCACTCAGAGCAGAGTCAGATTTTGAATCAGAGTTCATGTTCTCAAGAACATCAGTGTAAGGCCAGTGTATACAAGCTTCAGGAAGTTTGTCTCCGGATCCGCAAAAGACGTTCTCTGAATGGTTAAAGATGCCAATGGCTAGGAGGGAGTTAAGTGTGGACAGAGCTGACCTCTGTGACCTGTGAGGCCTGGCTCTCACCTTACACCCTATCTAGGGCTGCTAGGGGACTGAAACGGATGAATGGAAATGAAGATGCTTTGATAAAGTTGGACCATGCTCCCTGAACACAAGGTCATGCCATTCCCCGGGTTGGCCAGCAGTGGAATATCAATGAGGTCTTCTAGTGCGACTGAAGGTCAAGAACACCACCAGACAGTGAAATTGCTTCCCTTCTGGCCCTGCCTGTCTGCCCTCCATTCCTGACCTTCCCCAGTGCCAGGAGGGGGAGAGGAGAGAGTGAGGCAAAAAGAAGCAAGGAGGCAGTCAACACAAGGAAAGACAGGCTGTCCTTAAAACAACAACCAAAAGTCCCTCCAAACTTAGAGGTTTGGTCTGTGCTCTGAGCTTTTGGATTAAACTGAAACCCTTTGGCCCATCCTGCCTGGCTGGGCACAGGCTTTGTTTTCCCAGCAGATTGCTTTAGCCTGCCTGGAAATTTTCCAGCAAGGGTTCAGTGCAGCCCGGGAAGAGGGCCTGGGGCAAGAAGAGCTAGCAGCACCCATCTCGTGGAGAAGGCAGAGGCCCTGGGGACCTCGGGCAGTGTGTCAGAGCAGCTGGGAAGGCAACTTGAGCCCTGCTCCTCCTCAAGCAGACGGCTGACGGAGACAGCTGCTGGGCCCAGCCTGCAGGCTCTGTTCGGCTGCTCTATTTCCGTCTGCCCCAGACAGACCGCCTTGGAGGCTGCGGTGTGGTGGGCAGTACCGAGTGTGGCTGGGAAGACGTCTGGGTCCGGTGGGGCTGTGTCCAGGGGACATTGCTCAGCTGCCATCTGCATACAAACCACAGGATGGGAAGGAGGACAGAAGGGGTGGAGGTGGCTCCTGGAGCCTTGGAGAGGGAGAAAAGGAGGCTAGATTAGGACAGTGAAGGAAAAATAAGCACACAGCGTAGAAAAAGGAAAGGGAAGCTTTAAAAAGAAAAAAAGAAAAAAAATGGAGCCATCTGCATCCTCCTGGAGGGCAAGATAGAGAAGATAGCTTCATGCTAAACTTCAGCAAGGGCTCTGGTAGATCCCAGCTCTCAGGATGCGACCGGCCCACCTTCATCCACTGCCACGTGTTCCTTAGAAGCTGGAAGGAGGGATGGACCCTGAATCCATGGAGGCAGAGGGGCTTAGGGACCTCCAGAAGCACTTCTAAGTAGACTTTACAAGTTCCTCAGAGCTTGGGAAAGGACAGAGAAGCAAGAGCTGCGAGGAAGGAGAGCAGGACTTAACGTTAATTGAGAGCAACAGCGTCGGCGCTCCGCTGACACTGTCACTAAGCTCGGAGGCTGGCCCTCATACAGGGGCTAGAACTCTCTCTCACAGGGGAATAATCTGTATATCATGCGACGTCAAATGACAGTTAAAGTAGCAGAATCAGGATCTGAGCTCATGACTGGCACACATGCCCATGATCTTTCCACCAGGCTCCTTCTTGGGAAAAGGCAGTAGGAAGGGGCTTAGCGGTGGTCCGCTACAGTGGAAGGACACCGAGCCGCAAAGTTCAACGCCAAATGTCTGGATCTGATGTGCAAGAGATGTCTTGTGACCTTAACAAATAATTTCTATACCCTAGTCTGATTTTTCATCTTAAAAAGTGAAAGCTTGGGCTAAGCGTCTCTTTAGAGGACCTTTACTACCTCTAAGCATATACTGTTTAGTTGGTAATCTGCTTTCACTTACTGTGGTAGCCTTCTTATTTCTACTTCTGGTATTATGTTCTATTCTGGGCATATTCTCTAGGGGTGAGTACCCCTTCCTGCAGAAGGGGGAATTAAGATTGAGGAATTCAAGACTGAGGGCAGAGACAGGAAATTATGATGATACCTTCTCTGAGTGGGTGTGACCAATTAATTAATCAAATAAGTAAACAATTAAGTATTAAGCCTACCATGTGCCTGGTGTAGTGCCTAGTTGGTGATGCAAAGGAGAATGAGACTTGATCTCAAGGTCCAAGGAGCTATATGGGCTAATGGGAAATCCACATCCACCAGTGTGATCAGAAATCACACTTGGCTTTATGGAAAAGCTTGGTAAGTCATGCTTATTTCAGCCCAGCCCCTTCCACTTACAGACTTATGTGAGCCAAGGTCAAGCGTGTTTGGAACCACACCTTCTCATTTTGTCAGCCTCTTGGATGCCAGCCACCTCTGACATTGGCACCCACTTTGCTGAAGTTGTAGTCGATTGTCGGACTGTGATTGGCAGTCTCTGGGGGAATCTGGGACAACTTACTCTTGGCGAGGCATAGAGACAGAGGCAAGCGTGGGGCGGTGTGGCCACACTCGGAACTTAGGCTGGACCTGGAACCCCTGGCTGAGATGCCTCCATGCTTGTGCCTAGACAAATGTCTTCTTGAACAACAAAACACAAAGAAACAGAAGGGATTTTGTCTGCCTCCCCTCCTGCCTCCAGCAAATGAGCAAGCAAAGGAAACTACTGTTTGTTCTTGTTCCCCACTGCTGCACCAGGGGGCCCATTAAAGCCTGGCTTGAATTTCTTATCAGGACTCTGATCAATTTCTATTGATTAAGAAAGCCAAGAACCTTGGTCAGTAACAGGCTGACCAACCTGACTTAAGAAGGGAAGACCTTGGGAGGAAGAGACAGCTGATGTAGAGGCAGAGGTGCAGGGTCTTCCTGCCAGAAGAGGGTTAGAATGTTTACAGGCCTGGAGGAGAGAGAATAAGAGTCTTGTTCCAAGGATTGCAAATAAATACTTGAATTGCCTGGAGGGCAGAGATAGCACTGAAGTGGAAGGCAAAGCCACTTCAGAGGGGTCCCTCCTCCCTTGTCTAGAGCAGCTCTTCTGTGGCCCTTTTCCTTTCCTGCCTCTCTTTACAAGGCTCCCAGGTGCCTAGGATACACTTCCTTTAAGCTTGGTCTGGTCAGATCCTCCAAGGGCCCGTTCAGATTCCCTTTAGTCCAGGAAGCCTTCTTTGACTACCTCATTTCACTTATTCATTCATTCAACAAATGTACATTAAGCTACTCCAGTGGGCCAGACACTGTGCTAGGCACTGGCCATGAGCAAGCAGATATGTTTCCTATCCTTGTGCAGTCTGTGGAGTTCAGCGGTTTAGAAACTTTGGTGGTGTCTCCTCTTTTGATCTCCTCCAGGTACACAGCCTCAAGAGACATGGGTCCAATTCCTGGGCTGGGAAGATCTCCTGGAAGAAGAAATGGCAACCTACTCCAGTATTCTTGCCTGAAAAATTCCATAGACAGAGGATCCTGTCGGGCTACAGTCCGCTGGGTCGCAGAGTCAGACACAGCTGAACATGTACGCAGGTATCAGCCAGTGAGGCTGTCAAGGACGGTTCTGTGAGCAGTCCCCTCCCTCCCAGACAGACAGCAGCTTACGGCAGAGACCAGGCCTCCTCATCTCCGTACTGTGGGGGTGGCTGGCACAGTGCTGGGAGCTTGGAGTGCTCAGCCCACATTTCAGAGATACCACTTTCCAACAGCCTGAAGCAAAGTGGAAAGTTCCCCTGGCTGACACCCACCCATTTCCCTGTCCTCAGTTCCAACGCAGCCCCTCTGCAGAAAAGATGGAAGCTCCAGCTGAACCTTTGGCCCCAGGACCCAGAAAGAGGATGGAGGAAAGAGGCAACGCCCGGGCTGGGTGCCAGTCCAGATGCCTCGGGCCGAGTGGGGTTCTCGGTCCTGTGCTCTCTGGAATGCAACACAGGCCTGCCAGGGCGGCTCGGAGCAGCTCCGCCCCAGCCACGGCCTCCTCGGCCTGGACCGGCCACGCTGGCAGCTCCTCCGGGCCTGCTCGCAGTGCACGGGTGCCCCACGGTGGCCAGAAGGCAGGCCGGCTCTCCTGCTTCCTGAGGGCTCATGTGTCACCAGCGTAGAAGGCTCACCTGGATGGGGCGAGCCGTGGCTGCAGCTGAGTTTCCTCCACTCTGACCTGACCACTCACCTGGGCTCTCTGGGAATGTTCCTGACAGCATGCAAATTCATTGTCAGAAGAGGCTGACCGCACCCGGTACTGTCTTCCTCCGAATCAGGCACAGACCCAGCACCTGCTTGTGGGCACTCCCCAGTGCAATCTGAAAAACAGGCTCTTCAGAGGTCATTCTAAATGCCCACAGCAGGGCTGGGGCACCCTGTGTGAGACCCCCACCTTCAAGGGTGAGGAAGATGAGACAAGGAACACAGGCTAATCTGCAGCTTGCCATCCCCATCTAGGCAGAGGCTGGAGGGCAGTCAGAGAGAGTGGCAACTAAGGTGAGGCCGAAGGCTATGGGAGGAGGGGCTCCCAGGGCTGAGATAGAGCTCTGGAGTCCTGTGAAAGGTTGGTGCACCTCATTTTAAGTTTTAATTCCCAGCCCCCAATATGCCGTGTGCAGCCACCAGAAAGATGGGCGTTACCCTTCCTGAAGCCGTGGGGCGGACAGTCCTATCTCTGTGGCTTTGTGCAGGCCCCTCATCTCCCGGGCATGAGCCTCCTGCGAGCCATACCACCACAGTCCTACCAAAAAGCCTGAGCAGAGCTAGCCAGAGAAGTGCAGCAGGAAAATAGGGTCAGGGCCCAAGATTGACCAAGACTGGAGGACATCAGGAGAAAGCAAGGCCAGAGAAGAGAGAGAAACTGCAAGAGGGCAGCTTGAAGAGAGAAAGTGCAAGCAGCGGTCAGGTCAGCGGGTGAACAGGACTGAGTTTACCCACCAGAGAAACGGAGAGCTGAGTGTCCTGAGACCCGTTTATTTGCTAGAGGTTGTGTCAGGGCCTTTCAGGCACATGTCATTT
Organism: Oryx dammah; assembly: GCF_014754425.2. Taxonomy (NCBI): domain Eukaryota; kingdom Metazoa; phylum Chordata; class Mammalia; order Artiodactyla; family Bovidae; genus Oryx; species Oryx dammah. Next base: position 77,813,764 of record NW_024070205.1, on the reverse strand, counting down.
AACTCTCATTTCAGCCAGTCTCTTACAAGAGACCGAACCTTCTGTAAGGAATTTCAGTAACAAGTTCGCTGCTCCGCGGTGCCATGGCAGATTGCGAATGGCCTCCCTATCATCCTGTCTTCACTGTGAGAAGAGGCATGGCTGGATCGAGAGCAGATGACAGGAACTCCAGAACTCTGAATACTTAGGACTGAAACCAGGGTCTTCTCCGGCTCTGCCTGCAGGAGAAATTAGATTTCAAGGAGAAAAACTGGATTCTTTACCAACTGAGCTATCAGGGAAGCCCAACGAGAACAATGTCATGTCTTAATTAGGGAGCCAACTAATTTTGAAGGGAGGTCCCAGAATCAACCAATCTTCCTTCCCTTCCTCCCTCTAATATCATTTATGGAGCAATTACAAACTGTTGAGCATGGTGTGGAGTCTGAGAAACAAACGCAGAAAAGAACCAGCCCTTGCCCTTGGGGAACTCAAATCCCCTGAGAAATTTCAGAAAATCGAGGGAGATCTTCACATACACACCCTTACTCTCAGGACACTTTTTCCCCATCTTTACTTCTGAGTTCCTCGTTGAGGGCCCCGCAAAGCTCCTGCTTCTCCCCACAGCCCAGCATCTTCTGTTTGGTCAAGATCTGGCCAAGCCCTCCTTCCCCATCCTCTCCCGGAGCTGCTCCGGGGGCTATAGCCAGAGTAGTCGGTGATGCCACAGACAGACAGTTCTCGAAAAGCCTTGAGTCTTTCACCTATCTGGGCCCCTTTCACGTATCTGGACACGGCTGGGCCTAAGTAAGTGAAGTCTCTCAGTCGTGTCCGACTCTTTGCGACCCTGTGGACTGTAGCCTACCAGGCTTCTCCATCCATGGGATTCTCCAGGCAGGAATACTGGAGTGGGTTACCATTTCCTTCTCCAGGGGATCTTCCCGACCAAGGATCGAACCCGGGTCTCCCACATTGGAGGCAGATGCTTTAACCTCTGAGTCACCACGAAAGATTTAGTCTGCCCACAGCTGGGCCTAGGGCAGGCTAAATTCTCCAGGCCCTAAGTCACACAGACTCCCAAGCCTGGAACAGACAAAATTCCTTTGGCTTTCCATTTCTTCCCCTCACAGTTACTGATCTGACCACCTCCTTACACATAGAAGCACTCAAAACACCCTACTCTCCGTCTGCTGTGAAATCACAGCACAGCCCCCAGAGAGCCGTTACCCACGCGGTCCATTCTCAAAGCATTTGCCATCAAATAAGCTCAATCTGGCAACCAAAACATAAATAAATAAATAATGTTTCAAAATAACTCAAGTTCTGGAGAATCCTATGAGAAGGATCAAAACAATACTTCTCAAAATTCTGTTTTTCCTCTCCCATTTATTTCTCTGTATACCAAATCTGATCCTGTAGTGCTCCTTTCCAAAATCCTTGCCTCCCAAACTCCTCTTGCCGCTCTAGGCACATTCCTTCTTCTCTGCACTTCTCTCCTGATTCTGCAACTCAAAGCCAAAACACACAGACCCCCACTGGAGAGGTGATGGAAAGATGACTGAGCGAAGCTCTCTCTTCCAGAAAAGGGAGAGGGTGAAGCCTGGAAATATTCATGCAATCATCACTTTTTCACCATCACAGTAGCTGTCACCACAGAGAGCCCTCAGAGATCACACTAAGCCCCAACTAGACAGGACAATTTCTGGACAAATTGACCATACCAACCTGACTATTCTGGCCAGTCTGGATCTAAATAGTCTGTTCCAATTCAAAGCTACAATGGGCTACCATTAGAAAATTGTCCCAGTTTTGAGTTGAGGAAAATATGGTCAGTGTATCTCTGACCCACCCTTCCTCTTAGCAACCTCAATATATCCTGACTGTAGTAAATACTTTCGTATTGCTATAGTCCGAAAGCCTGTGACCCTCTTTGGAATTCATGCGTTGAAATCCTAACTGCCAATGTGATGGTATTTGGCGGTGGGGCATTTGGACAATGATCAGGTCACAGGGATAGAGCTCTCATAAACAGATTAGTGCTTCTGTAAGGAGACCCCAGAGGGCTCCCCAGCCCCTTCTGCCATGTGAGGACGCAGTGAGAAGACGGCACTTTGTGAGTCAGGAAGTGAGCTTTCATCAGATACCTAATCTGCAGGTAACCTGCTTTTGGATTTCCCAGCCTGCAGAAGGATGAGAAATAAATTCTCATTGTTTATGACCTACCCAATCCGTAGTATTCCGTTGTCGCAGCCCAGTGGCCTAAGACATGCATTATTGTTGATTCCATTAGTGTCTGTTTGGTCACCTGGAGACCGTAGGGCCCTTAAAGTCTCTGACCGTGCTTATTCTCACTCTGTCCTAAGCCTCATGAACAGGTCTGTAGTAGTTAGCTAATGCTGCGTAACAAATTATCTCAAACATTAGTGACTTAAATGACAATCATTTATTACCATTGTTTCTGTGGATCAGGAATCTGAGAATGGCTTGGCTGGGTAGTTCTGATCCAGCTCTCATGAGGTTGTGGTCAAAATGTCAGCCAAGGCTACAGTTTCTAAAGGTGTGATTAGGTCTAGAGAACCTACCTCCAAGGTTGCCTACTCACATGGCTGACTGGTTGGTGCTGGCTATTGGGGGAAAGCCTTGATTCCTCTTCAGGGGGAAATTTTCATGTGACCTGAGCTTCATGAACATGGCTACTAGGTTCCAAAGTTGAACATTTTGAGATAGAGGGAGCCAGGAGGAGGCTGAAGTTTTTTGTGACCTAAACTTTGGAAGTCAGCATGGCATCATTTCTGCTGTGCTCTACTGTTCAAGGCAATCCCAGGACCCTGCTGATTCAAGAGGAAAGGGAACATAAAACCTGCCTCTCACTGGGAGGAGTTCCAGTCATCTGTTAAGGAAAGCTTGTGCGTGTTCAGCCACATCTGACTCTTTGTGATTCTATAGACTCTATAGCCCTCCAAGCTCCTGTGTCCGTGGAATTCTCCAGGCAAGAACACTGGAGTGGGTTGACATTTCCTACTCCAAGGGATCTCCCTGACCCAGAAATCAAACCTGCATTTCCTGTGTCTCCTGGGAAGCCCAGGGAGAGCTCATGGGATTGGATAAATATACAGATGTAGCCACCTTGGGAGAATAGAGAGCCCCCACATCTCTGGCTCTTGTAAACCCATAACAAATGCTCATGGGTGGACTTTGTATTCACTGGCACCTGGAACTGAACAGCCATGTCACAAGAGGAGGGAAATTAACTCAGAGTCCTAATTATTCACCATTCTCTGTACACACATCCTATGCGTGAAATCTTAGGTGTCCTCCCTACCCTGACCCTCGCCCTAACGACACGGCTTGCCTTGACCAACAGGCTGTCAATAGATATGAGTTTAGCAGCTTTATAAGGCCCTTGCATGTTTCTCCTGGGGCTCCCGCACTTCTGCCCATGCTGTGAAAATAAACCTGAGCTAGCCCATGGAGGATCTGAGACATGTAGAAAGAAATCGATTTGTCTCAGCTGTCCCAGCCAAGGAAAGCTGACCTACAAATATGTGAGCGGCACCAGGGAAGGTGAGAAACACGCAGCACCTCACAAGTCTGTGAGCTAAACCGACTTCTAGGCTGAAGGCCTGAGTTTGGAGGTTGGTCAGTTATGCTGTATATTCGAGGCACTGAGTAACTGACACAGCACTCTCCGACTATCACAGACCTATTCTAGGTCAGGCTCAGTGTCTGTAGCAGACAGATTGTTGACCCGCCAATGTCCACATTCCTCAGAGCCTGTGAATATGTTACCTTACATGGCAAGCAAGACCTAGCAGATGGGATGAGATGGAAAGATCATCTTGCATTCTCAGGGTGGGCCCAATTTAACCACAAAGGTGCTTATGAGAGGGAGGAAGAGGGTCAAAGTCAGAGAGGAGGTGTGATGACAGCAGATTTTGAGTGTGTGTTCCGGCTGTGGAGGGCAGGGCCACAGCCGAGGACTGCAGGCAGCCTCTAGAAGCTGCAAAAGGCCAGGAAATAAATTCTCTCCTAGAGCCTCCAGGAGTAACTCAGTTCTGTGGAAACCTTGATTTTCACCTATGAGACACATTTCAGATTTCCGGCCTGCAGAAGTGTAAGAGAATAAATTGATTGTTTTAAGTCACTTACGCTTATGGCAATTTGTTACAGCAGCAATAGGAAACCAACATAGCGTCTAACAACTACATTCCCTGGAAACAGCTAGGTGTCACACTGTGAGTCTCACGTACTCTTCTGGAAAGTGGGGGTATGTGGTAGATTAAAGGTGGCCACAGACTTTGACTCCCCCTCTTTTTGAGATCTGGGTTGGCTTTAGTGGTTTGCTTGACCAATAGAATATGGCAAAAGTGATGTTCTGGAACTTTTAAGGCTTGTAACAAGAAAACTTTCTTCCTCCCAGGTGTTGTGAAACACTCCTTAGTAGCCCAGCCCTCCAGCACTTGTTCTAAGCCAGGCAGCTGGTTATCCTTGCTCAATTTTTACCAAAATGTCTACTGACACCTCCCCTCCAGTCCCTTCAGACTCTTTAGGGAGGTTCTAGAATGAAATCTTTGGAGAAGTACCCACTGAGCAACTGCACAGAAGTCCAGTTTTCTTCCAGTTACAGCTTGGCTCTCTGTGTGTCATTCCTTCTGGAGGCAGGGAGGCGCTGACAGCTCTTCTTGGAGCAGTCATCCCAGGCTCTGCCCACACCTGCCATCTCCCAGGAAGCCAGTGGGTTAGGCCTGGAGTGTGCTGGGGTTGAACAGGTGGGGAGTGTAGTTCATCAGAAGGTCTGGGAATTAGAGCCTAGAATTGGAGCTGGACTGAGATGAGGAAGAAGGGAACAAGCTCCTGCCTTTAATTAGAGGAAGTGTTGGTGCATTCCCAAGCTTCTAATTTATTTACTCCAACTTCCCTTTTCCACTTCCCTTTTGCAGCTATGACTGCAAGATCTGTGTCTGTCAAATGTAGGAATAGCATCACCATTTTCAACAATGAAGTTTTCAACCTTTCACAAAAGATGCTATCTATACTGTAAAAATATATTTTCCACCTCCCCTCTTTTCAAGCACTAGCCTAGCTACTTCCAGCTTTATATATGTTATGCGTCTCTCTGCATTCTCTCAAGGAAATGGTAGGGTCTAGGAGTTAAGAGTGTGGATTCTGGAGTCAGATAGACCTGGGTTTACATCCCAGCTTGCCTCTTAATAGTCATACAAGTGAGTTACTAAGGCTCTGTAAGCCTTGGCTTTCTTTTCTGAAGAACGGAGTGAATTATTGCCCTTACTTCATAGGGCTATTTGAGGAATTCAGTAAGACAGACCTCATCAACAGCCTGGCTTACAAGTGCTGTAGCAGTTGTTATTTAGACTCTCATTGTTTGGTTAGCTCTGAATAAGTCAGTACACAACTGACATCTCCCCTGGTTCTTTATCTAGAAGACAAGAATCTGGGGAGATAGGCACAAAAGACCTTGACCCAAGGTGTTTCCGTTCTCAATTCCCACTGTGGGTAAGGTCAGAGGAGGTGGGCTCCTGAGTTCAGAACTATACCTAGATTTGATGAGAGACCCTAGGGCTGGGGTAGTGTATCATCCTCTCTGTTCTGTTCATTTCTCTGCTCTAGTGACAGACCTTCTAGCCTCAGTCTCATATTCCACAGAGAAAACTCATCAAGGTAAGGCTTTGTGAGAGCTGGTTTTGGAGGACAGAGCACCATTCAGAGAACTCGGAGAATAAAAATATATGCCCAAGTCCACATCTGTGGGTGTATTTGAAAGTGGAAGACGCTTGAAAAAATGTAGAACTGAATGATGGCATTAACCAAGCCACCCCCTGCTTGCAGGCACTCTGACGTGACAGAGTAAACCCCCAGTTTTCCAGGGAGACATCAGCCAACGGTTTTGGGGCCAGTTGAAATGTAACTGCTCCCTGATGTTTAATGTAAATCCCTCCCCTGAAGCCAGCCTAAGCCCTGTTCTCCCTTGGAGAGAGTGAGCAGCCTCAGCAAGCGCATTTTCCAGCTCCATGGTTACAGCTCATCCCAGGGGAAGTCGCTGAAGGCAGGCGGTTCCATGGCTCCACCTCACAAAGTTTTTGGTGGGGGTGAAGCGGGGGACAGGACTCACTTCAGAGGAGCAGTGAGGCAGCTGTTCCAGAAATCAAGGCTGCTGGGGCGTTGAATACGTAAAGGTCAACGGGCCTGCGTCTGGAGCCTCCTCTGGGTTCCCTTTAGCAGCAGGCACCAAAACACTGTGTTCCTGACCCATTACACCAACTGAGGTGGCAACAGCTACGAGATTGCAAAACATTTTCCATCTTCAGCCCCTGTTCTGGTAACTTCACTCTTCATTGCTCATACTTTTAGTTTTTCCATATTTACCTCAGATGAATGAATGACTAGATTCAGAAGGGCGTTTTTTTTGGTGGGGGGGGCGGTTTTTGTTTTTTTCAGTGAAATGGTTGGAAAATTACTGCTAACACTACAATGATCCTCTTTCTCCTGTCTTTTTTTTTTTTTAAGAGACTGGGGTTGGAATAATTTTTTTCTTCTTCTTCCAAAAGGTACCTAAAGACTTAGATTTATAGTACAGTGACCACTTGTCTTATAGTTTCTCAGAAAGCTCCAGTTTTTTTAAAGAAATTTGTAAAATCTATACATAAATATGATTTAAATTCTACGAAGCACTATTCACAAACTAATATATATGAGAAGTGTGATTCATTTTCTTTCATTTCTATTTTGACTTTTTATTCAGTTGGGCTGGCGGAATCTTTGAGAACAAACCTCCTTCCTCAAGGTGGTGTCTAATGCCCAGATCTGATTCTCAGTGGGCCTGTTTGCAGAGAAAGCCAGCCTCCAAGACCTGAGCCACCCTCCTTGGTCTTGGTGGGTGGGACTCAGGGTGAGTAGATGCTCTATGTTCTGCCTGCAGTCCGTTCAGGCTGATGGCTCTCTCCATTATTCTCTGCCACTCTTGGAAGGTTCCGGAGCTCCAACCATGTGCCCGAACAAACCGAAGCCTCCATAAGGCCTTCCGCTGCGTTAGGCAGTCCGGCAGCGTTTCTCTACACACTTGTTGCCTGGAGCTGTCCCGTCGGTGAGGAGCAGACTGCCTGTTCTTGGACCCCTCTTATCTCCCTGGGGTTCTCCCCTCTCTGAGGCTCAGCCTGGTCACTAAAGGAAGAAACGGGTGCAGGGCCAGATTTTCAAAACCTCCTCAGTATTTGCGCCCTTTTGTCGCGCTCCTTCAACTCTGTCTGAATTTTAGGAGGTGTCCCTCAGGCCAGGGAGATGGAGTCTCACATTTCTCTCCCAAGCCTTATATCTAGTCTATTCTAATCAAGGAGACAACACTGGGCAGAGGGTGATTGTTGCTCCATTGATACCATACTGCCCGAGGCAATGAGTCAAGAGCTCCTCTGCTTTGGTGAGAAAGGGCAAGGAGAAGAAGATAGCAAAGAGGGGGTCGTGTACGTCAACAGTTCTGAGAGCTTTCCTGCCCAGCCTGAAGTCACAGCCCTTTAACATGTTGACCATATGTCCGTATTTTGTATGAGAGCCCTCAGTTAGAGCTATTTTATTATTTAAAAGGAGACTCTTTATTAAATCTGTAGCTAATTTTGTTTTAAATTGCATCCTCTGGCAGGGCTTTCTATATAAAAATGTTAAAGATGGGAGAGAGTGGGAGGCCCCTGAGGAGCGCCTTGCTTCCCTCTGCAAATGGGTTGCATTCAAAGTGGTGGTGTCCAGAGGTCCCTTGGCTCACCTGGGTTGGAATCAAACAATGCTCTAACCTCTCCCAGAGAATACGGGAGTGTCCCTGAGCACTTCCAGCTCCCGAAGGACAGTGCACGTGCTCCCTGCTTCCATAAGCCTGACAGGATAGATGCCCCTCATTGAGAGAACTGTGGAATCCTGCTGCTTCAAGCGCTCTTTCCAAAATGATCTCTCAAGCAGATCACGCCTGAACTTGGAGCAGTCACTCACACCCCTCTCATTTCTTTCTCTTCTTGTGCCTTCCTCCAAGGATAGCATCCTGCATACCAGCATTTCCTAGTATGTAAATAGCTTATAATTAAGGTTTGTTCTACCTAGTGTGGTGTTCTTAATAAAGGTAAGAGTCATGTGTATGAGTCATATCCAAGCCCCATCTGCTTTCTCTTCCCTGCCTGCCCTGAACCACCCCAGGGTCATTCCAGCTACCCCCAGGATTTCAGCTAGCCCTGTGCAGATGACCCAGTCTCTGTGTCCAGCCTACATTTCTCACTAAACCCCACACCTTTGCGCCCATGTGCCTGCTAGACTTCCACTTAGAGGTCAAATCTGAAACATCTCAAATTCAAGTTGTTCAAGAGTGGACTCCTTAATTTCTTCCATAAACCTGAGGGTCCTTTGCATTCCATATTCTAGTCTGTTATAGTCTACACGATTTTCAGTCCATGCATGTCTGTGGATGGACTGGGGGTGGTGGGCGTGTTTATGAACCTCCTAAAATTCTTTGCAAGATCTTCTGTGAACATTTGTTTCCTGCCTGCAAATAGAGATGGTAAATTTTTCAGATCCTGACTGAAGAGCAAAGTGACCCCTGAGTGAGAGAGTCAAGCTCCTATCTGTTTCTCTGGCTTCATTTCTTGGCAGTCCACTCTGACTCCCAGCTACACACCTGAATCTGTGCTCTCGGGCAGTGACTGACTCTTGGAGTTCCTGGAAAATGCCATCAATCTCATGTATGCTTGCTCTTCTACTGAAGGGTGTTACCCACCTTCTTTGCCTGCAACCTTCAGGCAGCACCTCCTCTGGGAAGTCTCTTCTGCCTGACCCAGGCAGAGCTGATCAGCCTTTCCCTACTGCCCCACCTCCATATGGCATCCATCATGCCAGGGCAGCCTCTTGCACCCTGGGTGTGCCTCAGATCGCCTGTGCATTGCTCAATGAAATGCAGATGCTCCAGCCTTGCTTCCTTCCTCAGTAAATCAAAATTATGAGAGAGAGAGGCTCCCAGAGGACCCTAAAGTGCACTCTGCATGCTAAACCACAGTTGTAGGGCCTTTTATGGGTTCATATTAGTTGGATGCACAAGACTATGAAGTCCTTGAGAACAGGGGTCTTGTTTCAGTCACTTCCCCAATCCCCGTAGCACTTGGAACAGTGCCAAAGCATGGTAGAATGAGCTAAGCCTGACACTGTCCCATGGGAGCCCGATACCATTCTGGGGATTTCCATATACGGCCATTTAGCACCTACAATTTCCACATGAGGCATATCATTGATCCCATTTAGAGATGAGGAAATATTTGTGAATGAATGAACAAGTGAATCATTCTTTATAGAAAGCTGATTGGTTTAAAGATATCTGAACATGATTTATTTCATAAGCATGACTTCTACAGGGACAAGAAATAGCTCACTCTGCTCTGATCATGCCCAGGGAGGGGAGAACGAGAGAATCCAGGAACAGATGTGATGATTTTCTGGAAAAGAGATCTACTCGGGTGCTGGCAGAACCAGACCCGGGTTGCCAGAAATTCACCCAAGAGGACTCAGCACACCCCAAGCTGAGCCCGCTTCTTCCAGATGGGAGATGTTGGCACAGGCAGGCTCAGAGGCCACCGGCGGAGGGAGGGCCATGGTCCTGTCTCCTGCCTTCTCCTCATGGCCTATAAGCACAAGGCTCAGCCTCTAGCTGCCGTTTGCCCTCTAGGGGGCAAAGTGATCAGGAACATAGTTTAAGTCATGAAATTGTTATAAAGCCCTTTTCTACACAGGCCACTGGGCCCATTCACAGCCAACCTCAAGCCGAACAATGCCTTTGCGATCACAGAATTCTGCTCCTTACAACAGAAGTAATTGGGGGACCACTCCCAGCTAGCGGTTTGTTTGAAAGGGCACATAGGATTCAGAAAACAGTGCAGAAAAGCGGCGGGCAAGACCGCACTCACACCACAACCACGGCACCGGGGTGGCCCATCCTTGTTCTTGTTCCATTTTCCAAGGTCCTGCTCGTCAAGGACCACCTCCTCCAGAAGCCTTCCCAGAAACCGCACACAATCTCCTCTCTCAGGCTAGCTCAACCCAGGGCCTTCCCTCATGCTCGTCTTTCCCTCTCCCCAGGCTGCCGGTCCCAGCCTCCCCAGGGGGCCCCTCAGACATGCAAACCTCCCATAGGAGCAGCACCCCACTGGAGCTCAGGGAGAAACAGCCTGACTGTTCTGCTTACCAACAAGTCTTAAAAAATTAAAACCCTCCCAGCTAAATAACATCCAGCTATCTGAGTGAAGGATTTGCCCTTACATTTTAATGTAGATTTTAGGGTTATGCCAAGACAGTTTTCCAGAAACGCAACATAGCAAGAGGTTAAAAGAGTCCTAAACTCTAGACCAAGACTTCTTGGATTTAAATTCCAGCTCTACCACTTGCTAACTGTAAATTCATGGGCAAGCTCCTTAACCTTGCTGTACCTCAGTTTCCTCATCCATAAAATGGGTATAATAATAGCCATGTGAGGAGCATTAAAGAGCTAGTATAAAGAATTTTGGAGAGTGTCTGCCACATGAGCAGGAGTTCATGATATGATCCTCTCATTAATTAAATTGATGTGATTCTCACAACACTGGAAAATAAGTAAAAATGTCTCCTCTTCACAGAAGAGGAAACCAGGCTCAGAGAACTTTTGTGACCTGCCTCAGACAACACAGCTAATACACGAGCACATGGCTACTCACAGCCAGGACTCTGAGCTCCACAGATGTGGCATAAAAAACCCCTGAAACCCAGCATCCTTACTACGCCTCCATCTCCCCCTCCCCTGGCATTCCTGTGGCCTCCTCACACGTTCTGGAAGCCTCCCAATAGGGGTTTCTTTCCCACCCTAAATCTACCAGAGGCTGAGGGGATGGTGTCCCCCTTGCCACACGCCTACGTTTCTGGCTTGGGCAGAGAGCCACCCATGGACCACTCACAGCCCAGTTGACTGTGTTGGTGGGCACTGTGGGTGGGCAGGGGCCACACCCTCATCTGGCTCCCATGACCCAGTTTACTCAGAATGCTAAGATCATCTCCTAGAGCTGACCTGCCGGGCTTTGCTGACGCAGCTGCCTGGGCCCAATGCAACGGGGCTGTCAGAGCAGGAGGCCTGGACCACAGGTCTCTGCCCTGAGCTGGTGTGATAAAGGAGCTGGGCCAGAAGGAGACGGGCTCGGTACGTTAAACAAGCTGCTAGTGGAGAGCGGGCTGAGGAGCTTGCTGTGCACAGGAGCCAGGTGCTGCCTGAGAGGAGACTGATGGCACGCAGGAGATTCGGGTGGGATTCTCAGACAGATGTGACCTGGATGGAGCTTCACCAGCTGTAGCATGAATGTGATCCCATCACGGTGTCCTGGGCTTGGTAACTCACCCAGCCCCTTCCATGTAAATGTTGCCTCTCTAGGTCTCATAACTACCCTCTCAGTTAGCTACTGTTATCTCCATTTACAGATAAGGAACTGGAACTCCGAGTTCCAATCTCCAATTTAGGGGGTCTTGCTACAGACTTCACTGTTGCACAACACAGATCTAAGCCAGGAGACCAGGCAGGCCCCAGATGTGTGTGTGAGCGGGCAACACTGGGGAGCAGCCTCTGCCCACGTTCTGATCACTGCCAGGTGGGAATGCAACCTGGATTCAGGATTACAGGGTCTTTGGTTTTTTCCAGAGAAGCTGGAAATCTGGATTTTTAAAATGTGAAATTTCCCGTTTTCTACTAAGGTCCGTCTAGTCCAGGCTATGGTTTTTCCAGTAGTCATGTATGGATGTGAGTGTTGGACTGTGAAGAAGGCTGAGCGCTGAAGAATTGATGCTTTTGAACTGTGGTGCTGGAGAAGGCTCTTGAGAGTCCCTTGGACTGCAAGGAGATCCAACCAGTCCATTCTGAAGGAGATCAACCCTGGGATTTCTTTGGAAGGAATGATGCTAAAGCTGAAACTCCAGTACTTTGGCCACCTCATGTGAAGAGTTGGCTCATTGGAAAAGACTCTGAAGCTGGGAGGGATTTGGGGCAGGAGGAGAAGGGGACAACAGAGGATGAGATGGCTGGATGGCATCACTGACTTGATGGCCATGAGTCTGAGTGAACTCCGGGAGCTGGTGATGAACAGGGAGGCCTGGCGTGCTGCGATTCATGGGGTCGCAAAGAGTCAGACACTACTGAGCGACTGAACTGAACTGAACTGAATGTTGGTAGATAATTTAATTTAGTTTAAAATGTCTAGCGGACTAAACAAAATACCTTCTTAGGCTGGACTTTTCTAAGGCTGCCATTTGCAGACTTGGGTCTGAACACTGCCTCTAAGATGCGAATAAGGCTACTATAAGCCTCATCCTTCTCAATTGAATTAAAATGCTCAAATGACCCATGTAGGTCATACACATGTAAGTCAACACAAACCAATGACTGAGTAATTATTTCCTGGATGCCTGTAGATCAGACTTAGTTTTAGGGATACAGGATGTATCTTGCTTGATTGATAAAAAACAGAAAAAACATCAAACTCATGGAATTCATATTCTAATTGGCAGACATATGATAAAGATAAATTTGAAAAAATTTTAAGGAGAAAAAGGCAGAAAGAGGACTTAAGTTTTATGCAGGCTTTTTGATTTCAGCCAGAGATAGCCACTGAGAAGGTAAAATGTGATAAAGATTTGAAGTCAGGGAGGGAAGGCGTCAAACAGGTATTTGCAGGGAGAACAAACAGAAAGAGAAAATAGCAAGTACAAAGGCCCTGAGGCCCCCTTGGATTCTGGAGGATTCTGGAGTGGTTGAGAAACAGGAAGGGAGCAAGGGGTCCAGAAGGGCGAAGAGCAATATTAGCGATGAGAGACAGGAGAGTGAGGGAGAGAAGGCCAAAGGACCTAGGGCTTCCGATCTCACTGGGAGGTAGACAGGAAGCCACTGGAGTGACAAGGTCATTACTGCTTCCATGTTGAGGATCAACTGAAGAGAAGCAAGGAAGGAAGCAGAAAGAGCTTTTAAAAGGCTAGTGCGATAATCTGGGTAAGGAGACGGTGGCTCCTGAGCTGCAGTGCAGAGCAGTATGTGAGAGCATCAGGGCTGGAGCACTGCAAGGGGCAGGAAGGCGCCAGCTCCACTCTTGCTGGATCAGGCAAGGGCCTGGAGGCAGAGCTACGCTTCTCCCACCAGTTTTGTTCCCCATCTCCTTCTGTGGGATCTTGGGTATCCCTGCCAGGGGGCAATGAAGAAGTATAAGACACAGATCTTCAATATGGGTGCTACCGTGTGGCTTTTGACAGGTTGTTAACCTGAATCTCAGTTTCTTTATTTTTAAAGTTAAAGGGGATAAAAATGAAAATGAAGCAATATATTAAGGTTCTTAACATATTGCTTGGCACATAGTAGCCATTAAATGGGTGAAAATTATGATACTGATGATGATGATGAAAAGACTAAAACAAGGGGAACAAGATTAACTTAGGATAGGACGTGTGTGTGCTCAGTCGTGTCCAACCCTTGGTGATCCACGGACAGTAGCCTACCAGGCTCCTTCTCCATGAAATGTTTTAGGTGGCATAGTTGTTTAGTTGTTGTTGTGGACCACAAAAAAACTGTGGAAAATTCTTAAAGAGAAGGGAATACCAGATCACCCTACCTGCCTTCTGAGAAGTCTGTATCAGGTCAAGAAGCAACAGTTAGAATCGGACATGAAACAGACTGGTCCCAAATTGGGAAATGCGTACATCAAAGCTGTATACTGTCACCCTGCTTATTTAACTTCCATGTAGAGTACATCATGTGAAATGCTGGGCTGGATGAAACACAAACTAGAATCAAGATTGCCAAGAGAAATACCAATAACCTCAGATATGCAGATGACACCACCCTTATGGCAGAAAGTGAAGAGGAACTAAAGAGCCCTTGATGAAGGTGAAAGAGCAGAGTGAAAAAGCTCAACACTGAAAAAAACTAAGATCATGACATCCAGCCCCATCGATTCATGACAAATAGATGGGAAACAATGGAAACAGTAACAGACTGTATTTTCTTCTCCAAAATCACTATAGATGGTGACTGCAGCCATGAAATTAAAAGACTCTTGCTCCTTGGAGGTAAAGCTATGACCAACCTAGACAGCATATTAAAAAGCAGATATTATTTTGATGACAAAGGTCTGTCTAGTCAAAGCTATGGTTTTTCCAGCAGTCATATACAGATGTGAGAGTTGCACCATAAAGAAGGCTGAGCGCCAAAGAACTGATGCTTTTGAACTGTGGTGTTAGAGAAGACTGTTGAGAGTCCCTTGAACTGCAAGGAGATCCAACCAGTCAAGCCTAAGAAAATCAGCCCTGAATATTCTTTGGAAAGACTTATGCCAAAACTCCAATACTTTGGCCACCTGATCATTAGAAAAGACCCTGATGCTGGGGAAGATTGAAGGCAGGAGGAGAAGGGGACAACAGAGGATGAGATGGTTGTCTGGTATCATCAACTCAATGGACTCATACGAGTCTGAGCAAGCTCCGGGAGTTGGTGATGGACAGGGAAGTCCATGGGGTCGCAAAGAGTCAGACACGACTGAGTGACTAAACTGAACTGAGACCAGGGTGGCACAGGTGGTGAAGAATCCGCCTGCCAGCGCCGGAGATGCAGGTTCAATCTGTGGTGGGAAAGATTTCCTGGAGAAGGGAACACCAACCCACTCCAGTATGCTTGCCTAGAAAATTCCATAGACAAAGGAGCCTGGTGGACTACAGACCGTGGGCTCACAAGGAGCTGGACACAACTGAATACACACACACACACACACACACACACACACATCAGATCAGCCTTCAATCTTGGGAGCAATTAGGAACAAAAGGAAAAAATAACTGGGATTGAAGCATCATTTATACATTACATAAATATGCATTTGTAAGGCCTCCACAAAACAATTTTGCATTGCTGCATTTCTTTTTCTTAGGGATGGTTTTGGTTGCCACTCCCTGTACAATGTTACAAACCTCCATCCATAGCTCTTCAGGCACTCTATTAGATCTAATGCCTTGAATCTATTTGTCACTTCCACTGTATAATCATAAGGGTTTTGGTTTAGGTCATACCTGAATGGTCTAGTGGTTTTCCCTACTTTCTTCAATTTAAGGCTGAATTTTGCAATAAGGGGTTCATGATCTGAGCCACAGTCAACTCGTGGTCTTGTTTTTTCTGACTGTATAGAGCTTCTCCATCTTCAGCTACAAATAATATAATCAATCTGATTTCGGTATTGACCATCATGTGATGCCCGTGTGTAGAGTAGTCTCTTATGTGGTTAGAAAATGGTGCTTGCTGTGACCAATGTGTTCTCTTGGCAAATCTCTGTTAGCCTTGCTCTGCTTCATCCTACTTTAGCATTCCAGTCCCCAATGATGAAAAGGACATCTTTTTTTTTTTTTTTTGGTGTTAGTTCTAGAAGGTCTTGTAGGTCTTCATAGAACCATTCAATTTCAGCTTCTTCAGCATCAGTGGTTGAGGTATAGACTTGGATTACTAGGTTGTGGAAATGTTTGCCTTGAAAATGAATTGAGATCATTCTGTCATTTTTGAGACTGCACCCAAGTACTGCATTTCTGAGTCTTTTGTTGACTATGAGGGCTACTCCATTTCTTCTAAGGGATTCTTGCCCACAGTGTAGATATAATCATCATCTTAATTAAATTCACCCATTCCAGTCCATTTTAGTTCACCGATTCCTAAAATGTCTATGTTCACTCTTGCCATCTCCTGTTGGACCGTGTTCAATTTACCTTGATTCATGGGCCTAACATTCCAGGTTCCTATGCAATATAGCTCTTTACAGCATCGGACTTTACTTTCACCACCAGATATGTCCAAAGCTAGGCACTGTTTCCTCTTTGACTCAACTTCTTTATTCCTTCTGGAGCTTTCTCCACTCTTCTCCACTAGCATATTGGGCACCTACTGACCTGTGGGGTTCATCTTTCGGTGTCATATCTTTTTGCCTATTCACACTGTTCATGGGGTTCTCGAGGCAAGAAAGCTGAAGTGGTTTGCCATTCCCTTCTCCAGTGGGCCACATTTTATCACAACTCTCCACCATGACCCATCTGTCTTGGGTGGTCCTACATGGCACGGCTCATAGTTTCATTAAGTTACACAAAGTTGTGATTTATGTGATTATTTTGGTTAGTATTCTGTGATTGTGGTTTTCATTCTGTCTGCTCTCTGATGGATGAGGATAAGAGGTTGTGCAAGCTTTCTTGCAAACTAGGTCTTGCTCTGGTGGGCAGGGCCATGCCCAGTAAATCTTTAATCCAGTTTTCTGCTGATAAGTGGGGATGTGTTTCCTCCCTGTACTTTGTGGTAGGGGTAATGGAGATATTCTCCGTAAGTACTTATTCCAGCACACTGTGCCTCCGAGGACTGCTGCTGCCGATGATCCTGATCCGGCAGCAAGCCACTGTCAACCCATGCCTCCGCCGGAGACTCCCAAACACTCATAGGCAAGTCTGGCTCAATCTTTTGTGGGGTCACTGCTCCTTTCTCCTGGGTCCTGGTGTGCACAAACCTTCATTTGTGCCCTCCAAGAGTCAGCTAAAGGCAAAGGAGAAAAGGTATGATATACCCATCCTAATGCAGAGTTCCAAAGATAGCAAGGAGAGACAAGAAAGCTTTCTTAAGTGAACAATGCAAAGAAATAAAGGAAAATAATAAAATGGGAAAAACTAGAGATCTCTTCAAGAAAGTTAGAGATATCAAGGGAATATTTCATGCAAAGATGGGCACAATAAAGGACAGAAACGGTGAGGACCTAACAGAAGCAGAAGAGATTAACAAGTGGCAAGTATACATAGAAGAACTGTACAAAAAATGTCTTAATGACTGGATAACCACGATGGTGTGATCACTCACATAGAGCCAGACATCTGGGAGTACAGAGTCAAGTGGGCCTTAGGAAGCATCACTACGAACAAAGCTAGTGGAGGGGACAGAATTCCTGCTGAACTATTTCAAATCCTGAAAGATGAGGCTGCACTCAATATGCCAGCAAATTTGGAAAACTCAGCAGTGGCCACAGGACTGGAAAACGTCAGTTTTCATTCCAATCCCAAAGAAGGGCAATGCCAAAGAATGCTCAAACTACCATGGCACAATTGCACTCATTTCGCGTGGTAGTAAGGTAGTGCTCAAAACCCTTCAAGCTAAGTTTCAACAGTATGTGAACCAAGATGTACAAACTTCCAGATATACAAACCGGATTTAGAAAAGGCAAAGAAACCAGAGATCAAATTGCCAACATTCGTTGGATCATAGAAAAAGCAAGCAAATTCCATAAAAACATCTACTTCTGCTTCATTGACTATACTGAAACCTTTGACTGTGTGGATCACAACAAACTGGAAAATTCTTCAAGAGGTGGGAATAACAGACCACCTTGCCTGCCTCCTGAGATATCTGTATGCAGGTCAAGAAGCAAAAGTTAGAACCTGGTATGGAGCAATGAACTTGTTCCAAATTAGGAAAGGAGTACATCAAGGCTGTATACCATCACCCTTCTTATTTAACAGAGTACATCATGTGAAATGCCAGGCTGGATGAAACACAAGTTAGAATCAAGATTGCTGGGAGAAATATCAATAACCTCAGATATGCAGATGACACCACCCTTATGGCAGAAAGCAAAGAGAAACTAAAGAGCCTCTTGATGAAGGTGAAAGAGGAGAGTGAAAAAGCTGGCTTAAAACTTAACACTCAAAAAACTAAGATCATGGCATCCAGCCCCATCACTTTATGACAAATAGATGGGGGGGGAAATGGAAACAGTGACAGACTTTATTTTCTTGGTCTCCAAAATCACTGTGGATGACTGCATCCAAGAAATTAAGACACTTGCTCCTTGGAAGAAAAGCTATGACTAACCTAGACAGCGTATTAAAAAGTAGAGAAATCACTTTGCTGACAAAGATCCGTCTAGTCAAAGCTATGTTTTTTCCAGTAGTCATGTACTACAGATGTGAAAGCACCATAAAGAAGATTGAGTGCTGAAGAATTGATTGAGGTGTTGGAGAAGACTCTTGAGAGTCCCTTGGACTGCAAGATCAAACCAGTCGATCTTAATGGATATCAACCCTGAATATTAATAAGGAAGAGTGATGCTGAAGCTGAAGCTCCAATACTTTGGCAAAGTGATGAGAAGATCTGATTCACTGAAAAAGACCCTGAAGCTTAGAAAGATTGGGGGCAGGAGGAGAAGGGGATGACAGAGGATGAGATGGTTGGATGGCATCATTGGTTCAATGGACATGAGTTTGAGCAAACTCTGGGAAATAGTGAAGGAAGGGAAGCCTGGCATGCTGCAGTCCATGGGGTCACAAAGAGTCAGACACAACTAAACAGTGGAGCAACAACATAAATACGTATCAAGGGCCTACTGTGTATCACCACCCCCCCACTGCTTCATAGCACTACCCCCAATTTTGATATACTTAGATTTATCTATGTGTGTGTTCATTTTTTCCCAGCTTTTTGAGGTATGATTGACAAATAAAAATTATATATATCTGGGTTACACAATCTGATTTTTTTTTAAGGTTTATTTTCTGTGCCTCTCACTAGACTGAGCCCTCCAAGAGGGCAGGGACAAAGTCTGTTTTCTTCACAGCTGTGTCCTCTGAGCCCAGCACAGTGCCAGCCACATAGTAGGTGCTCAATAAGCATGCACAGGATGAATGCCAGGCCTGGGCATGGTGCTGGCATACACTGTAAGCCTTCATAGAGCTTTTCATCTCAAGGGGATGGAGCAACTTAATCCCTCTGAGGGCATTTCTGAGACCTTTGTAAGGCAAGCTGCAGACCACAGGGTTGCAAAGAGTCAGACTTAGCATGCATGCGCAAGAGAAGCAGGCATCAGACAAGGGGGTGAAAGGGAGGAGAGAGAGTCCAGGAAGTGGAGAAAGATGACAGGACAGGCACAGGAACCCTGCCAGGAAGGCAGCAAGGGCCCCAGAGATGGACTGGGGTGGGGAGCAAGAGAAAGGGCCCAGTGCTGGGCAGAGAGGGCGGAAGGGGGGCCAGAGGGCGGGGGTGAAGCTTGCCAGAGAGAGGCTGTGGAGAGAACAGCCGGAGCCACCTCCACCCCCAGCGCGGGCCTGGGTCAGGGAGGGACCAGCTCCGGGTCACAGGGACCTGTGGAGTCAAGGCTGCCTGGCCCGCACTGAAGGGCCAGGAGAATCCTGGCAGAGCTGCAGGGCGCCAAGGCTCTGGGAGGCCTTGGTGGATGGGAGAATGCTGCTGGAGGGGAGAGGCCAGGGTGACTTCACCCCGCAGCAATGTGGAGGCTAATGAATTTCATATCCCCTTCCTGAACTCAGCCACAGGAGGGGCCCAAGGCTGGAGGAGAGAGGGGGAAGCAGGATGGAGAATAAAGTGAGCCATCTGAAGGAGAAAGGGAGTGGGGAACGGCTGGGTGGGGGAAAGGGAGGCACCCTCGAGGAGAAGGGAGGGAGGGGAAAGGCCTCCCGACAGCAAAACCACTGTGCCGGCTCCACGGACCGATGACCCATATCACTCCTGCGCCTCCATGGGAGGCGACCATCATAAGTCAGGTTCATAAAGGCCGGTCTGATGGGTGACACAGCCTCTTTCGGGGGAACATCCAACTGCAGCCTAAGGGTGGGGCTAGCTGGCCCTCCCCCCCCCACCGGGAGCCCTGCCTTCCCCCTCCGCCCCCTCCTCCCTACGCCGCCTTCTCCCCTCTTTCCTCTTCTCCCCAGAACAAACAGCAGGGAGGTGGCGGCCTGCCCAGAGAGCTACTATATTCAGAAGCAGCAGACAGACAAGCCATGTTCATGACATAATAATGCTAATGACACCACTGTTTACCCAGCACCTATCTCCAGAACCCGAGGCTCTCTTCAGATCTAAGTTCCAGCTCAGGTGGGTGGAGACTTGTCTGTCTGAATACAAGAAAGGAGGCTGAACTCAAGCCCCCGAGAGAGGCAAGGTAGACTGAAAGAAGAACTTCCTCACCAGGTCACTGAAACTTAAAGTGCTAGGCTAATGGAGACTGAGGGGATGAAGATAAGGTGGCGCAGAGTCCCCATGTCTGGGGGTATCCAGTGAAGGCAGAGCCACCACGACCCCAGACTGTCTCCCCACAGCTGCCCATACCACTTTGCTAACTCCACAGCCTCTCACCGAGCCCTGGCTCATGGAGCAGACAGTAGGAGCTGCCAGCCACCTTCCAAAACATGTTTTGCCTTTTTGCCTTCATTTTGTGGCTTGGCTCAACCAGGCCTAAAAATTCCCCACACCTGGGGTGGGCCAAGATGGAATGCTCCACCGCTAACATCACTGTTTCCAGCCTGAAAGCCCTGCTCTGTCCTCAGGACAGCCTTATGGGGTAGGACAGCAGGCCCTGAGGTCCCAGGAGCCAGGAGGGGTGGCTTCCAGGGCCATACCGGGGAAGCACCATCAAGAAGCCATGGTGTGGAGTCTCTGGGGTCTTGCCGTGGAGCCCCTAGTACCATCCCCAGTGTGCCTCCGTGAAAGAGCATCCACGGTGGTCTTCTAAGACCCGGCCAGAGTGGCCCCATCAGCTTACTGCCAGGAGTGACTGGATCAAAGGGGTACCATTTGTGCCCAGTAAATTTCTTCCTGATTTGCAACCCTCAGCCCAGAGCCACCTTGGCTAAACCCTGTTGATGGCCGCCAAGGCCAGTGTAAACATTACAAGGGAAACACAGTGTCTCTTGGCAAGGACACTTCATAACAAAGTTCTGAATTCTTCCACAATGCTGTTTCAAGAGCTACAGCCACAAAAAGTAGTTATCCTTTACTGGAGTCTCTGGGCTCAGACAGTCGCTATGGGCACTGGTACCCCGGTCGTCCTGTCTGTGTGTGTCTCTCGTTTTAGACTGAGAGTCCACGGAACACTTCAAATAGGCCTAACGGTCTCCAGCTACCCTCCCTGGGTGCTGACTGGGAGAACAAGAATGAAGCCAGTAAAGGCTCCTCTTCCCTACACCATCCACTGGGAGAATCCCTTCTCACACTTCTACTGGGAAATGCCGATCTGATGGGGAGATACCCCCTGTCTGGGGGACAATCCAACCTTCCAGTTAGACCATCAGAACCACGCCATATGAAGAACAGAGGAAGGAGATCCAAGAAGAAACTGCGGGCAGGCCACTGTCCCTGCAGGTGGGGAGCTCTGGCACAGGCTCTGCGCAGCCTGGTGGCTCCGCTCTGGAGAAGCAAGCTGAGGCCCCAGGCAGCCACAAAGGTGCTCGCTCCCTCTGCTTCAGTCTGCCGGCCGTGTCCCATCCCCTGAGGCGGCAGGAGCCGCACTGCCCAGCGCTGGGACATCCCACGGCACACTTGGTAGCATTTCTGAACACTGTGGGCTGAGAAAGGAGAGCTCTGGAACTGAGAACAATGGCTTGTCTTTTTCTCTGGCTGGGTCTTTCCCCTCTGGCGGCACCAGAATCAGGAGAGAGCTCGGTGGGCATCCACACAGCTCAGCCCCTGAGCCCTGTGATCTGGCGAGGCCAGGGCTTTGGAGAGCGAGGCCAGGGCTGTGCTCCAGAGGCTGGGAGAGGGGGCCCAGGAGGCAAGAGGGAGAAGGGGCACCTTTCCCTGAGCAGCAGGCCAACCAGCCATTTTTCCAGACTGGGCAAGCAGAGCAGAATATAAGAAAAGTAAAAAGAAAGAAGGCTGAAGCTAGTGCGTGTAATGAGAGGAGTAGGTGATCATTGTATCACCTGCTGGAAAAGAGATAACAGCTCTACCTCAGTGAAAGGCACAGACCAGGTCTCAGGAGACCAGGGTTCCAACCCAGCCTGACACCAGGAGTAGAGTGGGTAGGAGTCGAGTCACATCCTGTTTTATTAACTAATGCCGCCCTGCCACACACATACACATGCACACTCAAAACTCACTGCGGATTACCATTCATTCGTTCAGCAAGCATTATCAGCATAGTCTAGATGGCGCGGACACTGGAGCCAGGCTGCCTGGGCTCAAATCCCAACTCTGACTCTTAGAAACTGTATGAAGAGTGAGAGTGTTAGTCACTCAGTCATATCCCACTCTTGGCGACCCCATGGACTGTAGCGCACCAGGCTCCTCTGTCCGTGGGATTTCTCAGGCAAGAATACGGAAATGGATTGCCATTTCCTTCTCTGGGGAATCTTCCTTACCCAGGCGTCGAACCTGGGTCTCCCACATTGCAGGCAGATTCTTTACTGTCTGAGCTGCTCTGTAAAATGAGGATAATAATAGTAGTACCTACTCCTGTGGTTTTGAGGATTAAATGAGTTAATGCACTATGAAGTACATGCAAGGCACATAGTGAGCTCTTGAGAGGGTTAGCTATTCTGGCCATTATTACTGCTCTTTCAAGGTCCTTTGTCAGGAGCTGAATTCCTGCCTGGGAGACCCTCCAATCACCCAAAAGAGGCAGACTGGGAAAGGAGCAGTAACTGTACTACTGTGCGATAAGTGCAGTGATAGAGCTGTGGCCCAGGGAAGCACAGGCACGAGCAAGTTCACTCTGCCTGTGGCAATCAGGGAGGGCATCATGCAGGAGGTGACATTTGCTTTGGGCCTTGCAGGGTGAATAGGAGTGCCCCAAATGGAGAATAAGGAAAGAAGGACATTTGAACACAGACTGGGCAAAAGCTTAGAGACATGAAAACCCAGGAATACATGACCTCATGAATCTGGCTCTCGAGTTCTGGAGGAATTATGGAAGGAAATCACAATGGCCACAAAGCCAGGTCAAACTGCAGGGCCTCAAGTGCCATGCTACGGCATTTGAGCTTTGTCCTGTAAACAACTGAGAGACTCTACAGAATTTCAAGCAAAGGGATTACACGATTAAGTTTGTGTTTGGGAAAATAACACATTTATGGGTCATGGAAAATAGATTAGAAAGTGAGAGGGCTGCTGAAAAACACACCCGGGGGGTTTTGCATGGCTTGGGCAAACACAGAAGAGGAGAAAGTATTCTAGTGCTTCTGGCCGGCTGCCAGATTACACTGAGGCCAGGGTTCAAGGAACTGACACCTACTGTGTGCCAAAAGGGTGCCAGGTCTCAGTGCTTCAAGTCAGAATCAGATCGGACACAAGCCTCTGGGGGGCTGGCAGAGCAGGCAGAGGGCAAGGAAGTGGCACAGGTTCCAGGCTGGACACATGCCAGGGGGTCGCTGGAACACGAGGACAGAGTGTTCGTGGCTTCCCTTGGGGTGGGGAGGAAAGCGCTGTCAGGAGAGCGTCCTAGGGGAGCAGCAGCTGTGGCTCAAGGGAGTAGAGAGCAAAGGTGTGGAGACACCTGCAGGGCTCTGGGTGCCGAGAGACAGGCGAGTGACTGGGGTCAAGAGCTTGAGAAACGGGGCCCGAGAGGTAAGGAGGAGTCAGAGCTCCGCCGAGCGCCTGGGTCCAAATCTCTGGTGGCAGCAGCCTTTAACAATACAGATCTGCTTAAATCAGCGTGTCTAATGGAGGGGGGCCTCAGGCGTTTTTAAGAACTCTCTGGAGAATCTGACCTGCACCATGGGCTAAGAACCAGAGTCTTGGGGTTAGCCATGAAAAGGTGACCTGGTCAGATCTGTGCCTTAGGAAGATCCAGGTGGAGGGGCGAGGCAGGAAGACCCAATCAGAAGTTCCGATGGTGGTGCAGGGCCGTGGCAGGTGAAGGCTGAAGCTACCAAAGCCAGTAAGGAAATGGAACTGACGGAACTTGAGTCCATACAATCTCACAGTGAAGGGTGAGAAAGAGAGGAGCTGAGAGTTATTCTATATTTTAGGAATGAGAAACTGGGGCCTAAATCCGTGGTTATCAACAGTTTCAAGTTTGAGAACTTCTTTTCAGCATAAAAAAAAAAACAGTGATGATAGTTAAACTTGCATTTATTGAAATTACCTAAGAACACCAGCTACATGGGTTTAGAGAGTGTTTTAAAGAATTTCCATTTTATTCATCACAACAGCATAGATAAACATGAACAAGGATGCTGGAAGCAGAACAGGATTCCAATCTTACCTCTGCCATTATAGCCGTGTGACCTTGGGTGCAGGAACTATCTATGCCTCTGTTACTCACCTGTTAGCCGGGATTTCAGCAGTACCGCACCATGGAGCGGGCTGAGGACTGAAGAGTTGTTCAAGTAGAAGGCTGGGAAGAAGGCCGGCATATAATCACCTCAGTGAGCTTCAGCTATCACTATTACTGTTAACACTGCAATGGTATAACTACTATTATACTCTACTAGTTATACTAGTTATACTGTAATAGTATAACTACCGTTACTGTATAACTGTGACAAACAGATTTAAGGGACTAGATCTCATAGACAGAGTGCCTGACGAACTATGGACGGAGGTTGTGACATTGTACAGGAGACAGGGAGCAAGACCATCCCCAAGAAATGCAAAAGAAGAAATGCAAAAAAGCAAAATGGCTGCCTGAGGAGGCCTTACAAATAGCTGTGAAAAGGAGAGTAAAGGAAAGAGATACCCATTCAAATGCAGAGTTCTAAAGAACAGCAAGGCGAGATAAGAAAGCATTTCTCAGTGATCAGTGCAAAGAAATAGAGGAAAACAATAGAATGGGAAAGACTAGCGATCTCTTCAAGAAAATTAGAGATACCAATGGAATATTTCATGCAAAGATGGGCTCAATAAAGGACAGAAATGGTATGGACCTAACGGAAACAGAAGATATTAAGAAGAGGTGGCAAGAATATACAGAAGAACTGTACAAAAAAGATCTTCACGACCCAGATAATCACAATGGTGTGATCACTCACCTAGAGCCAGACATCCTGGAATGTGAAGTCAAGTGGGCCTTAGGAAGCAGCACTACGAACAAAGCTAGTGGAGGTGATGGAATTCCAGTTGAGCTATTTCAAATCCTGAAAGATGAAGCTGTGAAAGTGCTGCACTCAATATGCCAGCATATTTGGAAAACTCAGCAGTGGCCACAGGACTGGAAAAGTCAGTTTTCATTCCAATCTCTAAGAAAGGCAATGCCAAAAAATGGCTAAACTACCACACGATTGCACTCATCTCACACACGAGTAAAGAGATGCTCAAAATTCTCCAAGCCAGGATTCAACAGTACATGAACCATGAATTTCCAGATATTCAAGCTGGTTTTAGAAAAGGCAGAGGAACCAGAGATCAAATTGCCAACATCCGCTGGATCATCAAAAAAGCAAGAGAATTCCAGAAAAACATCTATTTCTGTTTTATTGACTATGCCAAAGGCTTTGAATGTGTGGATCACAGAAAACTGTGGAAAATTCTGAAAGAGGAGGGAATACCAGACCACCTCACCTGCCTCCTGAGAAATCTGTATGCAGGTCAGGAAGCAACAGTTAGAACTGGACATGGAACAACAGAGTGGTTCCAAATTGGGAAAGGAGTACATCAAGGCTGTATATTATCACCCTACTTATTTAACTTATATGCAGAATACATCATAAGAAACACTGGGCTGGATGAAACACAAGCTGGAATCAAGATTGCCGGGAGAAATATCAATAACCTCAGATATGCAGATGACACCACCCTTATGGTAGAAAGTGAAGAGAAAGTAAAGAGCTTCATGATGAAAGTGAAAGAGGAGAATGAAAAAGTTGGCTTAAAGCTCAACATTCAGAAAATTAAGATCATGGCATCTGGTCCCATCACTTCATGGCAAATAGATGGAGAAACAATGGAAACAGTGGCAGATTTTATTTGGGGGTGCTCCAAAATCACTGCAGATGGTGATTGCAACCATGAAATTAAAAGACACTTGCTCCTTGGAAGAAAAGTTATGACCAAACTAGATAGCATATTAAAAAGCAGAGACACTTTGTCAACAAAGGTCCGTATAGTTAAGGCTATGGTTTTTCCAGTGGTCATGTATGGAAGTGAGAGTTGGACTATAAAGAAAACTGAGCGCCAAAGAATTGATGCTTTTGAACTGTGGTGTTGGGGAAGATCCAACCAGTCCATCCAAAGGAAATAAGTCCTGAATATCCACTGGAAGGACTGATGCTGAAGCTGAAACTCCAATACTTTGGCTACCTGATGTAAAGAACTGTCGGCTTAGAAAAGACCCTGATGCTGGGAAAGATTGAAGGTGGGAGGAGAAGGGGACAACAGAGGATGAGATGGTTGGATGGCATCACCGACTCAATGGACCTGAGTCTGAGTGAACTCCGGGAGTTGGTGATGGACAGGGAAGCCTGGCATGCTGCAGTCCATGGGGTCACAAAGAGTCGGACATGACTGAGAAACTAAACTGAACTGAACTGAGACTGGAATTCCAGGATGATGTAGTTGGAAGGTAGGCATCCCAGAACCTTCGAGAACCTCTTCTTGAAAGGCAGAATGCCGTTACCACTCCCCTGAACCTGGCTTCCTGAGGCCCTGAGGAACTCTGGAGGTGACACTGACTGAGCAGCCTCTGGCCAGTATTGTCTGTTCACACTAGCTGATGATGCCGCAAGACTGCTCAGCTGGCCCACAAAGCCTCTAGACAGGATCACGGACAGTGAGCGGAAAGGACTTTCAGGGTCCTCGAGCACAGCTCTGCTCCCTGGGGGGCTGCAGACGTGGCTCACTCCTCCCCTCCCTGTCCTTCCCCTTCCCTTTGGTTGACAGGTGAAGGTCAGGTCTGTTCTAGGGGAGGCAGGGCAGGGAAAGAGCCTATGAGTCCCTTGGTTTCATTTTCTACAAGGCGGAGCCCTGGGGAGTTTCTGAACATACATACAGTGTCATGGCCAGAAATAAGGAGGACTAGGAAGCTTCTTCTCTGAGCAGAAACGAGCCCTGGTTGGCACCAAGCCAGGGGAGAATGTGGGGTCTGCAGGGCCTGAGCCCCTGGCAATGAGCCAGGAGCCAGCGTGTCTCCAGAAAGGAAACGACTGCTCTGTGGAAGGTTTCTGTTCTGGGCACACAGCCTTAGAAAGTGTCAGAGGTCTGCTGGGCTAGAGGGGCCTTCCAGGACAAAGGGAGTGTCCTGCAGCCCTGGAGGGGAAACGCTAACTGCCTACTGACTGAACAGCCCCGGGGGAGGGACAACCAAGCACTGAGATGGAGTTTTCCACTGTACCAGTGATAGGAGTACTCAGATTCAGAAATGAAGTGAACTTTTAGAAGAAAGTTTAAACTATAGAATAATTGAACTATCCAGTCAATAGACGGCAAATGATACCTGCCACATGCAGATGAGAAAACTGAGGCTCGGAAAGGGCAGATGAGCAGCCTCAGGCCACTTAGCCAGCATGGAAAGGAGGCAGAGCCACAGCTGGACCCAAGGGTGCGAGACTCCAAGTCCATTACCTTAAAAATGGGTCAGGAGAGGGCAACAAGCCCAAATGTCCACCAGGAGGGGCCGCTCAGAATAACTACGGGGCAGAGACTGAGGGAGAGCCTTAGTACCAATATGAGTGATCATCGAGCTATCCTACAGAGCAAAAATAAAAGCGCGTAGTTGCTTGTACTTATTGCTTACATGTGCATTAAATAAACCTGGCAAGACACAAGAAACTGGTATGCCAATTATGTCCTGCATGATGGAGAGACAGAGAGGGCAGAAGACTTCTCCCTGGTGCAATCTTTTGTACCATTTGGAATTTGAATCAAGAGACAGTATTAGCTTTTCAAACATTTTTTAAAAGAGAGTGACAGAGAATTTCCTTGTTCAACCCTCTTAAATGTGATGAAACAGACTTCTACTGACCACCGAGGGTGTGCCAAGCCCCAGGTGGGTGCTGCGGCTTATACCATGATGAGTAACATGCTGCCTCTACCCACCAGGAGCCACTCACCCCAGGTGACCCAGACCCCCCAGACTGGGCAGTGGGATAAGCAACCACAGGTCTCCCATAGCTCTTCCCTGTCGGGCATTTGCCCAGACCCTCAGCCACCCTAGGCTGGGAGCCTCAGTTGGTGAGGGGTGAGGGTCTGCCCCAGACCCAGCCCTAGTGGGCCTGACAACCACAAGCCAGTCTGAGCCAAAACTGCCCCAGGCCACACGACGACTTCCCAGCAGCGTCTTCAGGCAGGGCTATGGAGAGGTGGGAGCCTGAGCCACCTCCCTTGGAGAGGATCATATACAATCATGCCCTTTTTTCTCTTGCTTCCAGCACTCACTGCTTATAATCAAGCAGCAGTTGCTAAGCAGATCAAATAAGCAGTGAGCCCCGGAGATGAGATTTCAGCCTGGGTGGAAAGTGTGAGCAGGTCCTGACTCTGGACATGTATCTGTGATCTTCCGCATTGGGGAGCCCCCTCCCTCCCACCTCGCCCTCCTGCACGTTCCTGCCCCCGCATTCTGTCCCCCTGACTACACTTCCTAGGAGTGTGCAACAGCAGCAGCAACCCCGGTGTCTCGACTTCCCGCCATTCTCTCCATATTGTCCTTGATACACCAAGAAGACATAAATACCTCCCCTTGGGTCAAGCTACACCAATTGGTGTCCCCGAGGTTCAAGAAAGGGAAGCTCTTTCTGGAGGAAAAGTACAAGTGTCCATGGGATTCTCCAGGCAGGAATACTGGAGTGGGTAGCCAGCCATTCCCTTCTCCAGGGGATCTTCCTGACCCAGGGATCAAACTTGAGTCTCCCACATTGCAGGTGGATTCTCTACCAACCAGGGAAGCCCCTTTCTGGAGGAGCTACCTCTTTCTGGAAAAGGCTAAGGGTCTAGCTGTATGAAGTCAGTGAATCCCAAAATGCTCTCCCTGTTAATGCTTCCAAAGAAGCTGTTCTACATGGACTTGATGATAGAAAATGTAAACACAAGCAAGTTTTCTCAGTCGTCAACTGAGTTGGCAGGAACGTTTGATGGGTTGCTACTTAACACTTAACTGCAAGTCTGCTGCAGTTTTTTAATTGAGAAAAATTATTAGAGGAAGTTCTTACCTGAATGCGTCTCCTGGGAAGACACGGACGGGGAACATTCGGGTTTCCCCACTTACTGTGTTTGACGACCATACAGCACCCACATCTCTCCTGAGTGTGATGTACATGGAGAAGCTGAGAGAAGACACTGACATTGTCCACACGGACAGTGACTTTAGGTCTCACATAAAATCTGTATTCTGCCTTACTCTGCAGTGCTGTCCCAGGCCTGACTTTTCCCTCTCCGGTTCTCAGAGCGAACTATCTCCCACACCAGCTCACAGAGAGCAGGACTCCATCCCCTTAGCAACCTCCCAGGGAAGGTGACCTAGGGAAGGACTGTCGCTGCTCAGAAAACACATCCCCACCCCCCACATTTGGGAATTCAGGAGCAGAGGAGTGAGGGGCATCAGAAGCAAGGCAATTGTCAGGAGGAGAACTGCAAGACGCTGGTGCTGGACCCAGCCATCCAGTTCTCGCCTGCACAGAGGTTGCTTTCATTCCTTTCTTCTGTTAATTTGGCCTGTTTTCCAAACATGGGTCAAACAACCTCCCTCCCAGAAGCAGCAGCAGCAGAAGGAAATGTTATTAAAAACGGGTCCGTTAGTGGGCATGGTGTGTGGATGGAGTCTTTGGGATTTTGGCTGCCAAATAAAGACTTTATTGTTGTCATTCCTCCTCTCCCAAGCTCCCTCCCTCTCTTCCCTCCTCCCTTCTTCCCTCCTCCCTCCCTTCCTCCCTTCCTCCCTCCCTTCCTCTTCCCCTCCCTACTTACAATCAGCCTGGCCCTCCCCTAACCTAACCTCCCTACCCCAATAGGATCTGGTGGAGGAAGAGTCAGGCAAACACAAGCACGCACACACCACTGGGAGACCAGAACTTCTGGCTGGCTCTCTGCTGCCACAGCTCCACTGAGGGTGGGGGGAACAGAGGCAGTCTCGCCTCGCCGGAGATAAACCCGAGCTGAGAGGAGAGGCAGGTGGTTCAGGTAAGCCCGTCTGGAGGAGGAAGGCTCCGGCCTCCAGCCAGCCCCTTCCCGCCCCATCCACGCCAGGCTACTGCTCCAGGCTCTGTCCTCACCTTCCTTCCTTCCTTCCACCCCTCCTTCCTGTCTTCTACCAGATTTTTCTCCTTTCAGAGGAGCTCAAATCAGTCTTCCTCATTTCGTCTCCACCCTCTTCCCTCCCCTCATCATTCTGCACCCATGTATTGGCTTGTTGCAAAAGTTAAACTTTCTTGGTACAGATGTGAACTGTAGCCCAGACTTATGCTGCACCCAGTGTTTCTACAGATCGGGTTCCCATGGAAACTCTACTCTAGAACCCACTCTGCTGCACCTCTGATGCTCTGTCACACACTGCCCCAGGCACACACATGTGCCACACAGATGCTGCCCTTCCACTTCGCACGCACACACACGAATACACACACAGTGTGAAGGCATCCCGCCCACTCACCTCCCTTCTGACGGCATTTGACATGCAGAGCTAGAGCACACGGTGACAAGACCCTGGCAGGAACAGACCCAGGCACGCACACACACAGCACCTAAGAGAAAAGAGCAAGTGCGTCTTCCCACCGAGCTGGCAGAGCCAAAGAAGTTGTGTGTCCCAAGTGCAGGCAGAGCAGGAACAGGATGAACAAAAGCAGGGGCTGGAAAGATTTCTTCATTCTTTAGAACTTAATTGGGTGGAGGAGAGAAAAAAGCAGCTTTCTAACCTGCACAGTGTATTCCCAGTAGCTCTGACTTTCTCTGCCTCACTACTCTAAACCACTTTTCTTTTGGAAAGAGAGAGAAGAAAGCAACCCTACTCCAAAGCCTTAGAGGTACTAATTCCCAGCACTGGGGGTATTCATTTCTGTTTTCAGCAGGCAGCCAGAAAAGAATTCTCTTTAAAGCCACTTCAACATAATCCCACATTGGCAAGGGCTCCCTGTGGGAGAGGGAAAAAGACGTAGTTCCTTAATCAGTCAAGGGAGGGGAAAACTGAAGTGGGAAACTGAATTTTTTAAATAGGGTGGACCTTCTCCATTTGCCCAGCTCATTCCTCTTCTATTATGCAGAGTGCGATCCCAAGGCAAGAAGGGCATAGCCTAGGAGAGGGTCTCCAAGTACAGTTGGTCTTCGAAATCACCTGGGTGCTGGGGAAGGTGAGAGGTGCTCACTAGAAATACAGACAACTGGACCCTTTGCTTTAGACCCACGGGATCAAGACCCAAGAATCTGCTATTGTTTCAGGATGTGAGAGGCAGCAAGGGTTTGGGAGTCTGAACCAGAGGCCTGAGGGACACATGTGTAGGACTGAAGAGCCCAGGATTCTGGCAGCGTTAGCTGGGCAGACAGGCTGTGTGGCTTCCTGGACAAGGACTGTCTGATGGAGCAGCTTCAGAGTGTCTCCAGTGGGCCACCCTCTTTTGCAGAGTAGAAGCAAGCCCCTGAAGGAACAGGGAAGACTGTCTCTGAGCTCTCCCCTTCTCTTCTCCTTGTAAAAACTGGCAGCTGTGTAATGAGGGAACATTCCAGAAAGCAATTTCCCCCAAGGTAGCTCCAAAGAGCTTAGGCTCCCTCCTACCTGCTAATCCTCCTGCCTGGGCCCCCAGGGGCACTGTGCAGGGCTCCTCCCCACCCCTTTCAGATCCCCTGCTCCTGCCCAACAGCTGCCTGCTCTGGAGGGCCTGCACAGAGGATGGGCCGAACCCCACGGTCTGCACTGCCCCTTCACCTCCCCGGGGGCAGCCCCACCTCTTGGGCCTCTGGGGGAAGCTGGAAGGGACAGGTACCCAAGGTTGGGAGGGGAAGTCCCGAGTCACAGTGGACTCCACAGCCAGCTGAGGACAGCAGCCTGCGGTGTCCCTGGTCAGCATCCCCGCAGCTGCTGCAGAAAGGCTCAGGGATGGGAGCGGGTGTTAGTGAGGGGGAGGGACAGAGAAAACATTCCCCAAATTGCTGGAGGCATCTAGAGCTTCTCTAATTATTTGATTCTGAGACCTAAGTGTGGTCTCACAGGCCTGAAAGGGGAGGAGCTTGCTCTGTGTAGGAGAGTTGGTGGAAATCCAAGTAAACATCTGCAAGGATCGGCATTCTGTGGAGGGAACGGCTGTCCTCTGGCCAAGCTGAAGAGAAAGAGACCCCATTACTTTGAAATAATGTCGATAATAGCTTAACATTCACCAAGCACTTGCTTTTTGCACATTACTCACTTAACCTTCAAAATAATCGGACAAAAGTGTGTTAGTATGCCCATTTTACAGATGAGGAAACTGAAGCTTAGTAGAGGTAAGAGATTTCCCAAGAGTACCCAGCCAAACAGCTGAAGAGTTTCAGGGTTGAGACCCAGACCTATAAGCACTCAACACATCAGACAGATTCTTGTAGGCTTTCTTCATGGGGTGGAAAAGCTAGGGGATTGAGGCAGAGAGAAGGACATAGCGAGGAGCTGTAATGAGAGGACAAAAGCCATCCCACCCTAAATTGTTCCCCTTGCCTTTAGAATGGAAAACTTGCTCTTCTGGACTTAGTGGCCTGAGGCCAAAAAACATTGTGTTTACTTGTTGCCTTGTGGTAGACACTGGGGAGACAGATGGTTTCTCCATTAGAGTGTTAGATTTATTTTTAGCTCTTTTTGATCTGTAGCACATTTTAAAGTCGCTTATCACGTTTTCTTCTGAAAATAACCCAATAAGGAACAGAGGGACAGGGAAGATTTCTTTATCTGTGTTTTGCAGGTAAGGGAAGTGAGGCTGAGGACAGGGTCGCGTCACTATAGGCAGTGGTGGCTGGGCGGGGACCCCACACCCTCTGTCTAGTTTGCACCATGATGCTCTCTTCACCTTTGCCCCAGTCAGCCTTACTCCTATTCTGCTTTCACTCCCCAAGAAAGGCACAGTGAGTCGGTGACTTGCTGAATTCACCATGCCTCCATGTTAGCCCTTAGTCCTGTTACCTCAGGACCCCACAACGCCTACTTGGAGGCCTTGGAAGAGTCTAAGGCAGCTGCGGCGGGCCTGCCTCACTCCTCTGTTAACAGCTGGGCAGAGACGACCCGATTCTCCTGGCTTTCAACTCCCGTGTGGGCTTCAGGAAGACACAGAGAACAGACTGGCTTTCAGAAGTCTGAGTTTAGGACAGAAAGAAGAAAACCAAAAAAGAGGGTCATCCCAACATCCATGGGCACGGGTCTGGCAGGGGCAGCCCCATTCCAACGGTAGGGTCACTAGCTGGGTGAAGCCAAGGAGGCTCAGGGGTAATGAGCTGGATGTGAAATCTGACAAGAACACCAGGAAGTAGTGTGTAGTCATCTTTCTTTAACCCAAGGAGACACACCCAGCCTCACTCTCAACTCAACCCCAATCCCAAGCTCTCTCCATACAAAGCCAATTACCCTATGATTTGGTAAACCCATGTGGGCCTCAACCCCACCCTGCCCTGAGGCTAAACGTTGCAAGAGTCCTGGGAGTATGAACCTTAAATGAATGAATTTATGAGCTCAACGGGGACAGGGCTTTCTCACTTTAAAAATCAGAGTCTCTTGAGAGGATATGTTCTTTTGCAAACAAATAAATGAATAAATGAAACCCCTGCCATTTGCAGAGGTTTTATGCTCTATGACATGCCTTCATGTGGATGGTCCCATTTGATCCTCACACAGTTGAGGACCCTGGGCCTGAGCAGGTGGGTCAGAGCCAGGATTCAAGCCTAAGTCTCTAATACTTGAGGTTAAAATTTGAATTTAAAACTCTCTTAGAAAATCTTCTCAAATGGGAGAGTGAATTTGGGGTTGGTCAAAGCAATTGCTTTCCCCTCACAAATGAGCAGCTTTTTGAGAACAGGTGTTGGTGAATGGGGTTACAGGCGGTCCAGATGCATTCATTGATCAAGCAGTGAGCTCGGCCCAGCCCAAGGTGGGAGATGTGCTCGCGAAGGGATAAGAAATTTAAAAATCACAATCTCGCCTAAGGGAACTTATGACTGGAGAGAAGGTTCTGGAAGACAGGAACATATGAAGGCATGACTTTGGGCTTTGTGGGAGACACTATGGCTCGCTTTGGCGTCCAGGGACTTCTCATCTGTCCCAAATTCTGATTTGGAGACTTAGACTGTGGGGACAGCACAGACTCCATCAGGAAGGAGCACTGTCCCATGAGAAAAGCCTTAGAAATGAGCACTGCTTCCTCAAGGAAGGAGCATGCGTGCACACACAGAATGGTTCAGCCCCAGGGCTAAGAGCAGGGGAACTCAACAGACCTAGTTTCTCCAAGGAACAGGCGCAGGAGCTTCTCCTCGAGAACCTTCTCAGGTCTGAAAGGAGCATGGCCAGCCCCCAGAGGTCTGGAGCGTAGACGGGTTAGAGGGCCGGTGGGGAGATAAGGGAAGTTCCCAAAGGGTCTGGCACAGGAGGTGGCGGCAAGGGCGGCCTGTGGTCATGGGGATGGCAGGGGTGGGAGGCATGCCCGTTGGGTGAGGCTGTGACTCTGACGTGCCTGAGCCAAGTGTTGCCCGGGCCCCGTGTCACTGGGAAGCACCTCATGCCAGGGCCGACTGCCACTCTGCACAGGCGTGACTTGCCCACTCAGGGCCCAGGGTAAATGCTCCTGCTGACCAAGGCAGTGAAGGGGATGGGGCTCCGCCAGGCTGGGAAGCCTTCCCGGGGCTTCTCACTGCACAAGAGACCTCTTGCTTATTGTCAGGCTCCCAGCTGGTCAGGAAGTAAAAAGTGCCAAAGCAAAAAAATTCAAGGTCACAAAAACTGGGGCTTTTAAAAATGTTAGGTTTTACCACACGAATGTAATGCTTTCAGTTCAGTCGCTCAGCAGTGTCCAGCTCTTTGCGACCCCATGAATCGCAGCACACCAGGCCTCCCTGTCCATCACCAACTCCCGGAGTTCACTCAAACTCACGTCCATCGAGTTGGTGATGCCATCCAGCCATTTCATCCTCTGTCGTCCCCTTCTCCTCCTGCCCCCAATCCCTCCCAGCTTCAGAGTCTTTTCCAATGAGTCAACTCTTTGCATGAAGTGGCCAAAGTACTGGAGTTTCAGCTTTAGCATCATTCCTTCCAAAGAACACACAGGGCTGATCTCCTTCAGAATGGACTGGTCGGATCTCCTTGCAGTCCAAGGGACTCTCAAGAGTCTTCTCCAACTCCACAGTGCAAAAGCATCAGTTCTTCAGCGCTCAGCCTTCTTCAGAGTCCAACTCTCACATCCATACACGACCACTGGAAAAACCATAGCCTTGACTAGACGGACCTTTGTTGGCAAAGTAATGTCTCTGCTTTTCAATATGCTATCTAGGTTGGTCATAACTTTTCTTCCCCGTTTAAAATCTCTATGCAACACTGTTGTGCTATTTTCAAGAAAATTACAGAACTTGTAACGTTTTCACTGATAGCTCACCAACTACATGTGGTGTGGGGCCCGGGAACAAGACTCAGGTTTAGTTTTCCAATGAGTGTCTTTTCACCTCAGTCTTTTTGGCGTATCCCCAAGACTGTTATGTGCGTAACTGGACATAAAGGCAAGGATCTAATTGCAGCGTCCTCTGTGATAGGAGCCCAGGGGAAATGGCCCCCGGGGCCCCCTTGGCGAGGTCTGCCTGGGAAGAGCCCACCTTAAAAGAAGGCGGAGGAGGAGCAGCTGCAGGGCAGCCCCCTCTCCCTTCCCTCCGCTCTGTCTCCCCTCTGCTCCTTCCTTTCCACACTCTACACCCCATGAGGACCCATGCACGCACAATCAGGAGGGGCGCATGCGTTTGCTCACGTGTGTGGCACAGGGAGAGGAGTGTCTGTGCGAGCGTGTGTGGGCTGGGCGTCCAGGGCAGGTGTGCAACAGGTGTAGGTAGACTCCCCCGCCCCTCCAGGGTGAGCCCTGCCCTCGTCCATGTTTCTGGTCACACTCAGCTCCTTCCAAGTAACAGACTCAGGCTAAACATCTGGTGAGGGGCTTCTACTGAGCTAGCTTTGAAAAAAGCTAGCAGGAAGCCAGTACTGGGTCACACAAGGGAAGAACCTAGCTGATGTGGGTTCCAAAGAAAGCGGGGGAAGCCTGGCGCAGAGGCAGTGATCACAGGGTCTAGATGCAGCTGAGGATACACTCCAGCCCCCTCTCTCTCAAGAGCTCCAAGAAACCTGCATCTCCAAAGTGTCCCAAGGCCCTAGGAAGGGGAGGGGCAGACCACCGCAAATTGTGAAGCAGCAGCAAAAAGGGCCATTGGAAGCAACGTGGAAACAGAGATCCCGGAGGAGACCAGAGGGGCTGTCACAGGGACCTTGGGAGGAGAAAGGACAGGTAACCCGACAAGCTAGGGCAGGATGTCTGAGAGAAATGCCAGTTATTGTCTGCAGCCCTGGGTCTACCACAGTATCCTCAGCTTAATTTGACTCAAACCACATGGCCCTATCTGAAGCATCATCAGAACCAATGGGAAGGGCAACCTATTCCACTACGTCTTTGAGGTGGGTGGAAGTTCTTCTTTATATCCCACCCGATATCAACTCCAATGCACATGGGAAGCAGCAATACCAGATCAGAAGAAATGAAAGTGGTTTCCCTGCAGCTTTTTAAAAAACGGAAACATAGTTGATGTGCAATATTATCTAAGTTACAGGTGTACAATACAGTGGTTTACAGCACTTAAAGGTTACACTCCATTGATAGTTATTATAAAATATTGGCTATAATTCCCATGTTGTACAATAGCTTATTTTATACATAATAGTCTATACCTCTTAATCCCCTATCCCTACATTGCCCCTCTCCACTAGTAACCACTGGCTCTCTATACCTATGAATCTGCTTCTTTTTGTTTTTTTTTAATATTCACTAGTTTGTTGTAGTCCCCACAGCTTTCAGTTGCTTCCTTGCTTATTTCCCCAGGAGCCTCCACATCTGGGGAGAAATTCTTGGTGTGTGTCCTGCTGGCAAAGACCAGCGTTCTCTGAGCCGAGCCCTGGGGAGGAGGGGCGAGCAGGGGCAGACGCAAGGGGACCACAGCACTTCCTTCCCGAGAGCTCGCTGAGCCTACGGAGACGTGGGGCTTTGTCCTGGGTCTGCTGTTATATAGCTTCCTGGCCTTGAAAGCTACTACTCCCCTCCAGTACTCAATTTTTATAAATAGTTGAGTCTGGACTTTGTGAATTTCAAAACACTTTTAGCAATGCTACTTTCTTTTTTTTTCAAATGAGTGCTTCAGCTAACCTTTAATATATGTAGCAGATTTTAAAACCACAGAGTTCCTCATGTTGGACAGGGGTCCCCCAGGGCCATCCCCTTGGCCTCTCTCCCTCAGGAGGACTCCACTGAAACGGGGCATGGTTTGAAAGCCACTGAGTTATGGAACCAGTAAGGACTCTTCCAGATGTAATACCCCAGGACTCTACGGCTCACATATCCTAACATTCTTCCTATAAAGGGAGAGATGACTTTCTCATGCTGCAAACCAGGACACTGAGGACTAGAGTGGTTAAGGGTATTCTCCAGGAAACCCTGGGACTCCTGATTCACAGCCCAGAGTGCACTCTGCCAAGACGGCTGACACTCTAGCACATCAGCACCTGAGCCTCTGGGAAAGGGAGCCAGACACTCAAACCCTTGCTGCCTTCTCACCTGCTGGATACAGGCAAGCAAGGAGATGCTTCCACAGGTCCTTGCCACAGCTCCCCCCCAAGCCCATCCCGGCCAACTCCAGCTGCAAAGATACGTGCTCTTTTTACTGAGGCCCAGCAGGCTGATGACCTGCCGCCTTCCTCCCCACAGGTGCGTCGCCTGGATCATGAGGTCATCCCTCTGCTGGCTCCTCACACTTCTCCTCATCTTGGTCGCAGCGGCCCAAGGCCAGCCAACAAGACGACCGAGACCCAGACCGAGGCCCCGGCCCAGACCCAGACTCAGGCCCACACCCAGCTTTCCGCAGCCCGATGAGCCAGCGGAGCCTACAGACCTGCCTCCCCCGCTGCCCCCGGGCCCCCCGTCGGTCTTTCCTGACTGTCCCCGGGAGTGCTTCTGCCCCCCTGACTTCCCGTCCGCCCTCTACTGTGACAGCCGCAACCTCCGAAAGGTCCCTGTCATCCCGTCCCGCATCCATTACCTCTATCTCCAGAACAACTTCATCACGGAGCTCCCGGTGGAGTCCTTCAAGAACGCCACGGGCCTGAGGTGGATCAACCTGGACAACAACCGGATTCGAAAGGTGGACCAGAGGGTGCTGGAGAAACTCCCTAGCCTGGTGTTCCTCTACATGGAGAAGAACCAGCTCGAGGAGGTGCCCGCGGCCCTGCCCCGGAACTTGGAGCAGCTGAGGCTAAGCCAGAACCAGATCTCCAGGATCCCGCCCGGGGTCTTCAGCAAGCTGGAGAACCTGCTGCTGCTGGACCTGCAGCACAACAAGCTGAGTGACGGCGTCTTCAAGCCCGACACCTTTCAGGGCCTCAAGAATCTCATGCAGCTCAACCTGGCCCACAACACCCTGAGGAAGATGCCTCCCAAGGTGCCCTCCGCCATCCACCAGCTCTACCTGGACAGCAACAGGATCGAGGCCATCCCCAGCGGGTACTTCAAGGGCTTCCCCAACCTGGCCTTCATCCGCCTCAACTACAACCAGCTCTCGGACCGGGGCCTCCCCAAGAACTCGTTCAACATCTCCAACCTGCTGGTGTTGCACCTGTCACACAACAGGATCAGCAGCGTGCCCGCCATCAGCAACCGGCTGGAGCACCTGTACCTCAACAACAACAGCATCGAGAGTGAGTGAGGGGACTGGGGCGGCGCAGGGGGTGGCCGGCTCTCCCTCCTCGGCACTGCCACCTGGGCCTCGTGCCTGAGCACGCAGAAGCACCCAGTCTGGCACAGTCTTCAAACCTTGGTCTTTCCACTTGCAGCCCACATGACCTTCAAAGAATATCTGACCTCTCTGGGAAGGCTCCTCATTTGTAAAATGGCACAAAATGTTTATGAAGATTTACTAGTTTAGTATGGATAAAGTGCCCAGAATACCATGCTTGGGGGGTAACAGTTTTTCTACCTCCAGCCCTTCTCACCAGCCCCTGCTCCTCTGCCCTCCAGACCTGTAGGTAAGGGAGACATGAAATACAGTTCTGGACATTCTCCTAAAGAATGGTGACATTTAAATGCTGGCTCTGGAATGTCCTGGAGAAGGCAATGACCCCACTCCAGTACTCTTGCCTGGAAAATCCTATGGACAGAGGAGCCTGGTACGCTGCAGACCATGGGATCGCAAAGAGTCGGACACGACTGAGCGACTTCACTTTCACTTTCATGCATTGGAGAAGGAAATGGCAACCCACTCCAGTGTTCTTGCCTGGAGAATCCCAGGGATGGGGGAGGCTGGTGGGCCGCCATCTATGGGGTCGCACAGAGTTGGACACAACTGAAGCAACTTAGCAGCAGCAGCAGCTGGAATGTCCTGGATCTGTCCACTGCAGCTGTGAGAAAACAGGCTTCTTCCCAAGCCTGAGCCTAGGTTTTAAAGAGTCTGTGAAAAGATACAGAGAGGCAGTTCTGTGTATATTATGAGTGGCTGGTGGTTTAGTCACTAAGTCATGTCTGACTCTTTGTGGCCCTGTGGACTGTAGCCTGCCAGGCTCCTCTGTCCATGGGATTTTCCAGCAAGAATGGTGGAGTGGGTTGCCATTTCCTTCTCCAGGGGATCTTCTCCACCCAGGGATCGAACCTGGGTCTCCTGCATCGCAGGCAAATTCTTTTACCAATTGAGACGCCAGGGAAGCCCCATACTAAGAGCATACAACTGGAAAAGATGTGGCAGTCAGGAGAATATGATGCTTTCTGAATCTATCTGGAAGGCTGAAAGATGTGGTCATAAAAGTCAGTACACTCAACACAGAATTTGCCTAAGCTACATTTACAGGGTCCTGGATATTTTTTTTGGATAAAAATTGTAGGTCAGAAAAAAGACTGAAAGTGACAGTTTTGCCCGATCAGAAACATCAGATCTGAGTAAAGCATCAGCTGCTGCTGCTGCTAAGTCACTTTAGTCGTGTCCGATTCTGTGCGACCCCATAGACGGCAGCCCTCCAAGCTCCCCTGTCCCTGGGATTCTCCAGGCAAGAACACTGGAGTGGGTTGCCATTTCCTTCTCCAATGCATGAAAGTGAAAAGTGAAAGGGAAGTCGCTCAGTCGTGTCTGACTCTTAGCGACCCCATGAACCGCAGCCCACCAGGCTCCTCCATCCATGGGATTTTCCAGGCAAGAGTACTGGAGTGGGGTGCCATCGCCTTCTCCGCAGAACAACTTAAAAACAAAAGCGAGAAAATTCTCTGGCCCCTGGACAAGATCAGGCTACATCCACAAGACGAATGTAGCAGCTGTGGGAATGGAGACCAAGGAGAAAGAGAAGCATTCCTAAAATGATGTTAGGAATCCTTAGCTTTCAAGCCAAAGGGTGAGAGGGAGATTTTTGAATTTCTATAATCTCGAAACAAGTGGATGATAGAACCGGCTTATTCACTCATCTGAGATAATTACACAAAGGTAGGGGAAGTCTTCTTAAATCTTGCAAGAAATAAATTCAGGAAAAGGCAAAACTGTCTAATTTTACCCTGCAGGTAGCAAACTGATGGAACACATTACTCCCACGAGGCTGTATAGGCCGAAAATCTAGACAGAAAGGATACCTTGATTAATAAATGGTTGACAAGTTTCTACCAGATTGTGGATAAAAACAGGCTGTGGCGGGAGGGGCCAGTGATCCAGCCTTCTGAGGTTGAAGACAGAAAGATTCCACCCACTCTCACCATTTCACAGATTTCAGAACAGCGCATCAGGGGGTAAAGTCCAAAATCACAAAGGTCATAGGAAGAAAATTCATCTATGTCAGGGCTCTTTCTGCTGCTCCAACGCTGAAGAGAGAAGAAAGCGGAGAGAGGGAAGAGGAGGAAGGAGATGAAAAGCAACCAACCACCACCCACAGAAAATAAAAGAAGCAAGGCTTGGGAGGATAGAAAGCTTCATTTAGAACAGGGCATACCAAAAAGGTGAAGGGGAAAACGGAAACTCAGCTTCCATTTGAAAACCTACCTCCATTTGCCCATCTCTTCCCTTTCTTGCTCACCTTCCCTAGAGTCAGTCATCACTCCAGAATCAACGGCTCCATCACATCCTGGGGCCCCGTGCCCCTCCCTGGCACCCTTTCTCTTCCTGTCATCCTTAGTTCAGTTAACCTAGCCATCCTCTGCCCACCCTCAAGCCTCACATCCCGATTACAGGAGAACCTCCAGGGTAATCCATCCACTGCGGGCTTCCGATCTTGCTTCCCTCCACTGTTTCTCTGCATGCAGCCAGATTCATCTTTCTACAGTATAAACCTGATCGTAAGGCCCTTCCAGATTTAGCCCCCCCGGACACCAGTTCTTATATCCCACCGTCCCTCTCATAACAGCAGTCCTGCTCAGTGACATTCCTCAGACTAGAGACCAGAGACCCCATCCTTAGTGAAACATCTGAAAGTCTCCTGTAACTGGTGGCCACAACGGGAGCCTCTCCAGTTTACTCTGCTTAGTACACCACATTGTACTATTTACTGGTTCCAAACTCTGCCATGAGCTTTTTGCCCTCCACAACATCATTCAAATAGGTCACAGCATCAGAACACCATCCCCAGGTCTCTACACCTTAATCCCATATTTGAAGGGTCAGCTCAAAGTTCACTTTCTCCATGACTCTTTAGAGTGAGTTTTCAATAACAATTGTTGACCAGCTCCAATTTAGGTCATTTTACACACGGGTAAACCAGCCTGGAGGTTAGGGTCGGTCACTCATGGTCGCATGCTCCCGAGAACTGGTGAGCCCAGCCCCTGCCCACCTCTCCTGCTGACTTCTCCCTTTCTTTCTCCGCAGAAATCAACGGGACCCAAATCTGCCCCAACGATATAGTCGCCTTCCATGACTTCTCCTCGGATCTGGAGCACGTGCCGCACCTCCGCTACCTGCGGCTGGATGGGAACTACCTGAAGCCACCCATCCCGCTGGACCTCATGATGTGCTTCCGCCTGCTGCAGTCCGTGGTCATCTAGGCCCTCCTGCGCCCCTGGAGCCCCTCCCGCCACACTGAATGTGGAGGCCCCGGCGCCCGTGCCCACAGTTGGTTTGCTCTGTCTCCTTTTCTTGCTCCCAGCTCTGCGCTTCTTACCCCACCTTCCCGAGTCAGGGACAAGCCACATACTCTGCTGCCCCTGCAGCTTCTAGAACAAGATTTCCAAAGGCTTGATTTGGTTCCCCCAGTTCAAAGACACCCGCTGTGCACCCCCACTTCTGGTCCCAGAAGCACAGGTGTGTGTCTAAAGACATCCCACTCTCTTCCTCCCTCATCTCCCCTGGGTTAGCCTGGGCCATGGACTGAAATCTGGTTCTCGTCCTGGGCAAAGCAAGCAGAGCATGGTCAGGGGCAGCCTAGACATGAGGTTTGGACAGTCCTTCTGGAAACTCCTCTATTGTGGGCAGCTCTGACCCAAACAGACTGAGGAACTCAGGTCTCCTGGGTCAAGGATCCCATCTTCCAAAACTGCTGCTGCCCTGCCCCATTCACGGGCACCAGATGGGCACCTGCCCTCTGCCAGCCTGGGTTCTGGAAAGGAGGTGCAAGGGAACGGCTGAAGAAGGGCGCAGGCTCAGAGAGGGGCACAGAGACCCGCTGCTCCTTCATAGGGTGAGACGGGCCCCTTCTCGGCATGCAGCCTCCTGGCTGAGCCTCTGTGCCAACAGTAAGAGCAGGGAGGAGCATTCCAGGCGGAGAGTGGCCCAAACACCCAGGAGCCAGCCAGTGGGAGAGGCTGGGGGTCAGAGCCCAGGATGGCCCGGGTGGGTGTGGATGGCTGCTTGGCCGCTGGACCAGAGGCCCAACGCCGGAGGAGCAGCAACACGGGCAGGGTACAGAGCCAAAAACCCCGCCCTGCCATGCGCTCCCCGCCCCTCCCTTGCTGGGGAGCGGCTCCTGGGAACTGCTCGAGAAGGGGCGGAGAGCCGGAAATCTCCCAGAGCCCTCTTCGGCCTGTGCAGCGGCCTCCCCTCTCAGCCAGGCACAGCAGCGACATCTGGTGGCTGATACTGCCCACAGCTGGCCCCTGTGTCCTCATCTTTCTGGGGTGATTTGCCAAGGTCAGGGGTTGGCCTCAAGTTCCCACTTGAAAAGCTGTGGGCGACACCCATGGTCTCTGTCCTCTGGGGTCTATAGGGCACGCAGGTATAGAGGCACCAAGATAGGGGACGTGGTTCCCATATGAGTGAACCCAAGAGGGAAATTTCAGGAACCCAGAAGAGAATATGGCTTGTTCCCCGCTGCCCTCTCACCTTGCGGGTCCCTTCTGCTCTCTGCTTTCAGGTGGTAGACTAAGCAGGTAGCTACAGTACCCCTCCAAGGACCCTCTGGAACTCATGTTCCCTATGCAGCTCCACCCTTTAGACCAGCACGAGTCGTAAATATTATCTCCTTCCTTCGCAATAATTTATTCCTTGTATGAACTGTCCTTCCCCCAAAGTTTTCACACACATTGCCCCCCAATCTGGCCCAGGGGAGCAGTATGTGAAAGGCCTCTAAGGGAAGCCCGAGTCCCCCAGAGCCGACTGACCTTCATCTCCCCTTTCCTCCCTCTAGTGGGTGGAGATGCCCCCCCCAACAGCCCCCAAGTGTACGTTGGTGGGACTGGGTGGGGTGTGTCCTAGAAATGAGTGGGACGCAGTCCCCACTCTCAAGTTAGGTTGAGAAAAGTTCTGGAGATGTTTAAGAAATTGGATTAAGCTAGCTCCCCAACTTCAAGAAATCTCCATTTTATTCTAATTTTCCTCTTTTGCTAATTTACAGAAAACAGGCCCGTTTCATCAAGTCCCTCCCCATGTCCCATTCAACTGCTTCATTCTTTGCAGCTGCAGCTGGTTTTCCCAAAGCTCTTGTTTAAAGTCAAGATAGACTGTAGCCAAGGTGCTACGGCTTGGACAAGCCCCCCTTGTGTATCTTACTCCCACCTTGCACCGTCAGCCCCTCTGGTAATGAGCCCCTCTGGTAATGAGCACAGCGCCTAGGACTCCTCAGGGAGGAGGGGTCATTCCCCTGCTCCTGCAAACCTGAACTGTTTTCTTTCAGCAGCAACAAAATCACCATCATCCCAGTGCCCTGTCTAGAATATGCGGGCTTCCTCTTTAGCTCCCTGCAGCTGTAAACCAGAGGAAACTGAGTTGGCTGTATAGTTCCCCCACCACACACACACACTGCGCCGGCTTCCCCTGGATTTAAGGAGGCCGCCTCCTCCAT
Source organism: Oryx dammah (assembly GCF_014754425.2). Classification (NCBI taxonomy): domain Eukaryota; kingdom Metazoa; phylum Chordata; class Mammalia; order Artiodactyla; family Bovidae; genus Oryx; species Oryx dammah. The sequence continues at coordinate 77,769,611 of NW_024070205.1, read as the reverse complement.
ATACAACTTCGTTCTCTCAGTGCTGTTGGCATAGGCACATACAGGTGTGTAAGTAGGTGTGTACGCGTGCCCTGTACCTACATCTATTCTTTCTTGAAGATCATGACAACTTTGTGAAACAACTTTCACATTCCATCATGCTTCACAGCAGAGAAAATAAAGTAATATGAAAAATATCCTGCTTGAATTTGACAATGTAACAGGTGAGGATAGTATCTTAAATTCATCTTGCCACCCTCTCCCCCTGCCTCCAACCTTACTACCTCTAAGAAGACTGGTAGAGATAGGATCCTATTCCTAAGAACTCTAGGGAAATGATTCTAAAATCTTTTCTTGGTGAACTTCCCCCATTCCTAAAGTCAGATAAAAAAATCTGGCTGCTACATGTGAAGCCCCAAACTCCAAGTTCTTTTCAACCCACAGATAATACTAGATGGTTGAGGGTCTCCCAAATGCTCAGTACTGAGACAGATACAGAAAGAGACAAACCAGACTCCACTGCTAACCAGACAAAACTTACAGACTAGTTGAGGACCAGTAGTGTAAGATGCACAGAACAATGTGGCAGAGGGATACCGAGCGCAGTGAGCAAAGAGCCAACCACTTCACCTGGAATGGTCTATAGGCCATGCAGATGTTCACAGAGGGGCAAGATCAGGATGCCCTGGAATCTCTCTTCAGGTGGAAGGTTTGTTTCAGAACCAATCTGGTAATCCTCCCAGACTACAGCACCTTCTTTTGGATAAAAAGCTGCCGGATACTGTCCCACTCCTTCTTCCTTGCCTCCTAAATTTCTGCCTTAGTTCAATTCAGCAAGTGTTCAGTGTATATCAACCATGTGCAAGGTTTCCAGCTAAGAATTCAAGGACAGGTAATATATAGCCCCTGCCCTTGAGGAATTCATAAAGGGAAAATCCATGAATTAGTAATTGCGTGTCTTAAGTGTCTGCAATAATGCTGGGTACAAAAAGCACTGTGGAAAGGTCTCTCCTTCTGCCTGGGAGAAGCCAGAATGGTTCCTATCATTTGCGCTGGATCTTAAGATTTGAATCAGATTTTGCCAGGTGGGAGAAGGAGGAAAAAGCACATAATCAGGAAAGAAAGGAACCAGCTTGAGAAAAAGATCAAAGACATGGCGTCTACCGTGTGTGTGTGTGTGTGTGTGTGTGTGTGTGTGTCTGAGAGAAGAAGAAGAATGATTTGCAGTCATAGATTTATGTGGCTACAAGCCCTCGGCAGGAAATAGACCCCTGCTGTCCAAAAAGCAGGGGAGTTCCTGAAGCTTCCACCTCTGCCTCTCTCTCTCTCTTTGTGCCCATGAACAGGGAAGCAATGGGGTCACCCTGCCCCAGACCTCTGTCCCCAGGGCCTGCCACCTCCACTCCATCATCACGCCTCCTGCTCCTCCTAACGAGGCTGGGATTAGAGCGGCTCTCCAGGGCTGAGCTGCCTGGAACAACAGGAGGACACTTAGACGGTTCCCACGCAGATCACACACACGCACACCACGGGCCCTCACACACACACACACACACACACACACACCATGGACCCTCACACACACACACCCACACCATGAGCCCTCACACACATGCACACACATACATACCACGGGCCCTCACACACA
>NW_024070205.1:77649890-77757984 GCF_014754425.2 Oryx dammah | reverse complement strand
TGTGTGTGTGTCTCCCGTTGGTCCCAGAGGCTGAGGAGTCTCACAGGGGTATGTCGGGGGATCTCCCTGGGTTCTGTTCTCCATCTGGGCCAGGCCTGCCAACCTGTCTGATCTGCGTGTGCCTCGGTTCCTCTGTGTACTGCGATGACGCGGACCTGGAGAACATCCCTCCTCTTCCCCAGACGACTGCCTACTTATATGCTCGGTTCAACCGCATCAGCCACATTCGGGCTGGAGACTTCAAAGGGCTGAGTATGTAACGTCCTGGCAAAGAAAAGAGTGGGTGGGCAGAGGGAACCCCTCGGTTCTTTCCCTTGCTGCTCAGCCACACCGAGCAGTCATTAGAGTGCCCCTCCTGTGTCGGCCCTTCCCTGTGGCTTTCCGTCTCTCCAGCTTGGAAATTACTCTAATTCCTGGCCTTGAAGGTTTTTCTACAGCAGAAGTGACCTGTTCTTGTTTTTGCTCCACAAAGCTATGGGAAGCTGGGGAGGAGAAGCTATGAGCAAGCCTATGTTTTCAGGCTGTCCTAGCAGCTGTAGCTCTCTGCTCTCCTGGCCTCTGAACAAAACTATGCTAAAGCTGGTCTGTGACCCAGATTCTACTGCTCATTGCTGACAGGCTTCCCGGGCCTCAGAGTTTTTGGGTTCTTTTGTTAGTTTGTATAAACTAACAGCTAGAAGTAGGACGGATCCAGGAATTCCTGCACCTGTGGGGTCTTGCCCTCAGAAGCCTTCTTCCAAGCCAACCCACCCAGGACAGAACACTCCAGGGAAAGGTACCACGGAATCTGAGGACTTCCCAGGACCAAGTTCTTCCTTCTGGTTTGACCCTGGTGCAAGTGGAGCGCTGGCTCGCCTCCCCTGTGCTGAGACAGGAGAAGGGCGCGGCAGCTTCAGCAGGAGCAAGGGGTGATGGTGCGCCTGTGTTCTGCTCTGCACCTCTTAGCAAAACTGAAGAGGATTGACCTCTCTGGCAATTCCATCTCCTCCATCGAAGACAAGGCCCTCCGCCTGCTGCCTGCTCTGCGGGAACTGATCCTCCCTGAGAACAAGCTCGTGGCGCTGCCTGCGCTGCCCACCAGCATCGAGGTCCTGGATGTCCGCATGAATCGGCTCCAGAGCTCAGGGATACAGCCTGAAGCCTTCAGGGTGAGCCAAGGCCTTTGCATCCCCGTCTACTGCATGCCACCCATGCCCACAACCACACACACACACACACCTGGGCCTCATGGAATGTCTCTGTCCCAACGCTGCTCTGGGGCATGAAAGTCAAATGTCATTTTCCTTTTTTTTCATCTTTTGCTTTTAGTTGCATTTATTTTTTGTGGCATTTATTCCCAGGCCATCAGTTGTTGTTTCTTCTGTTTCTTCTGAAAGGATATCTTTTTGTTCTGTGCAGACGTCCTCTTCTGGTTTAGGAACAATCTGTTCTTTTTCAGTAAGGGTTATCTCAACGTGGCAGGGGGAGCTCATGTCTGGGTTGATCCAAGTCCCGAGCTGCATCTTTGGGGCTTTGTTCACATGAGATGCTGAGTGGCCAGAGATCTAAGTCTTTCAGTCCAGCGTTACTCTCTGCATTCTGAGCACGTGCAGTAAAAATTCAGCACTTTGGGGGCCACCGACCCTGCACCCAGCCCCACCCTTTGGCCTGGGCACACCTACCATGGTAACAATGGAATGGCGGCGCATACTGCTTCTGTAAAGTGACATCTTCCAGATACGTGGTGAGCTTTCAGGTATGCATACCCTTAGTGACCTGGGCAGTTTCACAAAAGTTCTTAAAGTGAACTGGAAGATTTCAACCTCTTGATTTGCATGATTTTGTGGGGTTTTCTGGGTCAAATGGATAGAGAACCATTTTTAGAGCTCCCCTCAGGCCACTCACCAGAAAAGCCAAGCCCCATTTTCTTCATCTAAGCCACCAGCAAGTCCCCCTCTCCCTCTTGGGGCCTCTGGCCTCTCGGGTGCCTTCTCTGCACCTGCTCACACCTCCCTGGGCATCAGTGTTCTCCACACACTCACCCTCTGCTCCCCAGAAACTTGGACTAACATGTGACTTGACTTGGCGTTGTACTGATTGCCGCTCTCAGTCTGCATATCTGTTTGTTTTCAGAACCCACCACTAACTGACCAACCTTTGTCCTTCTAGGAGCAATTTCTCAAGAGAGAGACAATCTGGTTTGTCCCTGGCTAGCCAGTTTCAATGGGAAGGGCTAAACACATGCACGGATACGGCCCCCGGGCTGCCCACTCAGTGGTCCAGGGAGCCCTGGGGACAGTCCCAGTGGGGGAGTGGAGAGAGCTGTGAGTGAGACTGACACCCCAGCTGTCACACTCACGCGCACAACTTTCTCCGTCATGCCTGTGGCTCTCCTTATGCTGGTCTGAGTATCTTCCAGCCGTGCTCTCCATATTTGGTCCAGATTTAGCATCTGGAGACTTTTTTTCTTTTCTGGAGACTTTTCAGTTGGGAAAGTCCCTTCTGATAGCACGGATGTTGAGGCTGCGCCCGAATGTCCTGCCGGCCTGTTTCCCAGCCATTCTTGTCCTCCCGGCATCCCCCCGACACTGCTGAGCCCCTTCATGGCCCTCAGCTGCAGCAGCTGTTCCTTCTGCATCCAGTGGAGGAGATGAATCGTCCCTGAAGCACCCAGCTCAGGACCCAGCACCTGGCTGAGGCCCAGGAGACGGGCCCAGGAGTGAAGGAATGGGGTCACATCAGCGCCCCTCACTCCTTGGGCCCCACAGAGCCCACCAGCCTCCCGCGTCCTTTGCCCGCTCCCCAGGCACTGGAGAAGCTGCAGTTCCTCTACCTGGCCGATAACCTGCTGGACGCCATCCCCCGGTCCCTGCCCCTGAGCCTGCGCTCACTGCACCTGCAGGTGAGCCACTTTCCAAGAACAGGAGTCTTGGACGGCACAAAGGTGGAGGTCAGACTGCAGGGAGCCCCCCTCAGCAGTGGTGGGGCTCCATCACTGAGAGCTCGGCGAGCAGAGCTGGCACGTCTCACTCAGACCACTGTCTACAGCCTCCGTCTCATTCCTTCCCCTTCCTGCCCTTTAAAACACTTCCCCTCCACGTTCTTACCCATCTCACCCAGTGCTCACTCCTGCTCCCCTCCCCTCGCCCCCCTCTGTCCACTCCCCCTTCCCGTGCCCCCTCTCTCTGGCCTCCTTCCTTGTTTGTGGCCCCAGCCTTCTGGGCCTCGGTGTCTCCAGCTGCAGAGGGGAGGTGAGCTGGTGGGGCGAGGCCTGAGGGCAGACTCTCCAGGCAGAGGAGCGGCACAGCGGTCGGTGTGTTCTCTCCAGAATAACAGGATAGAAACCATGCAGAGGGACACCTTCTGCGACGCCAAGGAGCACAGACACACCAGGAGGCAGCTGGAAGACATCCGCCTGGACGGCAACCCCATCAACCTGAGCCTCTTCCCCAGCGCGTACTTCTGCCTGCCTCGGCTCCCCACGGGCCGCTTTGTCTAAGTCTGCCCGCCCCCTAAACAGCAACCCTTTCATCCAGGCGTTAGTCAGCCTCAAGATCCAGCGGCAGAAACCCACTGTTCCCCCTGCCTCAGCACACACACACACACACACACACACATACGGCGCGCACACACATGCACGCACGCACAGACGTGCACACACACGCACACACACGCACACATGCACACGCATATGGCGCACACACATGCACGCACGCGCATGCAGACATGTGCACACACATGCACGCACGCGTGCACACACACTGAAATGTCCTCCAGGAGCCAGATTTACATTTCTCCATCCTCTTTCCTTAACACCTTATGGCTCCTGAATCAAAGAATAAAGATGTCTGGAGCAAAGCTCTTTCCCATATTCCCAATTCTTCCTACCCACACAGAATGCCAAGAGAATCATGTAAGAAGCAGAGGAGGGACAGAAAGAGAAGAGGAAGGGGAATAAGCAGTTGTGTGCTGGAGCTAGTCCTTACTACTAGGCTTGCAAGAACTGATTATTAAATTTTCCAGAATTTTTCAAGCCAGTTGTTAAATGCAGTCATTATTAAAAACTAAATCATATGAGCTCACAATTAAATATTTTATGTTGAAAACAAATGTAATAAATACTCAAATTCATCACTTCCCAATTATTTTACCATCTTTTACTATTAACCATGTTCTTGAACTTATTTATGTCTGTGGTATCTGTGTAGTGGAAATACTATATAATGACATGCTTTTAATGACATCACACTGGTAGTTTGAAATTGGCCACGGTGGGAGTATTTAGACCACAGAATTAGTAAACGCTGCGTATTAGGATTTTGTTAGAGAGCCTGTTCTTAAGCCTTTGCCAGCACCACTGAGGATGGAAACAGCTGTTTAAACTAGCCTCTCCCTATCTCTAGCCCACCCTACTGGGGGTAGGGTGGGGTTTCTGGGGCTTTTGAAAGCTCCTTGCTTTTTCTATGCCGAAGCTTGCTGTTAGACTTGGAGGGAGCCTTTCCTAAGGATGGAGAGCGGACATGTGTCTTCCTCTGGAGGCCCTTCTTGCAGCGCTTACCTACTCCTGGCTCTTCGTGGCCATGCTCCCTTCTGTGTTTAACCACCAGAGGACAGCCTTGTGCAAAGATAAATGAATAAATACAGCAATTCCTCATCTGCAGCTTTCCCGGATTCAGGGCGGGGCCCACTGTGCTGGGAGAATGGGGAGGACAACTATGATCTGACCCACTTATTCCTGGAATTATAATGGTAGGAGAGATGTCATCTTTCTTCTTATGAGGACTTTGTGGGCAAGGGGGTCGTAACAGATGAGTGCTTGGCATCAGGTGTTGATTGAAGCACAGAAGAGGGGTGTGTGTGTGTAGTCGCTCAGTCATGTCTGACTCTTTGTGACCCCATGGACTGTAGCCCCCCAGGCTCCTCTGTCCATGGGATTTTCCAGGCAAGAATACTGGAGCGGGTTGCCATTGCCTTCTCCAGGGGATCTTCCCAACCCAGGGATCAAACCCACATCTCTTGCCCCTCCTGCATTGGCAGGTGGATTCTTAGAGCCAACTGGTGAGGCAGGCAGCTCACGTATTCATTCAAGCAAGGGTTTTATTCAGCACCTGCCTGCTATGTGCAGATGATATGCAGCAGACATATTCCTTTTCTTCATGGAACTTAGAGTTGAGTGTGGAAGACATGTGTTGAACAGATAATCACACAAGTAACCACACTATTCAACTCATGATAAATACTGTAAAAGGAATATACAAAATGCTATGAGGCCTTACAGAAGGGGGACACGGGTTAAGGGTCCAAGAGGCCTTGAAGAATCAATGTCTAAGCTGAAAGCTGAAGGGCTAGAAGCCAGCCAAGCAACCACTCAGTGTCCCAGGTGGTCCTCACGTCTGGATGAACAGGGGTGTCTTGTGGTCCACACAGGAGGGGACCCGTGTGTCTGCCTCCTCTGCCTCTGTCTAGCACTTCTGCAAGCACTGTGGATGTGCAGGTCAGTCCTGTCAGCCGACCAGTCGGGGATTATTATTCACACTCTTCAGGTGAAGAATTTGAGAACTAGAGAAGACTCCACACACAAGTCGCAAACTGTGAGTGGGTGGTGAGGGAGGCCCGGTTTAGTGGCTGCTGTGTCTGCCCTCTCTCCCTAGGGATCCGAGGATTCCAGGACCCAAGGACCTCTCTCTCTTTCTCTCATCCCCTCCATATCCCACTCTATTTGATTATGACACGGCCTTAGCATGCAGCAGCTGGAAACCACAAGATCCCTGAGTGCAAGAAACCCTGATTTGAACTAATCCAGTAAAAGGAAGTGAAGAAATTTTCCAGAAGTGGGGCTCTCTGGTACCAGAAACTGCATCATACCCTCACACCCCGAGGTTAATACGTGCTAAGAAAGGCATCTGACCCTGTTCTCATGTAGCAGAAGTGGACTAAGGATTTCTGGACTCCTGGAATCTGCCAGATGTGTATTAGGACTTTTTATGCACATCAACCCACTTAGTCCCAAGCACCACTCTAGTTAATAGAGATGTTGATGTCCATACTGTGGGTGGCGAAACAAGCTTATGGAAGGGACATACCTACATCCACACAGCTAATAAGTGGCAGGGCCAGGATTCAAACCTGGGGCCCTCGAAGCCCAGGGAGCTGAGTCTAGTTCTCAGCACACACAGCGCAGGCACCGCCCGTCAAGGCCAGCCCAGCAGGCAGTTTCCTCCCTGAGGCTGAGCCTGCAGTGCGGGGTAGAATTGCCCCAGGGGCCTGCTGCCTCTGCAGCTGCCTCCTAACTAATCCCCTATTTTTGGCTAGGGAATCCCAAGGAACAGAAGGCATGCCCTTGTTGGCCGCCCCCCTGCAGAAATTCTAAACAGTGCATCTTTGGGCCCTCCCATGACCCAGGGAGCGTGGCGGGGGCAGAAATCCCAGCAGCTGTCGCATCTTCACTGAAGGAGCTGAGGGCTCTCCTCCGGGACCTAGAGAAGCTAGGGTTGGAGCCTCTCAGGGGAAAGAGGGTGTGCCTCTTTATCCGGACTGAGGGTCTCCTGTCCTGAGGAATGGAAAGAGGGGCATGAGCCACTCCTGCGGGAAAGGGAGAGCAGAGAGGAGTGGGCTGTGGGGGTCCAGTCAGGCAGGGAAGTGCCGCGCTGCTGACGCCGATGGACAGGGCTGTGTTGGTTTCAGGTCCACCTCCTCCAAGAGCCAGTCTTCCCTAGGCTCCCTCGTGCAGGTCCTCGGTGGCAGGCAGCACCGTGCCCCACCGTGGCACACTTGGTGAGGACCCTTCTCGTGCCTGGCTCCTGGTGGCCCTCCTGCCAACCCTGAGAGAAGGGGAGCACCCACCCCCCGCCCCCGCAACACCCCCGTGGCCTTCAGGAGGGTTCTAGCTCCAGGCAGGCGCCCTGACCAGTTCTGTGACTGTCGTGGGAAGAGGCAGAGCGAAGAGGGAACGTTTGCAGTGACCGCCCTGTCCGCCCACCCGTCCTCAACTCCACAGCCAGCCCGGGCCGGCAAGGGATGGGTGGGGACGGCAGGAGCCAGAGGGCTTCCTCACTCTGACCTTGCCTTGCTGCTTGTCTTCCCTTAAATTTCCTCCCTGAATAATAACCTCCATGCTTATGTTGCAAATTGGCACTTTGCTGATCTCTTTGACATATGGGGTTGAATTTATAGTCCCTATAACTGTGCAGATGGTATTATTATCTCTGCTTTACAGATAGGAAATGGAAGGCTAAGTGATTTGCTCAAGAGCCAGTTGACTTAACATGCAGGAACACAAAGGGGAGTCGGGGGGACAACCTTCACTTGGGAACTCCTGAAGGAGAAATGGGAATCCCAGCCCCGCCTGCTGGAGCCATGGGTCAGCAGCCCCCTCCCCACTCCCCAAGAGCTCTTTGAAAAGCAAAGAGAGCATTTCCCAGACTGGCCAAGCGCCTGCCACCCACAGAGCTGCCAGCCAGCACTCGGATGGTGCACCGGAGGTGATGAGGAGGACTGAAGGACACGCTGCACCCCGACTCTGCCCCCACCCAGCAGGTGTGCGGACAGCCCAGCACCCACGTGCTTCCATGTCCGTGCTTTCAGCCCGAAGGAGGGAGGCACCAGCAGGGGTGGGCCCACCAGCCCCCCCCGCCCCCCCCCCGCCCCCTGTTCCCCCCACTGCCCCACCGTCCCCCCTCCCGGCTCCCCCAACCCTCCCCACAACCCCACCCCCACCCCAGGGTGGGGCCGCCCACTCCACCCCCTCCCGCTGTCTGGCTCTCTCCCTCTCTCCTCCCCCGGGCCTGCCCCTCCCGCTCTGCACACTAGACACCAGCTGGTTAGGCCTCTCCCCTCTTTCAAGGTCGTCTCAGCCCGACCAGCTTCCCATCTCCCGGAGCCACCGTCTCACAGACTCCCTCCCGCAGCTGCTGGCAGCTTGAAGGGGTCTGCATGTGGAGGGAGGCCGCTTCTTTCCCCACAGCTTCCGTGTCTCCCTGCTTTTTCAAGGATGATGACACAGCTGAGCGACCACGTCCTGCCTGTCTCACTGCTCAGCATCCCCAGCTCCGACTTGCTTCTTGTCTTCAGACCGGCCTGTTCATCCCTCCCGGGCATCGCCACGCCTATGGCCGGGACACGCGTGTGCACACCCTGCAGCACACACACGCAGAGCATGCTACACCTGCCCTCCCTTCCCCTCTGCACCTGGCCCCTTTCCTGCAGCCCCTGCTGCGCCCCAGGCCCTGGAGCAAGCCGTGCTTAGCCTTCTGGCACCGCGGGTCCCAGCCCCGTTGCCCAGAACCCTCATCTCTGGTGTGTGTCTAACGCATAATTCACACACAGGAGGAAATGCCGGGAAGAGCACTGCAATGAGACTCCAGAGCCCTGAGTCCGACCACCCCAAGCCCTGGGTGCTGTGTGATGTGTGGCAAGTCAGGCCAGCACCATACCCTGTCTGCCTCCTGCTTGGGGCCGCTCAGCCTAGTTCCATGAATCAAGGCATAAACAAGCCTGGTGGGCGAGGTGTCTCTCCTCATCCTCATTATTTTTCTTGTCTAGGAACACAGGCCAGACTCTCCCAGGAACCTGGGACATGGACGTCCGTCCTGACCCCTCCTGGCATGAGAGGCAACACCTCGAGTTGCACGCTGCGCATGATCAGTCCCCGCCCACCAAAGAATAACTGGCCTGGAGTCTCACGGGAAGTGCTTCCCTCCCCCAGAGAGGAAACTGCATCCCAGGGTGGGCTCCTGGAGTGCAGGGCCTGCCAGAGGTGCAGCACCTCTCTTGGGGACCTCAGAAACCCCCACAGAGCCATGTCCTGGGAGACAAGCAGGTTGGCAGGTTTGAACCCTGGAAACAAGCAATGGCAGGTGAGCTTGTGACCTTGAGGAAAGTGCTGGGGGAAGTGTGGATTGGCATGAGCAGAGGAGAGGTAGGACAGAGGGATGCCCATAGCCCCCATGCCAGAAACGCTCTGCAAAGTAGGAAGGCAGTAAGCAGTTACACAGATGGTTCAAGCTAAAGCACCCTTCAGAAGAGGGAAACAGTGTTGGCTTTAAGGATTCAAGCCTTCCAGATCATCCGTATAGTTGGCTTAAAGTCACCTTGCCCATATGGATTCTGGTAACCCTTCGAACAAGTCAGTCTGAAAAATAGGGTCCATTTTAAAGTCAGCAGATCAGGGCATGATCTCTGCAGAAATTATGGGAGGTAGAGAAGGATGGCAATGGCACCCTACTCCAGTACTCTTTTGCCTGGAAAATCCCATGGACAGAGGAGGCTGGCAGGCTTCAGTTCATGGGATTGCTAAGAGTCAGACACAACTGAACGACTTCACTTTCACTTTCATGCTTTGGAGAAGGAAATGGCAACCCACTCCAGTGCTCCTGCCTAGAGAATCCCAGGGACGGGGGAGCCAGGTAGGCTGCCGTCTATGCGGTCGCACAGAGCTGGACACGACTGAAGCGACCTAGCAGCAGCAGCAGAGAAAGGTGCGGAGAAATCCAAGCTTCCAAAGGCTTCGAAATTCCTCAGAGTTCTTTAGTCCAAGCCCCCATGTCTAGGCAGGGCTTTATCTAGTGCACAAGGTGGCTTCCCCTGGTTTTAAGTAAGAGCCAGAGCTCCAGACTGCCCAGAGCTACCCAGCCACCATTTGCAGGACACCATTGCCTGGCCTTGGCCAGCCCTTGGCATTGCTCGCATGGTTACATTTAATCTCCAAAGTACCTCGATGAAGTGGGAACTGTGTCAATTTTGTGGAACTCTGAGATGTTAAGTTCCTTGTCCAAGGTCACTCAGCAAGTAAGAGGCGACTTTGAATGGAAATTCAAAGCCCTCTAGCCCTCTTGGATTGATGCTGGGTGTCTGACATTCCTGGTAACCTCACACTTCCTATAGGAGCCTTGCTTAGGGAACACACCCAATTAACACTAAGCGGCCAGCTCCGTGGCGAGGGGGTAGGCAACCTTCTGCCGAAATCTGATCATAAACAGCTTCTTTTCTGCTCCCTCTCTACCCCAGTGGTGGCCCCCACATACCTGACTCTCGCCTTCAAGCTTTCCAGACTAGACCTCCCTTCCCACACCACTTCCCTTCCTACCCATTGTCTCCGAGCTCCATTTCTTGGCTCCTGATCTTCTATTCACCAAATTCTTTCCGCTTCTTTCACCCTGAATACAATAGGCTCCTTCCCTTGCCTTGGTAAACAGAATGACAGCACTCCGAGGGCGGTGTGTTCCTGACCAGGTTTGAGCTCCTCAAGGAGCCCTCCTGCCATTAGGTCTTCCTAACGGAGATGACCTCCTAGCGAGGTGGCCCAGCCTGGCCATGCCTGCCTCTCCGCCCCTGCCATTCCTGCACACTGCAACTCAGAGGGCAAGAAATACAGTACGAAATGTACTGCCTGTTTCTTTTAACTCAGAGCCCAGGAACTGCTCTCTCAGCTCCTGCCTGAAATATCGGAAGAGGAATGAGACAGTGTTTGTTTGCTGCCATCACCAAGAAAGTTCCCACCACCCTATACCCAGGCTGAAATCTGATGGGTGGAAGAATTTTGTTTTCCAAGTAACCTCCATGACAGCTGGCAGAGAACCAGCAATAAACAAGGCAGAGACACCAATAGCCAAAAAGGGAGACACACCCACCGGAACACAGCAGGCAGCCACAACTCCTCCATCACGCTGGGGATGTCAGGCGAGTGCACTTTCCTCGGTTCTGTCTCGTCTCAACAAAAATTTGAAGCGAGGGACATTAGAGCCCTCGGCGTGTCATAGCTGTCGGACAGACTGTGTTAAAGCTCTCAGGTCTCGAACAGACCATGTTTTAGCTCTTAAACAGATCAGTGTTACAGCTCTGTGTTACAGCTCAATTTTATTTAGAAAATATCAGGAAAATACATCCTCGAGGCGTGAGGGCATGCCGACCCAAAGACGTGAAGAGAGGAGAGAGCCCTGGCCCTTTGGCTCCTCTTTTTTATGTTTTTCCTCCCCCTGGGCCTGCCCTCTGTAAATTGGGCTAGCCAGGAGTGCTGTTTGTTCTACCTGAGGTCCTCACTCCGGTCCTCGGACCTTCTTTTGACCTTCCTTTGTTCTATTTTTGCGGGCTTTCCCCTTCGTCGTCTTTTAGCCACCACCATTTTGGACTCCTGTTTCCTATTCTAACTGCCTAACAGGGATACCTTAATTCTTTACCCACACAGATCCTGAGTCTCAGTTTTCTGAGCAGGATGGAGAAGGAGCCCCTGAATCTGCACAGACCCATTTACCAAGAGATTCACATAGGACCAGGCCCTCCCTCAACCTAAACCATCTCCAGTGTCCTTCACTGATTCTTTGAACAACGCTTTATTAAGTACCAAGCATCAGGGACATTATAATAAATAGACAGACAAGGTCCCTATTCTCAGTGGGGGAGGCAGGCGGTAATGGAATAAATGGACAGCAACAGATCAACAATATAATTCAGACATGCAACAAAATGAAGATGACGTAACAGAGACTGGTGATAGTGCCCACAACGTTAGAAAGGGGAATTAAGGAAAGCCTGTTGAAGGTGGTGATGTTGAGCTTGGACTTTCATGACAGGAAGGCAACAGCCGTTCCAAACTGGAGGGGAGTGCTCTCCAAGCAGAGGGGAGAGAAGAAACAAAGGCCCGAAGCAGAAACAAGCCAACTTAAAAGGAGAGAGGAGACCTATGCAAGCAGTCAGAGCTGCTGTGAGGCAGATGGGAGCAGCAGACCCTGAACATGAAGATCTTGTAGGATTTCACTGTAAATGTGATGAGTCCTTCTCCAAGGAACTCCCCCTTGTCTCTCTGTTAGTGATGCTAAAAAACTAAAAACCCAAGGAAGGAAGGGAAGGAAGCTTGATTCACTAGGGATGACAGTGACCAGAGCCAGAGCATCCTTCCAGGGAGGAAGGGTCTGCTGCTTGGCTCCCAGGCCTCGGGAGTATCATGGGGTGAAATGGGAACAGAAGTGGAGTAAGAAGAGAGACACCAGGAGCTGAGCGAGGGTTGAGAGCAGATCTTACTCGGGAGCTTACAGAGCGAAGGGCCATGAGCAGCCCCCAGGAGCCAGGGTGCTTTGAAGAGGAGGACAGAGGATTTAAGAAAGTTGGGTTTTCATGCAGCTTAATTTCCCTTGGTCATCCTCTTAAGAAGGCCTTGTGTTAATAGTTGTTCAGTTCAGTTCAGTCACTCAGTCATGTCTGACTCTTTGCGACCCCATGAATCGCAGCACGCCAGGCCTCCCTGTCCATCACCATCTCCCGGAGTTCACTCAGACTCACATCCATTGAGTCAGTGATGCCATCCAGCCATCTCATCCTGGGTCGTCCCCTTCTCCTCCTGCCCCCAATCCCTCCCAGAATCAGAGAGTCTTTTCCAATGAGTCAACTCTTCGCATGAGGGTGGCCAAAGTACTGGAGTTTCAGCTTTAGCATCATTCCTTCCAAAGAAATCCCAGGGCTGATCTCCTTCAGAATGGACTGGTTGGATCTCCTTGCAGTCCAAGGGACTCTCAAGAGTCTTCTCCAACACCTCAGTTCAAAAGCATCAATTCTTAGGCGCTCAGCTTTCTTCACAGTCCAACTCTCACATCCATACATGACCACTGGAAAAACCATAGCCTTGACTAGACGGACCTTAGTAGGCAAAATAATGTCTCTGCTTTTGAATATGCTATCTAGGTTGGTCATAACTTTCCTTCCGAGGAGTAAGCGTCTTTTAATTTCATGGCTGCAGTCACCATCTGCAGTGATTTTGGAGCCCCCCCCCAAAATAAAGTCTGACACTGTTTCCACTGCTTCCCCATCTATTTCCCATGAAGTGATGGAACCAGATGCCATGATCTTTGTTTTCTGAATGTTGAGCTTTAAGCCAACTTTTTCGCTCTCCACTTTCACTTTCATCAAGAGGCTTTTTAGTTCCTCTTCACTTTCTGCCATAAGGGTGGTGTCATCTGCATATCTGAGGTTATTGATATTTCTCCCGGCAATCTTGATTACAGCTTGTGCTTCTTCCAGCCCATCATTTCTCATGATGTACTCCGCATAGAAGTTAAATAAGTAGGGTGACAATATACCGCCTTGACGTACTCCTTTTCCTATTTGGAACCAGTCTGTTGTTCCATGTCCAGTTCTAACTGTTGCTTCCTGACCTGCATACAGATTTCTCAAGAGGCAGGTCAGGTGGTCTGGTATTCCCATCCCTTTCAGAATTTTCCACAGTTTATTGTGATCCACACAGTCAAAGGCTTTGGCATCGTCAATAAAGCAGAAATAGATGTTTTTCTGGAACTCTCTTGCTTTTTCCATGACTCAGTGGATGTTGGCAATTTGATCTCTGCTTCCTCTGCCTTTTCTAAAACCAGCTTGAACATCAGGAAGTTCACAGTTCACGTGTTGCTGAAGCCTGGCTTGGAGAATTTTGAGCATTACTTTACTAGCGTGTGAGATGAGTGCAATTGTTCGGTAGTTTGAGCATTCTTTGGCCTTGCCTTTCTTTGGGATTGGAATGAAAACTGACCTTTTTCAGTCCTGTGGCCACTGCTGAGTTTTCAGGTCTCAAAGCTTTTAGAGTCTAATGTCTGCTCCTTTTGGGCAAGTCTCTAGCTTGAAGTGGGCCTCAGGAGAGGCCTGGTACTGAGTATACTTTGAGACTGGGATGCAGGTGAAAAGGCCCCTGCTGGGACACTCATGTGCTGTGAGTGTGTGGCCTCATGCCAGGCACTCCTCTGCTCCCTTCCTGTGGACCTGAGATGACTGAGTTACCTCATCTCCAAGGTGCAAACAGCCTGAGACTCCAAGATGCCACAGGTTCATCCATTTTCTTAACAGAGACTTGAGAAGATCAGCAGGGAGATCCAACCAGTCCATCCTAAAGGAGATCAGTCCTGAATATTCATTCATTGGATGGACTGATGCTGAAGCTGAAGCTCCAATATGTTGGCCACCTGATGCAAAGAACTGACTCATTGGAAAAGACCCTGATGCTGGTAAAGATTGAAGGTGGGAGGAGAAGGGGACGACAGAGGATGAGATGCTTGGATGGCATCACTGACTCAACAGACAAGTCTGAGCAAGTTCTAGGAGTTGGTGATGGCCAGGGAGGCCTGGTGCTGCAGTCCATGGGGTTGCAAAGAGTCGGACACAACTGAGCAACTGAACTGAACTGACCTCCAGAAAGCGGCCTCACCCCTGAAGCAGGCCACTCTGCTGCCCTTGGCACCAAGGGGGGACAGTTTTAGGGGCCCATCCACGCCCTAACACCCACACACACTGCTCAGGTCCCTTCTCCAAGGAGCTGACCTCCCTCGGGGACGGGGACTCTTGACTGGGTTGGATGCTGCCCCCAGCAAGGTAGACCATGGACACAGCTCCCCAAGGAAGGTAGCTCTGACCTCAGTGGGTGAGATACCCGCTGGGGAGCAGAAGAGCCCTGCCCACTTCTGCAGACAGCCGGGGGTAGCCTGGGACCTGGGGTCCAGAGTTTAGGCCCCTTCTCCCACTCACCCTGCTGCGCAGGGCCAAGCAAAGTCTCCACACCTTGGTCAGCCCTCTCCTTCCTAGCTGCTTCCTCTAGCTCATCCCGAGGAGCTGCTCTAGCCCCAGGAGCTGCTCTAGCCGACGGCCTGCTTCCTTCAGCACAGAAAGCCTTCCTGCATACGAAGCCGTGAGGCTCGAATCTCCACTGTCATAGAATCAGCACAGGAACCACAGCTCCTCCTCTCCCCCCTCCCCCTCCCCCTCCCCCTCCCCCCACCTTCTCCGGCTCCTCCTCAGCCCACAGAGCCGCTGCCACCCCCTGAGAAACTGAGAGGGTTTATCATCAAATGAGGCTTTGTCATAAGGAAAAGAGCTTTCTTTTTCTCACTTTGAGAAGACGCCGACAGGAGCAGCTAGGTAAAGGGTGTCCTGTGTATTCAGAGCGTCCGTCTGTCCCCCACCTTCCCTCCGCCCCACGCCCGCGGCTGAGTCCGGCACTGCCTTTTCCTGCTCCTCTGAGCTGCCTCGGGCACCCCGTCCTCTAGATCCTCCCCGCTGAGCCCGGGCCCACAGGACCCATCCGCTCCTACCCATTCCTCCTTTCAGGGCCCCTCCCTCCCTCAGCAGCGTGCAGCCCGCTGTCAGGGGCTGCAGGCGCGGCGGCAGGAGAGGCGTGGCGAGCGGGGCGGGGGCGGGGCGCGGACGTGCGAAGCGCCCCGGGCTGGGGCTGGAGGGACCCGTGAAGGGACCCTTGCCGGGCCATACTGGGGGACCGGGAGGGGCAGGCTGGGGTTTCAGAAATTCAGAGCAATGACAGCCTGGGGTTTCAGAAAGGCAGCTTTGAGGAGGACAGGCAGGAGTCGGGGAGGGAGCCTGGTGAGGAGGCCAATGGCACGAGCCCCAGAAGTGAGTTCTGAGTGAAGTCCCAGCAGCCATTCAAGAGCAAGCCTGCAGTCGTTCGGGTGAGAATCCAGCGGAGGGTTGGGATGACCACTAAGCACAGAGCCCTGAGAACGGCAGCCAGGGCCCGGAAAGCGCCCCAGCAGGAGGAGCCCCAGGCCAGGCAGGTGCAGGCCAAAGAGGAGCCTGAGAGAGCAGCGGGAGAAACCGGTGACCCAGAGGGAAGGAGGGAAGCGGGAAGCAGGGAGGAGGCAGGCCGGGCTCCACTCCAGGGCAGCACTGCTCAGTCCTGCAGCGGGAGGACGCTGGCCCCGGGCACACCTGTGGGAGCAGTCTCAGTTCACTGCTGCCGCTCCCCTCGCCTCTGAGGGCTTCCTGGAGGCAACCCCACCATCCATCACAGTGACTGCTGAGCATCAGTTAGCAGGCCGGCCTTCTACAGGCTGTTATTGAAGGGGACAGGCACAGCGCTCTTGCTCAGAAAGCCCCTGGTCTACTAGGGGAGCTTGTGTGTGCACAAAGTCTCCATCCAGTAAAAAAGCAGCCAACAAAGTGGTATCAATCAGGACTGCACCTAAAGTCAGTGAACACATGCTGAAAGGACGCTGGGAAAAGAGGCTGACTCTGGAAGGCAGGCAGGGACACCCCTCGGGCTCTGCCGCCCCCGGGGCAAGACGTCCGGAATTCATGGCCCGTTAGCCCTGCAAGGCCCAGGGCTCTGACCCCTTTGGAAACCACTCTCTTCTCTGACAGCGGAGGCTCTCTCCTCGGAGGCCTAGGGCAGGCAGGTTTCCCTGGGAGATGTACTCTGCTGCCCTGCAGTCAGGATGATGGATGAGGAGGCAGAAGCTGCTCGGGGCCGCTGAGACCAGTGGGGCAGGGAGAGAAATATGGCCGAGCAACTGAAAAATGAGAGAGACACTCGGGCTGGATGGCAGTGGTGGGGAGCTAGGCCCTTCCCTCAGACGCACCCAGTCACCCGCCTGCCTCGCCCATCAAGTCCTAAGTCCTATGACACAAATGATGCAGAGAGCCTGGGGTCAGCTGACAGGGCAAGGAGAAAAATCAAGGGTACAAAGGCTCATCTGTTCCCTTCGAGGTCACGGGCTTGGCTCTTGGCTGTGGAGTGGCTCGCCCAGCAGTCAAGGCTGGTCCCTGCCCCGGTGCCCCAGTGCCCCAGAAACAGGCCCTGGCCCAGTCTCTCCTGGCAGAGATTCAACTCCCGTTCAGCCTCACTCCTCTAGGCACAAGGAGATGCCGGGGCCAGCAGCTAGCAGAGGGAAACACACCTCTCCTAGGACTCAGTCCAATCAGGACTCCATCCCAGGGCCCAAGGTACAGCAGGATTGCAGCCAATCTCTCTGGGAGCTGAACCAGCCTTTTAAGCTGCCCGGCAGGCTCCACAGTCCATAGATGTGATGAGCAGGGCCTCAGCGCACTCTCCTCCAGCACTTGCCTTCCACTTGTCCAGGCCTCTGGGCTGTACTCCATCCCTCCCGTGTGCACCCAGATCAGTAAGAATGCTGGCAGGTTATGCCTGCCCTCTCACTCCCCAGCAGCTGCTGGATAAGGGGGTGGGGGTGGGAATCACACAAACAGAAGACAGTGGGAGCCACCCTTGCGGGCAGCTAATGTGAGAGGATCCTGGGTGCAGGGGCAGGGCCTGGGGCTGGGCAGCTGGCATTAGTGGTCTCACTGGCCCAACAGACAAAAGATGACTGCGTTATCGGTCTCTCTTTTCTAGAGGTAAGCACAGGGCAGCAGGAATTACAGAGCCTCTCTAACCTCTAACGTTACAGCATCTCTAATGTTTGCTCCATGCCTGGTACTCCCCTGGCTTTTAGGAGTAGGGTTATGTTGGCAAATCAAACATGAGCCTGTCCTGGGGCCATAGCCGAGGCAGTAATGCTAACGGCATAAGATGTGAAAGGAAGCTCAGGGAGGGTGCCACGGGTGGAGCTCAACTGGAGGCCTGCATGGAGGAGGTGGTGTATGAACTGCCATGCCCCTCCTCATTCCCACAGAGACAGGTGTTTAGTACCACCTCTGCGTGGCAGAGACAGGCCTTTCACACTGCACAGCACAGCTATAGAAAGAATAAAAGGCTGCTGGCGCCGAGCCTGTGCCTCTAAAGGTAGGAAGCATGAAGGGAAAGCTGGCCTTCGCCACTCCCTCACTTCCGCTCCTCCCTTCCAGGTGCATCTTCTCCAGGGATCCTCCCAATCTCTGCTTGGCTCCCTCCAGGGAGGCCCCTGTTCAAACCCGGAGCATCCCCTGGGCCCCAGCGCCTTCCCCTGTGGCTCTCATACCACAGGTAGAAGCCACTGCCCTGGATGCAGGCCAGATAGCACTGTGGACTTCCCCAGCCTGACCTTTGCCAGGCTCTGAGAGCGTCAGGCAGTGCCCATCTCCCAGAAAGTTCCAGAAGCAGCCTGCAGTGACTAGCCTCCATTTGCCCTTCTGCCCTATGTCCTGCCCTCCCCGCTGCTCTGCCCGCTCTGAGCTCTGTGCCTGGAAGGCTGATTTCTGAGTCTGCGCCTGCTAGGCGCCTGGACGTCAGGCTCCAGGAGGACCAGCTCGGGACTGGCGGTGGAGGACTGTGCAGCCCCGCTCCCTGCAGCCGCCCACAGCCGCTGCTCTCTCCAGGTCTCCAGATGGCTCTCCCCGTCCCTTCAGGGTGTCTCACCCGCCCTCCCTGCTCTCCTGCAACCCCGCTTCGGTGCACACGCCACGTCTTTCCTGCTGCAGCCCCACAAGGGCATATTTAGCCCCTGCTCTCCCCACCAGCAGGAAATAGGGATAGAAGATGTGTTGACCGCAGCCCCAGAACAAGGCCCAGTCTGGTTAACTTAGAGACGAATCTGAGTTTGAATCTTAGTTCTACCACAGGGTGTTTCTCTTGCACTTCACGTTTTTCATCTGTGAAGTGGGAATACCACTCCTTCCTGGGGTTGTTATGAGGGTTAACTTAAATAGCATACACACACGTAATGCTTATCATTATTTGACACATAGAGCTTGACAAGCAGAAGTGATTGTTACTGTTTTTTAAAAGAAGTATGATGGCCTCTAAATTCTCCCTCTTTCAGCTCCCTTGAGGGCCCAACAAGCACTCATAGTGACCAAGACATGGGGCTACTTTGGGGCCTCTGAGAGACTGCAGGACAATTCCGGGAGCCTGGATCCCAGACTCTCCTTTTCCTGAAAGGCTCCCTTCCCAAGAGACCTCCAAGCCTCCCTCTGGCGCCACAGGAACAGCCCAGGAGCAGCAGGTCGGGGTAGGGGCCGGTTAATAGAGACCGTTTGTGTCAGAGTCCCCGCCGGTGAGGGCCCCTGTGTCAGAGTCCCTACTGGTGAGGGCAAGGATGGGGCAGCCGGCCTCCCTGACTCATCTCCAAGCTCCATGATGCTCATTATCATACTGAGATCATAATGCTGGCTTCTCTCATTTCCATGCTATCAACTGCCATGACTCATTCTCCAAGTCTCAGGGTACATCAGGAACCACAGAGGCTATATGGATCCAAAGACACTGCATCTTGGGGGTGGGAAGCGGGAACTGAGGCCTGAAGGCTCGGGTAACAAAGATGAGGCCAAGGTGAGGGCAGCTGCAGCTGCACCAGCCTCCCAGGTGCTGACTGACAACCAGGCCTATCACATTCCTGCCCTGACCTGATGCTGGAAGGACACAAATTAGCTAAAAGGAGGAAAAGGAAATTGGAAGCTAAGACTGATGAACTCCCTCTCTGTGCCAGATGTTGATGGAGGCAATGTATACCCACTGTCTGATTCATACCTTAAGTCAGCTGTATCTCCATTTTACAGGTAAGAAAAATCCAAGGCTCATAAGGGTGATGTGTTTGCTACATGACATGCAGCTAATCAACAGGGTTACGCCCTACTCCTCCTGTCCCCTAAGCTGCAGCCTCCTATGCACCCTTTCACCGGGAGCATATTGGGCGGCTGCAGCTAGGAGCTCAGGGGGTGGTGAAGGTCACCGGGCAAGAGCAGGGTGAATCCTGGTGAGCCGGGGGGCTGGTGATCGCTGGGCCTGAAGGGCAGGTGACTGAGCAGCACACAGACTGGGGCCTGGGGGCTGGGGACAGTCAGCACCGGAGATCCCTCGGGTAGCAAGCTGGGCACAGGGTGTCCGTGTGCGTCTCGGAAATACGGGGGTACGGAGAATGGCGGAGAAAGAGGCACACACCACCAACAAAGAGGCACCGGCTCCAGTGGCAAGAGACCAAGCCTCGGGGTTTGGAGCTGGGAATGCTGGCTGGGGCTGGGGCCGCCGCGCTGGAGTGGGAGCCACAGCCCAGGGACGGGGGCGGTCCCGCTGGGCGCACAGGAGCCCTGCCTGCAGCTCTGCCTGCGACCTGAGAGATGACAGCGCTGCCAGCCTCCGCACGAGGCCCTGAGGCCGCTCAGAGGAGACAGGGAGAGGGAAGTCCAGTAGACGGCGAGAAGAACTGGGGCGCTCCCACACACCGCGTCGGTGGGAGGGGCGCCCCTGGAGGAGCTCTCGCTGCCTGCCCATCCTGCCCTCTCTGAAAGCAGGAGGCCTGCGGGTCAGAAGGTTCACTAGAGCACAGCTCTGTGCAGGGACAGAGCCCCATTATAAGATTCCCGTGCTGCTTCCAGTTCGGGCAGTCAGCAGCAGAGAGTCTGTGACACTGTCTTCTTGGCCCCTCTGCCACAAGGACGCCAATGGATGGTCCCCCAGAAGGACCTAGAATTCACCAGCGTCAACCAAAGACCTGCAATCCTCTGTAACTGCTAACACCTGAGCCACTTAATATTTTCAGCAGAACTGAAAAATGTTCACATTACACATCCATTTGTTTGTGGAAGTAGGAAACCTATGTTTAAGATTTTTTAATTTGTTGGATTTTCACTTGACTTTTATGGGCCACTCTACTCCCCTGCGCTTGCTACAAGAGCTTCGCAGAGCAGGGCCCCAGTTTGCACAAATTCAGCAGGAGAGACGATGGCGTCCTGGCTGATGGAACGGTACCAGGTGCCAGCCTGCAAGGGGCCCTGGGACCACAGGGCTCCCAAGGCAGTGATGGGCACGGGCTTCGGCCCGCCAGCGTGGCCTTCCCGTCAGCACTCCAGTGGAGGCGGGGACCTGGAAGGCACCGCAGAGGTCAGAGCTGAAGCCCAGGGCTGTGGCCACAGGGGCTCTTCCTGCAGCTCAGGACTGTTGCCCAGGCTGGTGGCCTCCCGTGGTATAGGTTTCACTCTCCTGGGCTCAAGTACATGATGCCCCTAAAGCTCACTGAGCATCCTCAGTGCCTGCACAAAACAGGGCTGGGCTGTGCAGGACCGACATCAGCAGAGATCTAGAAGCTTCTGCCACCACCCATCTCTGAAATGGAGTCTTTCTCACCCGCCGATCCAAGACCTGAGTCCAATCCCAGGTCTGCCTCTGCTAGCTGAGTGAACTTTCCCACGCACGCCACCCTAATTCTCTGAGCTTTAGTTTCCTCTGTAAATAATGTGGGAGTAACGTGCCATTGAGGAGGCCGGTGCGAGGTTAGAGGGGATCGCATGGGCAAAACTCCCAGCACTGCGCCTGACACGCAGCGGCGGCACAAAGGACGCGCACCCCTGACTCTGGGGGGCAGCCAAGCTGTCGTGGCCACACCCGCCCCGCCCACGGCCTCTGCCTGGCTCTGCAGACACCCAAACACTGTTGAGTCCACGCCCACCACCCTCTGGGAGAGGTGTGGCTGGGGAAACGGGATGGCCAAGGAGGGAGGCAGGGGAGAGAAAGCACCCTGATCAGGGCCCCGAGCTGGAACGTGAGTCCAGCATCTGTGACGGCAGCCCACTTTCCAGACTCCAGGCCGAGGCAGGGTGTTTCTGGGTCAAGCGCTCTGTGTGCCTCCGGAGCACCAGGGACCCTGTCTGGGTGCCTGACAAGGTCCCGACGCCCAGCTCGGCCTCTGTCCTGGGGTCCTCAGAGGCTTGTGTTACAACAATAGATGCAGATCCCTGATTAAAATGCTGCAGCAGAGAAAATCAATAACCATTGGCAGCTGAGCCTCTAATAAGTATAATAATCACCATTTAGGGAAAGCGTGGGGGAATGAGTAGGGCTGGTCATACAGCGATGATATTAATCTGACTCCATCTCAATCTGCGTCTGCCTGCTGCTGGCACGCCTGTGCCTGGAGCCCGTCGGGAGAAGCAGGCTGGCTGTCAAAGCAGGCAGCCCGGCCTGACCCTGCTCCCAGCCTCCGTGGGATCTGCAGCCCCAACATGGCCTCACTCACGGGTCTGTAGGGAAGTTCCCTGCCCGAATGGGAGGAGGGGGAGCTCCGTACTCAGAGGCCGTACTCTCACAGGTGTGAACCTGTTCAGGCTTCAAGACGTTCTCACTTTGTGAGCTCCATGGGCTGATAACTTACTGAATCTCATTTAATAGAAGCTTGAATAGTCCGTACCATGTACCACACACTACTTTAAGCATTTTCCAATATAAACTCATTTAATCATCAGGAGTGGTGGTTCAATCACTAAGTTGTGTCCAACTCTTTGTGACCCCGTAGACCACAGCCTGCCAGGCTCCTCTCCATCCATGAGATTTCCCAGGCAAGGGTGGGTTGCCATTTCTTCCTCCAGGGGATCTTCCCAACCCAGGGATCGAACCTGCGATTCCTGCCTGGCAGGCAGATTCTTTATCACAGAGCCACCTGGTAGCCCAATTGTCATATCAACACACGAAGTAAATGCTCTTACTGTTCTCACTTTGCAGATCAGGAAAGCAAGTCACAGAGCTGGTTAAATGATTTGCCTAAGGCGACTAAGCCTGAAGTGGCACATCCAGGACGTGAGCTAGGTGAAAGTGAAAGGGAAAGTCGCTCAGCTGTGTCTGACTCTTTGTGACCCCATGGACTATACAGTCCATAGACGTCTCCAGGCCAAAATACTGGAGTGGGTAGCCTTTCCCTTCTCCAGGGGATCTTCCCAACCCAGGGATCCAACCCAGGTCTCCTGCACTGCAGGCGGGTTCTTTACCAGCTTAGCCATCAGGGAAGCCCCTTGAACCGGGTGGCGCAGCTTTACTCTCTGTGCCCTGAACTCCTTTTCTATATAGCCTGTAACCCTTGTGTCTGATACATGTGCTGTGCTGAGCTTAGTTGCTCAGTCACGTCTGACTGTGCAACCACAGGGACTGTAGCCCACCAGGCTCCTCCGTCCATGGGATTCTCCAGGTCAGAGTACTGGAGTGGGTTGCCAGGCCCTTCTCCAGAGGATCTTCCCAACCAGGGATTGAATCTAGGTCTCCTGAATTGCAGGCAGATTCTTTACCATTTGGGCCACCAAGGAAGCCCGTCGGACACATAGCAGACACTTATCAAACTCACTGGCTGTCTGGAACACTAAGCTGCCCCTGCTGCTGCTGCTGCTACGTCGCTTCAGCCCTAGTCCCTCCCAATTATGATATTTAGCACTACTCACCTGCACTTTTATTGTTTCTAACCGTGTTCCAGAGCTTGGATGTGTTCCAAAACATTTTCCAGCAGCATTGGTAAGCATGAACCAGGCCTATGGGGCATGCTCTCCAGCTCTGGCTAAGTCATGAAAGCAGCCTGTGCCCTCCTCATTGCCATGGGGCCATACACTCACCCAGAAGCCCTCTGGAGTTACAGGTTGGCCAGAAACTTTATTCAAGTTGCTCCATAGGATGTTTCAGAAAAATCCAAATGAAATTTTTGGCCAACCCAGTACCTGCTTGGCTCTTCATTCTCTCAGAAGCCTAAAGCTAAGTGAGCTGGAAGCTGCTGTCTTCCAGAGGCAGAATTTTCTTGGAGATGGGACGATACAGAGGAGTTCATTAGAAATGGCCATGTCCACGTCGTCCACCTGGGACCTAGCCACCTCTCCAGCCCGAACAAGCAAAATCAGGGCCCACGAGACATCACAGTTTATATGATCTCCAACAGTTTCACTGGTTCCCCTGGAGCTGCAGTTCCCCTATTCTGATCATTACTGAGGAGAAAAATAGGTCGGCATCCAGGTCTGTCGTGTTTGTCCCACTGTGCATCCTGTTAGAAGCACAGTTCCTGGTGCAAAGGTGTGTGTTTCATGATGTGAATGAACAAGGGAATGAACAAGTATTCTCCTTGTTCTCATTCACCATCTCATGTTCCAAACTCCAAACAAATTCTGTTTAAATTAATTGGATTTTAGGAAAGAGAATTTTTAATATCTTTTCAGTTTTCTTTGATGCACTTTGTGTGTGTGTGTGTGTGTGTGTAAGGTATGTGAAAGTAAAACTGTTAGTCACTCAGTGGAGTCCAACATTTTGTGACCCTGTGGACTGTAGCCTGCCAGGTTCTTCCCTCCTTGGAATTCTGCAGGCAAGAATACTGGAGTGGGTTGCCATTCCTGTCCCCAGGGAGTCTTCCCAGGCCAGAGACTGAACCCAGGTCTCCTGCATTCCAGGTAGATTCTTTACCATCTGAGCCCCCAGGGAAGCCCTGTGTAAGGGATACATAACGTAAGACTGACTGTTTAACCATTTTAAAGTTCAGTAGCAATGAGTATACTCACATTGTTGAGTCATCAACACCATTCATCTCCAGATTTTTTTTCCATCTTCCCAAATTAAAACTCTACACCCATTTAACAACTACTTATTCCCTCCCCCTCACAGCTCCTAGTAACTGCCATTCTACTTTCAGTCTCTGTGAATCTGACTGCTCTTCGACCCTCATAACTGCACCAGTTTGGGTAGATGGCGCTATCATAATTTAACTGTTCTCTTAAGATTAATCATATAGTCTTTCCCCAACAGTAATGCAGCAACAAGTATGTTTGTGCAACTAGCTTTTGTGTGTCTGTATTTATGATTATTACTTTGGGTTTGATTGTCAAAATCAAGAATTACTGCGGAAAAGAACAGCTTAAACATATTTATGTTTTTGATATATATTGTCAGTTATCCTAAAAGATTTTAGAATTTATATATTACATTTCCAGCAATGAATAAATGTATCCATTTCGCTGTATTCCTACCTCTGCTGGGTTGTTTTTTTTAATGCATTGCTAATTTGTTAGGCAAAAATCTCTGTGTCATTGTTAGATTAAAAATATGTCATGGCAACTAGAGTTTAGTGGAAAGAAGGCTGAACTTAAAATCAGATCTATTTTTGGAAGGTGAGTTTAAAGCAAAATGGACTCTGAACTGAAAGAAAAAAAGTGGCTGCCACTGTTTTCAAGTGTTTAGGCCCAAAGTGGGGCTAGCAGAAGAAAAAGCAAGGTAAGCAAGAGAAATGAGAAACCAGCATCTGTATACCAGGCACTGCTTAGCAGCTGGGAGGTCCAAGTCAAGAGGACAAGCCCTCTATCTGCTCACAGTTGAACAGATTTTTAAATTCCCTTTTACATATGTGAAAACTAAGGAGGAGAGTTAAATAGCTTTTGCAAGGTCATACAACTCAGTAATAATAGCGACTAAAATATATAGATGGTAATTACATTCCAGACACTGTGTTAAGCACTTTGTACCCCATGAACCGCAGCACATCTTTCACTGTCTCCCGGAGGTTGCTCAAATACATGTCCATTGAGTTGGTGAAGCTATCTAACCATTTAACCCTCTGCCACCCCCTTCTCTTTTTGCCTTCAATCTTTCCCAGCATCAGGGTCTTTTCCAATGAGTTGGCTCTTTGCATCACATGGCCAAACTATTGGAGCTTTAGCATCAGTCCTTCCAATGAATATTCAGGGTTGATTTCCTTTAGGATTGACTGGCTTGATCTCCTTGCAGTCCAAGGGGCTCTCAAGAGTATATTCCAGCACCACAGTTTGAAAGCATCATTTCTTTGGTGCTTGGCCTTCTTTATGGTCCAACTCTTACATGCATACGTGACTACTGGAAAAACCATAGCTTTGACTAGACAGACCTTTGTCGGCAAAGTAATGTCTCTTGCTTTTTAATATGCTCTCTAGGTTTGTCATAGTTTTTCCTCCAAGGAGCAAGTGTCTTTTAATTTCATGGCTGCAGTCACCATCCACAGTGATTTTGGAGCCCAAGAAAATAAAATCTGTCACTGTTTCCACTTTTCCCCCCATCTATTTGCCATGAAGTGATGGAACTGGATGCCCTGATCTTGGTTTTAATGTTGAGTTTCAAGCCAGTTTTTTCACTCTTCTCTTTTACACTCATCAAAAGGCTCTTAGAGTGCTATCATCTGCATATCTAGGTTGTTATTTCTCCTGGCAATCTTGACTACAGCTGTGATTCATCCAGTCCACCATTTTGCATGATGTACATTCAAAAAACTAAGATCGGATCATGACATCAGTCCCATCACTTCATGGCAAATAGATGGGGAAACAATGAAAACAGTAAAAGACTTTATTTTCTCGGGCTCCAAAATCACTGCGGATGGTGACTGCAGGCATGAAATTAAAAGACGCTTGGCCCTTGGAAGAAAAGCTATGACAAACCTCAGTTCAGTTCAGTTGCTCAGCCATGTCTGACTCTGTGAACCCATGGACTGCAGCGCACCAGGCCTCCCTGTCCCTTACCAACTCCTAGAACTTACTCAAATTCATGTCCATCGAGTCAGTGATACTATCCAACCATCTCATCCTCTGTCATCCCCTTCTCCTCTAGCCTTCAATCTGATAAACCTAGATGACAAACCTACAGAGTATATTAAAAAGCAGAGACATTACTTTGCTGACAAAGGTCTGTACAGTCGAAGCTATGGTTTTTTCAGTACTCATGTATGCATGTGAGAGTTGGACCATAAAGAAGCCTGAGCACCAAAGAATTGATGCTTTCAAGCTGTGGTGCTGGAGAAGACTCTTGAGAGCCCCTTGGACTGCCAGGAGATCAAACCAGTCAATCCGAAAGGAAATAAACCCTCACTATTCTTTGGAAGGACTGATGCTGAAGCTGAAGCTCCAATACTTTGGCCACCTGATGCAAAGAACTGACTCATTGGAAAAGACCCTGATGCTGGGAAAGATTGAATGCTGGTGGAGAAGGGGAAGACATTGGATGAGATGCTTGGATGGTATCACCAACACGATGGACATGAGTTTGAGCAAGCTCCAGGAGTTGGTGATGGACAGGTAGGCCTGGTGTGCTGCAGTTCGTGGGGTATCAAAGAGTCGGACATGACTGAGCAGCTGAACTGAACGGAACTCTACATTTAAGTAAAATAAGCAGGGTCACAGTGTATAGCCTGGTCATACTTGTTTCCCAATTTTGATTAAGTCTGTTGTTCTATGTCCAGTTAGTTCTTGATCTGCATACAGATTTCTCAGGAGACAAGTGAAGATGGTCTGGTATTCCCATCTCTTTAAGAATTTTCCACAGTTTGCTGTGATCCACACAGTCAAAGGCTTTAACATAGTCAATGAAGCAGTCAATTTCAGATGCTTTTCTGAAATTTCCTTGATTTCTCTATGATGCAACGAATGTTGGCAATTTGATCTCTGGTTTCTCTGCCTTTTCTAAACACAGCTTGTACATCTGGAAGTTCTTGGTTCACACACTGCTAATGCCTAGCTTGAAGGATTTTAAGCATGACCTTGCTAGCATGTGAAATGAGCACAATTGTATGGTAGCTTGATCGTTCTTTGGCATTGTCCTTCTTTAGGATTGGAATGAAAACTGACCTTTTCCAGTCCTATGGACACTGCTGAGTTTTCCAAATTTGCTGACATATTGAGTGTAGCACTTTAACAGCATCAGCTTTTAGGATCTGAAATAGCTCAGCTGAAATCCAATCACCTCCACTAACTTTGTTCATAGTGATACTTTCTAAGGCCCGCTTGACTTCACACTCCAGGATGTCTGGCTCTAAGTGGGTAACCGCACCATGGTGGTTATCTGGGTCATAAAGACTTTTTTTGTATAGTTCTCCTGTTTATTCTTGCCACTTCTTAGTCTCTTCTGCTTCTATTAGGTCTTCACCGTTTCTGTCCTTTTTTATGCCCATCTTTGCATGAAGTGTTCTCTTGATATCTCCAATTTTCTTGAAGAGATCTCTAGTCTTTTCCATTCTGTTGTCTTCCTCTATTTCTTGGCATTGCTCATTTAAGAAGGCCTTCTTTTCTCTCCTTACTATTCTCTGGAACTCTGCATTCAGGTGGGTATATCTTTCCTTTTCTCCCTTGCTTTTCACGTCTCTTCTTTTCTCAGTTATTTGTAAGGCCTCCACAGACAACTTATTGCAAATTTCAGGCTTAAATAGAATAAAATAGAGAAAACCACTAGCCTGTTCAGTTATGACCTAAATTGAATCCCTTATGATTATATAGTGGAGGTGATGAATAGATTCAAGGGATTAGATCCGTAGACAGAGAGCCTGAAGAACTATGAACAGAGGTTTATAGCACTGTACAGAAGACAGTGACCAAAACCATCCGGAAGAAAAACAAATACAAAAAGGCAAAGCCTGAAATTTGCAATAAGGAGTTCATGTTCTGAGCCACAGTCAGCTCCTCAGCCTGTTTTTGCTGACTGTATAGAGCTTCTCCATCTTTGGCTGCAAAGAACATAACCAATCTGATTTTGGTATTGACAATTTGGTGATGCCCACGTGTAAAGTCACCTCTTGTGTTGCTGGAAAATTTCACTTTGACCAGTGTATTCTCTTGACAAAACTGTTAGTCTTTGCCCCGCTTCATTGTGTACTCCAAGGTCAAACTTGCCTGTTACTCCAGCTATCTCTTGACTTCCTACTTTTGCATTCCAATCTCCTATGATGAAAAGGATATCTATTTTTGATGTTAGTTCTAGAAGATCTCGTAGGTCTTCAAAGAACTGGTCAAAGCCAATTTATTCAGCAGTGGTTTAGGCATAAACTTGGATTACTGTAATGAATGAGTGATCTTGTAAACAAACTGAGGTCATTCTGTCGTTTTTGAGATTGCTCCCAAGAACTACATTTTGGACTCTTGTTGACTATGAGGGCTGCTCCATTTCTTCTAAGGGATTCCTGCCCACAGTAGTAGATGTAATGGTCACCTGAGTTAAATTCCCCCATTCCCGTCCATGTTAGTTCACTGATTCCTAAGATGTCAGTGTTCACTCTTACCATCTCCTGCTTGACTGCATCCAATTTACCTTGATTCATGGACCTAACACTTCAGGTTGTTATGCAATATTGCTCTTTACAGCACTGAACTTCACTTTCCCACCAGACACATCCACAGCTGGGTGTCGTTTCTGCTTTGGCCCAGGCACTTCATTCTTTCTGGAGCTATTAGTGTTAACAATTGCTCTCCACTTTTCCCCAGTAGCATATTGGACACCTTCCAACCTGGGGGGCTCACCTTTTTTTTTGCCTTTTCATACTTTTCATGGGGTTCTTACACAAGAATACTAGAGTGGTTTGCCGTTCCCTCCTCGAGTGGACCACATTTTGTCTGAACTCTTCATTATGACCCATCTGTCTTGGGTAGCCCTGCACGTCATCCTCATAGCTTCATTGAGTTACAAAAGCCCCTTTTCCGTGACAACACTGTGATCCATGAAGGGGAAGCACTTTCTACAGATCATCTCATTTATTCATTACCTTCCCAAACTCCCATAAAGCTGGTCCCACTTGGTCTCATTTAGTAGACTTCAGATGTCCCTCTTACATGGGTTCATGGATATACCTATCACAGCCCTTACCAAGCAATATTGTAATTGCATATGTGTCTGTCTCCCTAGAAAGGGGTCTTTAAGATCATGGGCTGTGATTTTTATCTCCATACTTCTTTACCTGAGTCCTGATTCACAGTAGGTCTCAATAAGTGTTTAGTGAATGAATGCATTTGCTGCCATGCAAACCCAGATTTGGCTCATTCCAAAGTCCGAGGAATTTCCAGCAAAAGTGAATGAAGCAGGGCAGAAGGAAGCACATAGATGATTCTCCTCGTGGGGGAACTCTGAAATCCCCTGGGCCTGCACCATCTTCCTGTTCTCCACACTTGCACCTTGACACTTAGAGACCTGCTCGTAACCAAGCTCAAGAGGGAGAGCTCAAGAGGGAGGCATTGTAGAAACACAGAACCTTTGGTCTGGTGAGAGGGATGTAATTAAATTTCTCTGCTAACAACTCATCCCAGAACATCCTTGCCTCCAGTCTGGTCCTCTGGGAATAGAGACCAGACCATTTTCTTTTTCTGCAGCCTGGAGCCAGTGGCTGACTGGACGTGATAGAGGCCCGGAAGCTGCTGGCACACAGCGGGAGAGAAAGCGGGTCAGGGCTGGGCTGCTTTCCTTGTTACCCAGAGCCTGGGACTGACAGCTTCTCCAGGGTGGGTGGAGAATTACAGGCCACCAGGCAGACTCCAGCCTCTCAGAAATGGACCTGCCCTCTCACCACACCTAGAGCTCAACCACTTATTGGACACTCAACAAAGCAGACACACAAACAATTCAAACGACTTCCTACTTGACATTCTAGTCATCATTATGGGAGAGTCAGAACTATTTTGGAGATTCTTGCCTTAACTTATGTTTCATTTTCTGCTATATGAGGATTTGGCACACTTGAGAAAGCACCAGAATCTTTTTAAGGCTTAAATATTTTCCTCCAGCTCTGGCAGGCCCATATCCAAGGATAAAAGCCCTGGGTTTTAGGAGAGGCAGACCAAGGAAGAGTTTCTGAAGAGGAGTGTGAAGAGAACAGTCTAGGTGAATCCCACTGAAGCCAAGCCCCTGTGACGCTTAGTCTTCATCTCTTATTTGGCCTTGGTGATAAGGCCTTGCTCTTATTTGTGCCACAAGCTTGTGTGTGTGTGTGTGTGGATTAAGATTACTATCTTGGATTTAATTGTAAAAAATTGAGAATTACTGGAGGAAAAAAATAGCCTAAACATATTTATGCCTTTGATATATATATGGTCAGTTATGCTAAAGGATTTTAGAGTTTATGTATTACATCTTAAACATTAAGGAGTCAATACCTTGCTCTTCCTTCTGGGACAAGGCGTCCATACTGGAGCCCCAGGGGTGGGGCTGACTGCCTTTCGCCCTGCACAGCCTTATGGGCTGATGTGCTCAGTCCTATGTTATGAGTCACATCTCCCACTTCCTGACATTCCATTTTTGGAGAGGAAAGTTACCAAGGGAGGAGGGAGGAGGGCTAGGAGGAAGGTGAAAGGGAAGTGGGGAGGACGGAGCTCTTCCTTACAGGATTATTAGCCTTTCAGCACTGGAGTGATTAAAAATCAGGATGGAAATTTAAAAGTGAGAAACAAAACCAGCAAGGCAATTACTCTAAAGAAGCTTTCCTGAAAGAAAATGGGGAAAATCAATATTTAATTCAGACTTCATTGATTTGCAATTTGGGTACCACACTCAGCCCTCAGTGTTTTCAGTTTTCTCGGTGAGAGATTATTATAGAGTCACTGGCTTTGGATACTTAGTGCCTCAGGGAAAGGCTGTGATGAGAGACAGAGAAACAGAGGAATTTCCCTTGAGTCAGCTTGCCCTGTCTGCTCCTCTCTTCGGCTCCAGGCGCCTCCCTTTCCTGAGAGCTTGAGGACACTCAGGCTGAGCATGAGATGGCAGCTGCTAAAATCCAGGAAGGATGCGAGAAGAATATATATAGTTCATTCTCCTGACTCTGAATACAGGAGTGCCCAAACCCTCTCAAAAAAACCTACCTATACTTGCACACACCCATACAAAATCCACCTTCATCATCAAAAATTATCAAGCTGAAATAACTAGGAATGAAAAATCGTAATATCTTTAATCTACTGCAAAATGCTTCAGAAAAAAAAAAAAAGATTAAAAAAAAATCTTAGAAGAAAATTCTCAAAACTTCACACAGTCTCTCCTTTTTCTTTCCTTGGGCCTTCCAGTTAACTTCATGTATCTAAAGTCTAGCCAAAATCCATGTTGTTGCACACGAAGCATGTACCATTCTGTTCTGACATGGAAACTGGCTGCTCCTCTGCCCTACAGTCTGGATGCGTACATACACCTGGAGCACCCAGGATCAGAGAGCTCCCAGTCAGTGATAAATGACACATTGTCACACTGGTGGCTTAGAGAGTGCCTTAAAATTAACTAATTAGAAATGAGAACACACGAAATTCTCTTCTAGTCCTTCAGAATTTGTTAGTTTTCGGTGTTCTTTTATATCTATTAACTTCATCTGTTCTTGTTCGGCATGCTATGAAATGGTTAAAGCTAGAATTATTTGTCCCCATTTCACAAGTGAAGACACGGTGGCCTGGGGAGTTGTGTGAAAAAGCAGCACAGCTGAGTCCGTGACGGTGACGGGGCAGGACCTGGGCTGCAGGCTGCGGCTCTTCCGAAGCCTTCTTGCTGGAGGGGAACTGCTGCACGCACCTCAGGGAGCCTTCAAGCTGAACGAACTCGAGGCCATCTCCCCTGCCTCCGCTCCTCTCTCAGTCTGGCAGCAGACGCAGCCAATGGCCAACTATCTGCCCCTCCTCAGAACTTCTCTGAAAGCTCCCGGCCTTCTGCCACTGAGCCCCTCATCACCTGAGGCCTGAGTCCGGGAGCTGCAGCGTTTCTGTGCCGTGTACAGTGTGGTGACATGACCTAGCTCCACGGTCTGGCTCCACGTGGGCCCAGGTGGCTGGCTGTTCCGCTGTGAAATCCCAGGACTCCTGGTGGGTCCCACGCCCACTGGGAAGCTCCTGTGTTCTCACTTTCCCCCAGCCTCTGCTATGTCCTGAAGATTTAGTCTTTCCCCCTGAAAAACTGCCAGTAGCCACATATCCTTTGGGGTTCTTCTTTTTCTATGTAGTTTCTGTTTCTTTGCTGCCTCCAAAATATACAGATAGATGATTTTTCTTATTAGGATTTTATTGCTTATGGTTCAGGAGAATGAATGGGCAGGAGATAAAACCATCAAACAAGGGAAAGTGACAAAGATTCCCAAGTCTGTGGGCATTTATACCGACTTTACCTCTCCTGTCTAAAGGTTTTTTCTGAAATTCCAAGGAAAGGTAGGGACTCCACTTGCTCCCACCCTCTGATTGTATCACCCTAAGTGGGCTGTGTGACCTCTACCCCCTTCCAACAAGCCCTGCATTAGCAAAGTAAGTAAGTAAGTAAGTGTTAGTCACTCAGTGGTGCCCGACTCTGCAACCCCATGGACTGCAGCCCACCAGGCTCCTCTGTCCATGAGATTTTCCAGGCAAGGATACTGGAGTGGGTTGCCATTTCCTTCTCCAGGGATCTTCCTAACCCAGGGATCAAACCCACATCTCCTGCACTGCAGTCAGATTCTTTACTGACTGAGCTACAAGGGAAGTCTAAAGGCCACACCAGTTTCTTTCCTTCTGGTGGTCCCTCTTAGCACTTGGGCTTGAAAAGGTCAGTACTCTCTGTCTTAACCAAAAGTGGTTCTCGCTCGGCATTTTTGCATAAACTACGGACCTTGGCCAAGGCATCTCACCACTCTAAGCCCCAGGTTCTTCATCGGTGAATGAGAGCCAAAAATAACTCTTTCTGTGTTGAGATAATGGATTAAAAGTGCCTTATACATTACAAAGGGCAATTCTATCATGAGTTATTTATAGTAGCTAAATATAAATGGTGGTGGTTTAGTCGTCAAGTCGTGTCCACTCTTGTGACCCTGTGGACAGAGGAGCCTGGCAGGCTACAGTCCATGGGATTCTCCAGGCAAGAGTACTAGAGTGGGTTGCCATTTCCTTCTCCAGGGGATCTTCCCAACCCAGGGATCAAAGCCGGGTCTCTGGCATTGTAGGCAGAATCTTTACCAACTGAGCTACAAGGGAAGCCCAAATATAAATAGATAAATAAAATTTTAAATGCCTCTTATTAACAGTTATACTTTATTGAGTGCCAACAAGGTGCTACTTACTGTATTTAGTGTTTTAAATACATTATTTCCAAAACTCACAAAAGCAGTAAAGAGGGCATTGACCTCATTTTACAAATAGGCTGTCCAAGACATTCAGCTGAAGCCTGTACCGCCCACAGGCTTCTATGGCCTTGTTTGCCACATTGCATTTGTAATTTGTTTGTCTATACCTTTTTCTCTGAGAAGACTCTGAACTTGTCAAGGACTGAGAATATACATCTTGGGCCTTTCATTCTATACATTTTAGTCCTAGCTCTGTGATTGTCAAATAGTAGGCATTAAATCGATGAAAGTAGAGAAAACCACCAGGCCGTTCATTTATAACCTAAATCAAATCCTTTATGATTATACTGTGAAAATGACAAATAGATCCAAAGGATTAGATCTGATAGACAGAGTATCTGAAAAACTATGGATGGAGGTTCATAATATTGTACAGAGTGGGTAACTGAAACCATCCCAAAGAAAAAGAAATGCAAGAAGGCAAAATGGTGGTCTGAGGAGGCCTTAAAAATAGCTGAAAAGAGAAGCAAAAGGCAAAGGAGAAAAGGAAAGATATACCCACCTGAATGCAGAGTCCCACAGAATAGGAGGGAGAGATAAGAAAGCCATCTTAAGTAAACAGTGCAAAGAAATAGAGGAAAACAATAGAATGGGAAAGACTAGAGATCTCTTCAAGAAAATTAGAGATACCAAGCGAGGATTTCATGCAAAGATGAGCATGATAAGGTACAGAAATGGTGAGGACCTAACAGAAGCAGAAAAGATTAACAAGAGGTGGCAAAAATACACAGAAGAACTGTACAAGAAAGGTCTTTATGACCTGGATAACCACGATGGTGTGGTCACTCATATAGACCCAGACATCCTGGAGTGTGAAGTCAAGTGGGACTTAGGAAGTGTCACTATGAACAAAGCTAGTGGAGGTGACTGAATTCCACTTGAGCTATTTCAGATCCTAAAAGAGGATGCTGTTAAAGTGCTGCGTGCAATGTGTCAGCAAATTTGGAAAACTCAGTCAGCAGTGGCCATAGGACTGGAAAAGGTCAGTTTTCATTCCAATCCCAAAAAAGGGCAATGCCAAAGAATGTTCAAACTTACCACACAATTGCACTCACACTAGCAAGGTTGTGCTCAAAATCCTTTAAGCTAGGCTTCACAGTATGTGAACAGAGAACTTCCAGTGTACAAGCTCGATTTAGGAAAGGCAGAGGAACCTGAGATCAAATTGTAAACATCCGTTGGATCATAGAAAAAGCAAGTGAATTCCAGAAAAACATCTGCTTCATTGACTACACTAAAGCCTTTGACTGTATGGATCACAAGAAACTGTGGAAAATTCTTAAAGACATGGGGATACCAGACCACCTTCACCTGTCTCCTGAGAAATCTGTATGCAGGTCAACAAGCAGGTTATAACTGGACATGAAATAATGAACGGGTTCAAAATTGGGGAAAAGTATATCAAGGCTGTATATTGTCACCCTGCTTATTTAACTTATATACAGAATACATCATGTGAAATGCCAGGATAGATGAATCACAAGCTGGAATCAAGATTGCTAGGAGAAATATCAATGATCTCAGATATGCAGATGATACCACCCTTACGGCAGAAATTGAAGAGGAACTAAAGAGCCTCTTGATGAGGGTAAAAGAAGAGAGTGAAAAAGCTGGCTTAAAAACTCAACATTCAAAAAACTAAGATCGTGGCATCAGATCCAATCACTTCATGGAAAATAGATGGGGAAACAATGGAAACAGTGACAGACTTGATTTTTTTCATCTCCAAAATCACTGTGGATGGTGACTGCAGCTATGAAATTAAAGACACTTGCTCATTGAAAGAAAAGCTATGACCAGCCCAGACAGTGTATTAAGAAGCAGAGACATCACTTTGCCAACAAAAGTCTGTCTTGTCAAAACTATGGGTTTTCCTCCAGTCATGTACAGTTGTGAGAGTTGGACCATAAAGAAGGCAGAGGGCCAAAGAATTGATGCTTTC
The DNA here is from genome assembly GCF_014754425.2 of Oryx dammah. Taxonomy (NCBI): domain Eukaryota; kingdom Metazoa; phylum Chordata; class Mammalia; order Artiodactyla; family Bovidae; genus Oryx; species Oryx dammah. The sequence goes on along the minus strand of NW_024070205.1, from coordinate 77,722,797 downwards.
GAACTGTGGTGTTGGAGAAGACTCTCGAGAGACCCTTGAACTGCAAGGAGATTAAACCAGTCAATCCTATGGGAAATCAACCCTGAATATTCACTGGAAGGACTGGTGCTGAAGTTGAAGCTTCAATACTTTGGCCACCTGATGCAAAGAGCTGACTCATTGGGAAAGACCCTGATGCTGGGAAAGATTGAGGGCAGGAGGAGAAGGGGATGACAGAGGATGAGATGGTTGGATGGCATCACTGACTCAATGGACATGAGTTTGAGCAACTGCCAGGAGATAGTGAAGGGCAAGGAAGCGGGGCGTGCTGCAGTCCATGGGGTCACAAAGAGTAGAATATGACTTAGAACTGAACAACAATAACAGACATTCACTGAATGTTCATTGATATGGCTAGTCACCCAATCTCATTTCTCCCTAAGCATCTTCAGAGGCCCCGTATGAGGGTGGAAGGTCTTGGGGGTTAAAGAATAGGGCTCACAGGCTCTCTGCAATTCTCTGCCTATCAGGGCTCTAAATCTAGGAATTATCCTCAAAAGCCTGCCTCTTTCCTAAGTTCTAAGAGCTCATAAATACACATAGTGGGAGAAAACACTGAGAAGAAATACTTATTTTGTTTATTAAACTGGCATCTTGGGAGATTTATAGCAGAAAATGAGTAAGCCTGTTTCCTCCTGCGCTTTCATAGCCTAAGAGTTGAATTGCTGTTGCCGTCTAGCTTGGGAGTTACAGGGAACAAAGAGATCTAGGCCATCACCCAACCAGGGTTAGCCTGGAGCAGCTCCTAAGGCAGAGGTGGGATTTACCAGAGAGGATGCCTGTTGGAGTCTAGGAGACTCAGTAAATAGCCCCCTCTTTTCTCTACCCAAGTGAAAAAGCCAAAGGAGAGAGAGACTCAATAATTACAAAGATGGAGACAGTAAACAAAAATATTTTAACAAAATGTTCAGATGTCCTGTGCTTGCTAATAGCCTCTCCCCAGTATTGAATTTATCCCTTATTAAGAATTACTCAGCATTATCAAAATTTTGGAAATAATGCGAAAACACGACTTCTTGTTCTCTCAGTATTTTAGTGGACCCCTGTTTAAGGGCCCCGCCAAGGAGAAATTAGTTTTTGCTTCACTTTTATTGACTCTGTATTAAGGCCCAGATTCATTAGCATTCATTAACATTACATGTTAAATGTAGATTTTTGTCTGATAGAGATCCAAGCAGTATCTGCTTGATAGAGAAAATAACTGCAGAGGCTATCATTTGATTGCATGGCAGTATATTATCTGGTTTTACATCTAATTTAATAGACTCATTTCAGCATTCCTTTCTAGACTAACTGTATAAATTTCTTCATCAAATGCTTTCAAGACCTAGCTTTAACATTTCCTTATTCACAATTTAAATACAACTTTGACATATATTCTTCCATATATTTGTATGGAAGTAATGTTTTTAACTTTTTTTGAATATTATACTTCAACCCACTCTCCGTTCCCCATCGGTCCCTCCACTTCCATCTCCTATCCACACGCAGCAGTGAGCCTGTTCTGAGGCATCAGACCATGCTCCCTTAGTTCACACAGAGTAGACACAGTAGTTCAGAGTGCAGATCTCAAGACAGAATCCAGGAGGACTCCCTTCTTACATTCAATTCCGTCCTCAAAAATCACTAACCGAGTAAGTCGATGCCTCATTCCTCAGGCGGAATGAGAGAGATCAGGAGTGGCACCCGGAGAAGCCTTGCTCGTGGAAATAGGCAGAGTAGAGCTTGTGTACCCACCGAACTGGGCCCACGGGAGGCACAGCCACTGATGGGGAACCGGCCGCTTGGCTGGTGGCCTGTGGAGGAGGGTGGGAAGTGGACCCCTCCCAGCGAGGCCATGGGGACCACAACACTGAGGTCCCAGACAAGGGCCAATAGGAATCCAGTTGCCTAGAGGGTGAGCCTTCTGGATCTGGAACTGGGCGAGACCAGGGCACCTAGAGTAGCTGGAGGGTCAGGAAGGGAAGATTGTCTGAGCATCCTAACTGTCTGGACAAGTCTTAATGTCCTTCTCCATGTTGTTACCCGGGTTACCTTCAGGTCCTAGAAACTCTCAACAAGATCCCACATTTTGGAGAATCAGCTCAACCACATCTCATTACTGTAGTTTTTCATTTAGATTCAGTAAAGTCTGCATTTCAACATTAATAAGGAAAGGAGAGGCAAAAATAGCTAATTTACTACCTTTCATGCACCAGGTACTGGGTAGATGCTTGTGTATATTTTTATATTGTAATCCTCATGACAACTCTGAAAACTAGATAAAATAGAAGCTAAGTGACTTGTTCAAGGCCACAGAGCTAATTAGTGTAGAGATGGAGTCAGAATTTATGCCTGTGACCCCAAAGCCTATGTTCTTAACACCACACTGCCTTATTCAAGCAAGCAATGCAGTATCTCTGGGGCCAGAAGTCTGCAGATCCAGGCTGCAGCACTTCTCCACTGTGAGACCCCAGACCAGCTCTGACCTTGCTTCTCTTCCATGAGGTTCACTGCCTGTAACTCTTCTACCACTTTTATAGAGGATGTAAACTTAAATATGGTCTCCATATCTCAGTTTGCATTGCAGTTTCTGTTAGAGTTGATTTCGTTTCTTGGCCTGAGAGGCTCTCAAGAGAGCCAGCTGCAGTCTGAAGCTCATTAATGATTAGAACTGATTGAAGTTAAGGTGGTCATTAGGAAACCACAGACCAGGCTGTGTCACCTCTTTAATAGCTGAGAGGTCTTGGGTGAGAGCTCCCTATTTTCCCTGCTCTTGGCTGGCCAGTCCACACCTGGCAAAAACCTTCCCAAGCCAAGGAGATCGTGTGTAGCCACAGAGATAATGTGTATCCAGAAAGAGCCTACCTTTTTCTCCCTGCCTCAACCCCAATCCAAGAGTGAGAGAGAGAAGGAAGACGAATAAAGGGAAAGGTTGGCATCGCCCAGCCCCTTGTCCCAGATAACTCACCTGTAGCAAGGGGGCCAGCAAAACAAGGGACGGTAATTTGTTTTAGGCTTTGACTTCATCAAGTTAAATAATTTGATGATTTAACTGGGACAGAGTTTGACAACTTAACACAATCCAAAATGCTGGTTACCTAAGAGTGATCAGAAAGTCGTAAGACTATGTGAGTTTTTGTGCAGGAGCAGATGAGGAAATTTCCCAGCTGAACAAATTTTAAAGGGAAGTGGGAGACAAAATAAATTCACTCAGTGATTATAGCCCTTGAGCCCTGTGTGTATAGCATCCAAGAATCACTTCACAGAGGTCAAGTGTCATCTATGCTCTGCTTCCAGGCCTGTGCCCTAATTGTTCCCTGCCCACCCAACCATTGTGCCTGTCAGAGTTGTGTCCTTCCATGAAAGCCAGCCTTTTTTCTTGTCTATAGATGTTTGACAATCAGCGGCTGGGTATTTCTCATATCAGTCCCCCACACCTACAGTGCAGTCTCGGATCCAGAACAAGCCATCACGTCCCCCCAGTACTCATATGTTGAAGTCCTAATTCACTGTGCCTCCAAGTGTGACAGTGTGTGGAGATGGGGTCTTTAAAAAGGTAATGAATTGGACTTCCCTGGTGGCCCAGTGGTTAAGAATCTGCCCTCCAATGCAGGGGACCAGGGTTCAGTCCTAGTTCTGGGAAGATTCTACACGCTGAGAGGCAGCTAAGCCCATGTGCTACAGCTACTGAGCCTGCACTCTAGAACCCATGCTCTGGAACAAGAGAGGCCACCACAATGAGAGGCCAGCACACTGCAACGAGAGAGCAGCCCCCACTTGCCAAAACTCTAAGAAAACTTCACGGAGCAGCAAAGACCCAGCACAGCCAAAAATAAACAGTAGAATAAAGAATTAATTAAATTTAAAAAGAAGTCGCTAGATTTGGCCCTAGTCCAAGAGGACTCGTCCTTATAAGAGGAAACTGGGACACAGACACACACAAAAGGAAAGCCATGTGCAGACACAGGGAGAAGACATCTACAAGCCAAGGAGAAAAACCTCAAAAGAAACCAACTCTGCTAACGCCTTGATCTCAGACTTTCAGCCTGCAGAACTGTGGGAAAATAAATCTCTGCTCTTTGAGTCACCCAGGTTGTGGTACTTTGTTACAGCAGCCCTAATACAGCACCCTCTATCCATAGTTGCTGAATTGTTAATTCAGAGTTAAATAGTGCAGACTTCAGTGATCATTTTTTAATTTTATTTTTCACTTTTTTTAATTTATGTATTTTTTGAAGGATAATTGCTTTACAGAATTTTGTTGTTTTCTGTCAACATCAGCATGAATCAGCCATAGGTCTACAAATGTCCCCTTCCTCTTGAACCTCCCTCCCATCTGCCTCCCAATGCCACCCCTCTAGGTTGATACAGACCCTCTGTTTGAGTTTCCTGAGCCATCCAGCAAATTCCCGTTGGCTCTCTATTTTATGTATGGTAATGTAAGTTTCCACGTTACTCTCTCCATACAGCTCACCCACTCCTCCCTCTCCCCTCTCTTCCCGCCGTCCCCGCCATGTCCTTAAGTCTGTTCTCTGTGTCTGTTTCAATGATCAGTTTTAATATATTCCTAACACTTCATTATCTAGATGCTTCATATTTTATTTAACCAGCTCCTACTGTTGAAATTTTGATTGCTTCCAAATGTTTTCTTCTATATAGAATGCCTCTATAAACACTATTGTTCAAAGAGCATTTGGTGTTCCATTGAGTTATTTCCTTGAAGCATAAATTTTCATAAGCTGGATTACTTGTCAAAGACATGAACATATGGCTCTCAAGGACTTCACCAATTTAGAACAATATCAGCATTGAATGAGGGCACCCATTTCCTGAAAGTCTTACCAGACTGGAATTTATCGAGCAAAGTCAATGCATTCTGAATCAGAGGCTCTGCTTTTCTTTTCTTCTATCTGTTGGCTATTGATTCAATTCTACAGAGGTCCTCCCTTCCGCATTGCCAACACATCAACCTGTTGAAGTTCTTGTACATTCTAGATCCTGATGAAAGTCCTCTGTTTCCAAGAAACCCATCCTGGTTTATCTTGCATGATTCTTATCTTCCCTATACTTTGACTGTTCTTCACTCTAATCTCTTTGGACTGAGTCCGCCCCCAGGTTGCTAGGCAATTGTGTGCAGTGGAGGAGCAGGGAATGAGAGAGAAAAGGAAGATTCTGGAATTTCTGATGACAAGGGCACTTCAGGTTGAAATGTTGAAATGAAATAAGTAAATGAAATGTGATTGGATTACATTAATATCTAAGTTGGTCAAGTAAATCATGGGGGATGAAGAGGCTTTCAAGTATGCTGGAAGACTGGGGCTGGGAATGGAAATGAGAGCAGGCACTTTTCAACCAACTGGCATCCAGGCGCTGGTGAGGAGTGAAGACAGCTGGAGCCCCCAGGGCAGGCCCTGGGACCATCAGCCAAGGGTTTGGTGCTGTGCTAGTAAGTTCAGATTTTCAATAGAAAGAGAGAAGGAGCATTGACAAATTCAGAGCCAGTAAGTGATCTGATCAAATCAGGCCTCTGTACATCCAGCAGCTGCATGGGCAGGGGCGGGGGTGGGGTGGGGTGGGTGGGTGAATTAGCAAGGGGAGATACTGGAAGTGAGGAAGTTTGTTAGGGGGCTGTTTAAATTCCTCCAAGGGAGAGACACCCAGGGCCCAAACCAAACATCCTCCATGTTTTCATGTGTGCTGGTGCTATCTTCTCCGTGAGTCCAGAGGGGAGAACTTGGTGAGCCGGAGTCCTGGGGGATGGGACTGCTTTCTCTTCCCCGTGTCTCCCTGGAGCATCAGGCTGAGCATACAATACCATTCACTTAAACATTTGTGAACATGCAGAGCCTGGAGGTAGGAAGCATTCACTGCAAAATGGGCCACAGTTCCTCTATCTTCAGGTAGCTTCTAGTCTGTGTGAGGAAAATCATAGAATATTCTCATTTAGAAGGATCATATATATCACTTAGTCAAACCTCTTCAGATTACAAAGGGGAAAATCAAGACTCAGAGGAAGAAAATGACCCAAGACTAGAATTCAAGTCTCCTGGCTCCTGGTCAAAGGCTGGAGCCACTTCAAAGCATTTTGCATAGAGGGGACAAGGTCCCTGCTCTTGGGAAATTCCCAGTCAGGCTGGAAAGCCCTAGACGCAGCCCACTGCAAGGGTGGAATGGAAGGCACAGAGGCAGAGCACAGACATTAACACTCAGGTACAGACAATAGTGTGGGAGCGAAGCTTTACTGTGAGCCAGACATCGTGGCTGCGGCTTTCAGCAAACGCACGCTTGAGCCTCACCACTTCTACGTGAGTTGGTGTGGTTGTTCTTTCCCATGTGAAAGATGCGAAAACTGCTGATAGGAGTCAGAGCCCTGACTCAAACCAAGGCTACTCGCCTCCAAAGGTGTTCTCTCACTGGCACAGAGGCACCAGGTTTGGGGGTGATGGGATTTGGCATGGCAGCAGGAGAAAGTCATGTGGTGTGGCAGAAGGAATATGGAGCTGAAAGCACACACCTGGGTTTATATCTCAGCTCTATCCCTGACACATAGTAGCCACGGGACTTAGGGAAATTAACCTCCCTCAGCTCAATTCTCTGTAAAATGAGGTAAAATCTGTCCCACTGACTTTAAAGGTAGCTGAGAGTCAGGAGTTCCCTAGTGGCCTAGTGATTAGGATTCTAGGCTTTCGCTACTGTGACCCCAGGTTCAATCCCTGTCCTGGGAACTGAGATCCCATGTGCAGGCATGCTCATTCATTTCAGTCATGTCTGACTTTTTGGGACCCTATAGACTGTAGCCTGCCAGGCTCCTCTGTCCATGGGGATTCTCCAGACAAGAATACTGGAGAGTGTTGCCATGCCTTCCTCCAGGGGATCTTCCCTACCCAGGGATCAAACCCAGGTCTTTTTATTGATAGGCAGCTTCTTTACCACGCGTGCCACCCGGGAAGCCCCGAGATCCCACAAGCTGACCAAAAAAATAAAAAGCTAACATGACAGAAATCTGCTTGTAAGCTCTAAAGAAAGTTCTGCGTCAGAGAGAGAAAGCCTGAGACTCAGAGCACCTCCCAAGGTCTGGCAGCCGCAGCCCTGCAGGGCTGGAACAGCGGCTGCACTGGAGGGAGCCTCTGCTAAGGGCTTTGGGCAGGACTGACATGGAGCCAGGGCTGTGCTGCCTGGTTCCATTTTTCATGCAGTTAAATAATTCCATAAACTGAAGTTTTTGCCAAATGAGCAACTTCCAAGGGAGCATTCGCAACTCATTTTTTGCAATAAGCCTCTTAAAGCCAGAACTGGCTTCTCCATCAGTTTCAAAGATGGTGGCCTGTGTCTGGCTCTGCGGTGTCAGAGCTCCCAGGAAGGAGGACCACCACATGGAGTAACAGTGGAGAGTTTGGGAATCTGGAGGTGGAGTCCGGCTCTGTCAGTTGTTTTGGGGATTTGGGAAGTCACCTTATCTCCTTGGACCTCAGTTTTCTCATCTGTAAAATGGTTAAACACTGGAAGGCCAGTAGGACTGGGCTGGTAGAAAGTAAGTTATCTTAAAAACTCAGTTTAGTACTTCCTTGATTAAGAATCCTCCTTGCAATGCAGGGGATGTGGGTTCCATACCTAATTTGGAAACTAAGATCCCACATATCTCAGAGCGGCTACTGAGCCTGCACACTCTGGACCCTACACACCATGACTAGAGAGTCCATGTGCCACAATGAAAGATCCCGTGTGACTCAATGAAGAGCTTGCACACTGCAACTAAGACCCCATGCAGCCGAAAAAATAAATAAAAATATGGTTGATAAAAAAGAAGTGAGTTAAAGCAAGAAATCATTAAGAAACAGTATATATTTACCTTAAACATTCAGTTTCAACTTAAAATAACTAAAAGTACATGTGTAGATCAATATTTTGATGTAAGACCAGGCCTTCTGGGTTTGTTGGTTGGATTCCCAGATGATTTTCTTGCAGGAACGGTACTAGCAATGTGTATAATGATGTCTTCAAAATGCAGTAGGAGCTTAAAAGACTCAAGAAGAAGTATGACTATGAAGCTATTTTAGATGTTAATGTCATTCCCAATATTATATCATTTTTTGCCCTATACATAATATAATGGCAAATTTTTAGGGGCTCACTTTTACAAGTACAGGCATATATCTTGTTTTATTGTGCTTCACTTTACTGCTTTTTTTTTTTTTTTACAAATTGAAGGTTTGTGGCAAGCCCACATCAAGGAAGTCTGCAGGCACCATTTTTTTCCAACAGTATTTATTTGTGTCTCTGTGTCACATTTTAATAATTCATACAATATTTCAAAATTTCCTATGGTTATTATATTTGTTATAGTGATCTGTGATCAGTGATTTTTGATATTACTACTACAACTTGCTGAAGGCTCACCTGATGATTAGCATTTATTAGCAATAAAATGTTTGCAAATTAGTGTCTTTAGCCATAATGCTATTGTACATTTAGACTACAGTATAGTGTAAATGTCACTTTTATATGCCCTGGAAAAACAAAAACATTCATGTAACTCACTTTATGGGCCTGATCCAGAGCTTAACCATCAATATCTCCAAGGCATGCCTGTATTTCCTGTATAACTCACTTATATCAGTTAAGAAAACAAAATTTGCTCTAACAACAAGCCTGCAAATGCATAATGGTTCAAGAAAACTAGACTTTTTGTTATTACTCACATAAAAGCCAAACGGTTACTTCTAGCTGGTGAGTGACTCTCCTCCAGTTCAGTTCAGTTCAGTTCAGTTCAGTTCAGTTCAGTTCAATTCAGTTCAGTCGCTCAGTCGTGTCCGACTCTTTGTGACCCCATGAATCGCAGCACGCCAGGCCTCCCCATCCATCACCAACTCCCGGAGTACACTCAGACTCACGTCCATCGAGTCGGTGATACCATCCAGCCATCTCATCCTCTGTCATCCCCTTCTCCTCCTGCCTCCAATCCCTCCCAGCATCAGAGTCTTTTCCAATGAGTCAGCTCTTCGCATGAGGTGGCCAAAGTCCTGGCATTTCAGCCTTAGCATAATTCCTTCCAAAGAAATCCCAGGGCTGATCTCCTTCAGAATGGACTGGTTGGATCTCCTTGCAGTCCAAGGAACTCTCAAGAGTCTTCTCCAACACCACAGCTCAAAAGCATCAATCCTTCAGTGCTCAGCTTTCTTCACAGTCCAACTCTCACATCCATACATGACCACTGGAAAAACCATAGCCTTGACTAGACGGACCTTAGTCGGCAAAGTAATGTCTCTGCTTTTGAATATGCGATCTAGGTTGGTCATAACTTTTCTTCCAAGGAGTAAGCGTCTTTTAATTTCGTGGCTGCAGTCACCATCTGCAGTGATTTTGGAGCCCCCCAAAATAAAGTCTGACACTGTTTCCACTGTTTCCCCATCTATTTCCCATGAAGTGATGGGACCAGATGCCATGATCTTCGTTTTCTGAATGTTGAGCCTTAAGCCAACTTTTTCGCTCTCCACTTTCACTTTCATCAAGAGGCTTTTTAGTTCCTTTTCACTTTCTGCCATAAGGGTGGTGTCATCTGCATATCTGAAGTTATTGATATTTCTCCTGGCAATCTTGATTCCAGCTTTTGCTTCTTCCAGCTTTGCGTTTCTCATGATGTACTCTGCATATAAGTTAAATAAGCAGGGTGACAATATACAGCCTTAACGTACTGCTTTTCGTATTTGAAACCAGTCTGTTGTTCCATGTCCAGTTCTAACTGTTGCTTCCTGACCTGCATACGGGTTTCTCAAGAGGCAGGTCAGGTGGTCTGGTATTCCCATCTCTTTCAGAATTTTCCACAGTTTATTGTGATCCACACAGTCAAAGGCTTTGGCATAGTCAATAAAGCAGAAATAGATGTTTTCCTGAAACTCTCTTGCTTTTTCGACGATCCAGCGGATGTTGGCAATTTGATCTCTGGTTCCTCTGCCTTTTCTAAATCCAGCTTGAACATCTGGAAGTTCACGGTTCACGTATTGCTGAAGCCTGGAATGGAGAATTTCGAGCATTACTTTACTAGCGTGTGAGATGAGTGTAACTGTGTGGTAGTTTGAGCATTCTTTGGCATTGCCTTTCTTTGGATTGGAATGAAAACTCACCTTTGCTGTCCTGTGGCCACTGCTGAGTTTTCCAAATTTGATGGCATATTGAGTGCAGCACTTTCACAGCATCATCTCTCAGGATTTGAAATAGCTCAACTGGAATTCCATCACCTCCATAGCTTTGTTCATAGTGATGCTTCCTAAGGCCCACTTGACTTCACATTCCAGGATGTCTGGCTGGCTCTAGGTGAGTGATCACACCATTGTGATTATCTGGGTCATGAAGATCTTTTTTGTACAGTTCTGTGTATTCTTGCCACCTCTTCTTAGTATCTTCTGCTTCTGTTAGGTCCATACCATTTCTGTCCTTTATTGAGCATGGTTCGAAGGTGCAAAGTTCTTCAGTTTGGGGTATGCAATATTCAATATGTAGCTTCCAAAACTGTTTTGAGTGTGTCAGGTGAGAAGCAGGGGAAAGAGGAGAGAGGATTGTGAAGACATACCTATCGCTTAAGTCCCTCAGCCCAGAAGAGATACATATCCCCTCTGTTCACGTTCCCTTGGTGAGAGGTAGAAATGTGGTTCCATCCAAAGCAAAAGGGTCTGGAAATGTGGTCCAACTGTGTATCCAGGAATTAGAGGAGACAGGTTAGTGAGGGCTAGCCAGCCTCCGTCATTTCAGTTACCATAGAAACAACTCCTTTTATATTTGCACTCATATTAATGATATCATTGATTTATATCTGTGCCAAGATTGAAAAATTCTAATTCATGTGATATACTATTAAACTGGAGAAGGAAATGGCAACCCACTCCAGTGTTCTTGCCTAGAGAATCGCAGGGATGGGGGAGCCTGGTGGGCTGCTGTCTATGGGGTCGCACAGAGTTGGACACGGCTGATGCGACTTAGCAGCAGCAGCAGCAGCTATTAAATTACATAATTACAATCATAAGAAAATTAGAAGACCCAGTAAGAAAAACAACTTGGTAAGCACAGCTGTAGTGATGAAGGAGACGTGCACAAGCGTTCTAGCCAGTGGTCACACTTGAGCATTTTGTGTGTTACGGTCATCCCTCCTTGTGGTTATGGAGGAAAGCGAGAAGGTCAGTTTATTGAGTTAGTGAGTGGATTTAGTGCAAGTCTGCTAAGAAACGTTATACTGCTCCAATGTCATAGGGCTGCAGGGAATATTAACGAGACATCCATAAGATGCTTTATATCACCTTACGTCAATAGCATCAATTGACATTTGGGGCTGGATGATCCTTTGCTGTAGGGGCTTGACCGGGAAGCAGCAGGCTTGGTCTCTGCCCACTAGATGCCAGTAACAGCCTCCTAGTTGTGACAATTAAAAATATCCCCAGACACGAGCAATTATCTGCTACAGAGTAAAATCACTCGAGGTTGTGACCCACTGCTTTTTATGGTACCAGGCACTTGCCAACAGTTTATTACGTTTTGATCCCCTTCTCCTTTGCACCCCTACCACCATACTTTACACCCAGGATCTCTGTACTTCAGCAGCATGATGATCAGTCCGTAAGAGCAATGGCCCTCTTGACTCAAAGATGGGAAAGGAAAATTAATAATATATTCATGCAGCATTTTACCCTCCAATCAAAGTGAATTGGGGGTAATTTCAGAAAAATAAAATTATAATTTGTTGAGAGTAAACTTAATCAGTTGTACTGGATTCAGAGAAAGACTATGTAACAGAAATAGGGTATTAGTTTATCTTGGTTTTTTATTCTTGTCAACTGCTAAATAAAACATCCTTTTACCCATATATTTCTTATGATTGTACATGTTTAAGTATTTCTATAGGATAAATTCCTAGAAAATGAATTAAAATGGAATAGATATTACACATTGCTTTCTGAAAACTTGGTATGAATTTAGATTTCTACTCCCACCAATGATGCATGTGATTGCTCATTTTCCCAAAGCATGAATTATGTATTATTTTTGCTTTTTAACTTCAGCCATTGTGATGGGTAGAAAATAGCATATCAGTCTTTATTTTAGTTTGCTGGTGAGATAAATTGTTTGTATTCTTTTAAAAATAATCTTGTTAAATAATTGAATTGTTTTTTAATTAATTTATAGAAATTTTTAATATATAGTATAATAGTAACGTGTTCTCTGCTCTGTATGTTGCAAATATTTTCTTCCTCTCTGCTGCTTGTCTTTGGATTTTATTTATGATATCTTTTTTCAAAAAGAAATTTTCATATTTTTAAATCTGACAAAAATTTTTATGGCTTCTGGTATTTATGGCTTACTTTAAAAAAATTTCCTTGTTACAATGTTATTTTCTTGTACTATTTTTTATAATTAGGTAGTTATTTTCCCTTATATTTAGATCTTTAATTCACCTGGAATCTTGTCTTTGGATACCATGTCAGTTGTAAATCTAATTTTATTTTATTTCCAAATTAAATCTAATAATCCCAACACTTTATCCTCAGTGATTTGAAATGTCACTGTGATCATTTACTGAATTCCCAATTATAAGGAATGTCTGGATAATTTATTCTATTGTACTGGTTTATTTATTTCTGTTTATACATACTGTTTTAATTGCTGAAGCTTTGTGGGATGTTTTGAGATCCTTTGTCATTTTCTTTTTAACTGTTTCTTGGCACATTTCCCTCCCAGATAAGCATTAAAACGTGGCATTATGCTTCCCATTATAAATATACAATGCTGTGCTTCAAGGGTGTGGGGTTGCTTCTATCAGGCACCTGGCAACTGTGGGCAGATTAAGACTCCCTGCCTATGTGTTTGAATCAAGCATAAAAGTGTGCTTGTTCCCAGATATCCAGTGGACTGCCTCTTCTAAGGAATGCTATTGATTACAAGCCAGTGACAAATTGTGTTGGGTCAGACTGCTTCCTCGATGCTTGGCCTACTAGGTTGTTTAGGAACGGGGCTGGGCTGACTTCTGCAGGCATTCTATTGCTTTAGTAACAACAAGGCTACGTTCAGCTCTACCTTTGCTTCTTACCCTTTCTCAGAGGGAAAAAAGGGAACCAGCTCGTCTTCCTCGTGTTTGCTCTCGCGCTTGACACCCAGACCTCACTACACTTGGCCTAGTCACGGGAGGCGTGTTATAGCTCAGGGAAGCGCGCCATCGGTTTATGGGGTGTATGCAGTGGGAAGCTTTCCGGAGAGGCCCCGCTGCCCCACTTCTCAGTTATACACATTCTCAGTTATCAGGAGCCCTTTCTAATCGAGGCATTAACTTGAGTCACAAAAAGGGATAGCAGAGGATTCAACTGTTATAATTTGGCAAGACTAATTAAATTCCTTGATAGGGCCCCCATCAGCTCAGAAAGGACATCCCACAAAGAGTTTAACTATATAATGGCCCTATGTACTTTCAACAGGGCAACCTAGATTGGAGTTTGCCCCTTTCTTGCCATATTTGAAGCGAGGCTTCAAGAAAGGACCAGCACAGTCAGTCTCATGCTTTACAGCTGGGCAGTCCCCCAAACTTTGACCTCAGTGAGCTAGACTATGCTAGGTTTCAAGAGGCTGAGGGTACTAAAGGCCACTGGTCACCTGCTCTGAAAGGATGAGATTTTCACACCTCATTCCACTTCAGCACAAATTCACATCCCATCTCAACTCCACAGCCTATTCTATATTTTCTCTGTCAGTCTACCAATTACAAAACTTCTTCTGCATACTATTTTATGTCTTAGTAAATCAAAGCTCCCCAGATGTGGTGGTACAAGTGGCCCAAGATTGTTCTCTGCAAGTACTAGTGTTTTCTGTCTGTAATGGAGAGTTTTGGAAAGCATGGTAGTAAAGAATCACTTGATTGGAAAAAAGTAGAATTTTTTCAAACTTGCTTTAGCCAAAAAAAAAAAAAGAAAGAAAGAAGAGAGAGAGGGATTTATTGAAAGATCATGGAGGTGTCTCATAAAACAAACAACACGGCGTGGGGAAAAAAAAAACTGGAACTCAGAAAGAATGAGAACTAGAAAATTCAGAAAATTCTCTCCCTCTCTCCAATAGATCTTCTCTGTTCCACTTGCTTATTAAACCAAACATAGCCGCCTCAATTAAAATTTATATAATTTCCCACTTCCGGAAATATTAGGGTTTCTGAGCCCCATCCCATCGTAATTTCAAAATCCTGAGACAATTTAATTGACTGAGTGTGACTTGGGTGGTCACTCTAGCCATTTGTTGTTGTTGCTCAGACACCAAGTCATGTCAGACTCTTTGCAGCTTCCTGGACTGCAGCACACCAGGCCTCCCTGTCCTTCACCGTCTTTGGGAGTTTGCCCAACTTCATGTCCATTGAATCGGTGATGCCACCCAACCACCTCATCCTCTGTCACCCTCTTCTCTTTCCGCCCTCAATTTTTCCCAGCATTAGGGTCTTTTCCAATGAGTTGGCCCTTTGCATCAAGTGGCCAAAGTATTGGAGCTTCAGTATCAGTCCTTCCAATGAGTATTCAGAGTTGATTTCCATTAGGATTGATTGGTTTGATCTCCTTGCTGTCCGAGAGACTCCCAAAAGCCTTCTCCAGCAACACAGTTCAAAAGTACCAATTCTTTGGTCCTCTGCCTTTTTTACAACTCTCACACAGACACATGATTACTTTAACTACATGGATTTTTGTCTTCAAACTGATGTCTTTGCTTTTTAGGTATGTCATAAACCTAAAGTGCTGTTTAGGTTTGTCATAACTTTCCTTCCAACAAGCGGTTGTCTTCTAATTTCATGGTTGCAGTCACCATTCACAGTGATTTTAGAGCCCAAAGAGAGGAAATCTGTCACTCCTTCCACCTTTTCCCTTCTATTTGCCATGAAGTGATGGGACTGGATGCCATGATCTTAGTTTTTTTAATATTGAGTTTTAAGCCGGCTTTTTCACTTTCCTCTTTCACCCTCATCAAAAGGCTCTTTAGTTTCTCTTTGCTTTCTGCCATATCATCTGCATATCTGTGGTATTTCTCCCACCAATCTTGATTCCAGCTTGCAATTCATCCAGCCCGACATTTCATGTGATATGCTCTGCCTATAAGCTAAATAAACAGGGTGACAATATACAGCCTTGACGTACTCCTTTCTCAATTTTGAACCAGTCAATTGTTCCATATAAGGTTCTAATTGCTTCTTTACCCGTATTCAAGTTTCCGAGGAGACAGGTAAGATGGTCTGATATTCCCATCTCTTTAAGAGTTTTCCATAGTTTGTTTGATCCACACAGTCAAAGGCTTTAGCGTAGTCAATGAGACAGAAATAGATATTTTTCTGGAATCCCCCTTGCTTTCTCTATGATCCAGCAAATGTTGGCAATTTGATCTCTGGTTCCTCTGCCTTTTCTAAACCTAGTTAGTACACCTGAAAGTTCTTGACCCAAGTGCTGCTG
Source organism: Oryx dammah (assembly GCF_014754425.2). Taxonomy (NCBI): domain Eukaryota; kingdom Metazoa; phylum Chordata; class Mammalia; order Artiodactyla; family Bovidae; genus Oryx; species Oryx dammah. The sequence goes on along the minus strand of NW_024070205.1, from coordinate 77,707,321 downwards.
AAACCTAGCTTGAAGGATTTCCCACCTTACTAGAGTGGGAAGTGAGCACGGTTGTTCCAGGAGTTTATACATTCTTTAGTACCACCCATGTTGGGAACTGGAGTGAAGACTGACCTTTTCCAGTCCTGTGGCCACTGCTGAGTTTTCCACATTTGCTGGCATATTGAGTGCAGCACTTTCACAGCATCATCTTTCAGGATTTGAAACAGCTCAGCTGGAATTCCATCACCTCCACTAGCTTTGTTTGTAGTGATTCTTTCTAAGGCCCACTTGACTTCACATTCCAGGATGTCTGGCTCTAGGTGAGTGATCACACCATCATGATTATCTGGGTCTTGAAGATCTTTTTAGAACAGCTCTTCTGTGTATTCTTGCCACCTCTTCTTAATATCTTCTGCTTCTGTTAGGTCCAGACCATTTCTGTCCTTTATCAAGCCCATCTTTGCATGAAATATTCCCTTGGTATCTCTAATTTTTTTGAAGAGATCTCTAGTCTTTCCCATTCTGTTCTTTTCCTCTATTTCTTTGCATTGATCACTGAGGAAGTCTTTCTTATCTCTTCTTGCTATTCTTTGGAACTTTGCATTCAGATGCTTATATCTTTCCTTTTCTCCTTTGCTTTTCACCTCTCTTCTTTTCACAGCTATTTGTAAGGCCTCCCCAGACAGCCATTTTGCTTTTTTGCATTTCTTTTCCATGGGGATGGTCTTGATCCCTGTCTCCTGTACAGTGTCACGAACCTCCATCCATAGTTCATCAGGCACTCTAACAGATCTAGGCCCTTAAATCTATTTCTCACTTCCACTGTAGAGTCATACGGGATTTGATTTAGGTCATACCTGAATGGTCTGGTGGTTTTCCCTACTTTCTTCAATTTAAGTCTGAATTTGGCAATAAAGAGTTCATGATCTGAGCCACAGTCAGCTCCTGGTCTTGTTTTTGTTGACTTTATAGAGCTTCTCCATCTTTGGCTGCAAAGAATATAATCAATCTGATTTTGGTGTTGACCATCTGGTGATGTCCATGTGTAGAGTCTTCTCTTGTGTTGTTGGAAGAGGGTGTTTGCTATGACCAGTGCATTTTCTTGGCAAAACTCTATTAGTCTTTGTCCTGCTTCATTCCGCATTCCAAGGCCAAATTTGCCTGTTACTCCAGGTGTTTCTTGACTTCCTACTTTTGCATTCCAGTCCCCTAGAATGAAAAGGACATCTTTTAAGGGTGTTAGTTCTAAAAGGTCTTGTAGGTCTTCATAGAACCATTCAACTTCAGCTTCTTCAGCGTTACTGGTTGGGGCATAGACTTGGATTACTGTGATATTGAATGGTTTGCCTTGGAAACGAACAGATCATTCTGTCGTTTTTGAGATTGCATCCAAGTACTGCATTTCGGACTCTTTTGTTGACCATGATGGCTACTCCATTTCTTCTAAGGGATTCCTGCCCTCAGTAGTAGATATAATGGTCATCTGAGTTAAATTCACCCGTTCCAGTCCATTTTAGTTCACTGATTCCTAGAATGTCAACGTTCACTCTTGCCATCTCCTGTTTGACCACTTCCAATTTGCCTTGATCCAGGTTCCTATGAAATATTGCTCTTTACAGCATCAGACCTTGCTTCTATCACCAGTCACATTCACAACTGGGTATTGTTTTTGCTTTGGCTCCATCCCTTCATTCTTTCTGGAGTTATTTCTCCACTGACCTCCAGTAGCATATTGGGCACCTACTGACCTGGGGAGTTCCAGTATCCTATCATTCTGCCTTTTCATACTGTTCAGGGGGTTCTCAAGGCAAGATCTGAAATAGCTTTACTGGAGTTCTACCACCTCCACTAGCTTTATTGGCAGCAGTGCTCCCTAAGGCCCACTTGATTCCACGCTCAGGGGTATCTGGCTCTGGGTGAGTGGCCCCCAATGATGGTTGCTAAGGCCTCTTTGTGCGGCTCTTCTGAGTGCCCCTGCCGTCTCTTCTTGATCTCTTCTGCTTCTATGAGGCCCTTTCCATTTCTGTCCTTTAGGTGCCCATCTTTGCAAGAAACGTTCCTTTAATATCTCCAGTATTCTTGAAGAGGTCTCTAGTCTTTCCCCTTCTGTTGTTTTCCTCCGTTTCTTTGCATTCTCCATTGAAGAGGGCCTTCCTGTCTCTTCTTGCTATTCTCTGGAACTTTGCAATCAGTTGGGTATATCTTTAACTTTCTCCCTTGCTTTTCACTTCTCTTCTTTCCTCGGCTATTTGTAAGCCCTCCTCAGACAACCACTTTGCCTCCTTGCATTTCTTTTTCTTTAGGATGGTTTTGATCAGTGCCTCCTGTACAATATTATGAACCTCTGTCCGTAGTTCTTCAGGCACTCTGTCCATAGTTCTTCAGGCACTCTGTCCACCTGATCTAATCCCTTGAATCAACTCTAGCCATGCCTGGTGCAAAATGCAATGACAAGGGTCATAGAGTTTCATATCCCACTAACCTCCTATTGGGGTGATAAAAGGAGACCGAAGGGGTTAGATAGGCCTGGGTAGGGCAGATAAGGGCTTCTCTAGTAGCTCATCTGGTAAAGAATCCACCTACAATGCAGAAGACTCCGGTTCAATTCCTGGGTCAGGAAGATTCCCCTGGAGAAGGGATAGGCTATCCACTCCAGTATTCTTGGGTTTCCCTGGTAGCTCAGATGGTAAAGAATCTGCCTGTAATGTGGGAGACCTGGGTTCAATCCCTGGGTTTGGGAAGATCCCCTGGAGGAGGGCATGGCAACCCACTCCAGTATTCTTGCCTGGAGAATCCCCACAGACAGAAGAGCCTGGTGGGCTACAGCCCATGTGGTCACAAGGAGTCAGATACTACTGAGCGACTAAGCAGCAACAGGGCAGATAAACTGACCCATTGGTCTGCCATGAAGATTCAGGAACATGTAAGATAAGTCCCCCTCCTGGGCCTCAATAAACTCACCAGGGCAAAAGCTCCCATATGAAGTATGTAGGGAGAGAACCACTGGCCTTCCTAAGGAACTCCTCCATGATTGCCCAAGAGGTGCATTCAGTTTTTAAGACCCCAGCCATCCCACTTGTGTTAATGGAGAGTGAAAAGAGGACAATGACATTTGTCTTAGAAACCCTTTGCTGAATAGAACTGCCTTATGACCCAGCAATCCCACTGCTGGGCATACACACCAAGGAAACCAGAATTGAAAGAGACACATGTACCTCAATGTTCATGGCAGCACTGTTTATAATAGTCAGGACATGGAAATAACCTAGATGTCCATCAGCAGATGAATGGATAAGAAACCTGGGGTACATATACACAATGGAGTATTACTCAGCCATTCAAAAGAATACATTTGAATCAGTTCTAATGAGATGGATGAAACTAGAGCCAATTATACAGAGTGAAGTAAGCCAGAAAGAAAAACACCAATACAGTATACTAACACATATATATGGAATTTAGAAAGATGGTAATGATGACCCTGTATGCAAGACAGCAAAAGAGACACAGATGTGTAGAGCGGACTTTTGGACTCTGAGGGAGAGGGAGAGGGTGGGATGATTTGGGAGAATGGCATTGAAACATGTATACTATCATGTAAGAAACGAATCGCCAGGCTATGTCCGATGCAGGATTCGGCATGCTTGGGGCTGGTGCACGGGGATGATCCAGAGAGATGATATGGGGTGGGAGATGGGAGGGGAGTTCATGTTTGGGAACTCATGTACACCCGTGGTGGATTCATGTCAATATATGGCAAAACCAATACAGTATTGTAAAGTAAAATAAAGTAAAAATTAAAAAAAAAAAAGACAATAAAGGAAAATCAAGATTAAAAAAAAAAGAAACCCTTTGCTGAGGTAGGTAAGGATTAAGATTTGTATTTTGATGGCATCAGTACTAGAGTATCCAACAACATGAGTATTTCCATGTGGGAGAATGTGTTGAAATTCCTTTTAATTTGTCTTGATCCTCTGAATCTCCTCTTTGATTGGAGCACAACCCTGACATTCACAGGCAGGGTCAAGCATCTTTTGTGGGAGGAGTGGAAAATGCCTCGATTAGTTTTTTAATTATTTATTTATTTGGCTGTGCTGGGTCTTAGTTGCAGCATGTGGGATCAAGTTCCCTGACCAGGGATTGACCAGACATTTTATTGTGACTTGCTTACAGTCAAACATTCAACCCGTCGACTTGCCCATTAGTTAATTGTTTTGTGGGAGATCACAGCCTGATGCCCAAAGGCCCTTAGTCTCATCTTACGTCAGTCTAGTCAATGGCTGCCTATTTTACAGTTAAATTAGTTAGAGGAAAATGTCAGGAAAATCTGGTCTTAACATCTCAAATGAATGGCTGTGAGATTTGCAATCCATTTAATATAAAGTGCTCAAATTCAGTGCAAAAAGGGCAGACTCAGAAGGGCAAGCAGATGCCAGGGAAGAATGTTTCCTGGGAGACAGATGCATTCTCTGTGCCTTGGGAACACAGAGTCTTAACCACTGGGCCACCAGGAAAGTCCCAATCTCTGTATTCTTTCCAAAGAGTTTGCTGCAACAATGTCACAGGGGTAACTGAAAGATCTAAGTTCACCAGGAAATGAGTGGAAACTACAGAGAAATTCATCGAAGAAAATAATCTCCCCGTGAAGTATGTATCCCAGATACCTGGCATCACAATCAGCTGAGGGGTTTTTTAAAATATAGATTCTCCAATATAATATTACAAATCAACTATATACTAATATAAATCCAAATTAAGCCCTTTTTAAAAAGTAGACTCCTGGTCTGGCCGCAAATCTGGCTCCTATGAGACCAAGCAGGACACTGGGGCTCCTGGGTACAGAAGCCTTTCTGTATCCCTGCTTTCTTGTCTGTAAGAAATATGCTTCAGCCTCCTTGACCATCCCTGAGTATTCAAACAGTTGCTAAGCAGCAAAAGGAGGGGGTGCAGAGACAAGGGAGGAGCAGCCAAGAAGCAATAGCGTGGCCTTGCCGCACAGTCCTGGTTCTACCTCAAGGAGTACACAAAACAACTATCTTAACCTCTTCTACAGAACTAAATGGCATCCCACTCCAGTATTCTTGCCTGGAGAATCCCATGGATGGAGGAGCCTGGTGGGCTACAGTCCACAGGGTCGCAAAGAGTCAGACATGACTGAGCAACTTCACAGAACTAAAAGTCCCAAGTAACGGAAGATGTTAACTTCTTGAAGCTTTCTTCATTTCAGAGAGAAGATCACAGTTTGATAACCTCAGGAACCACAGAAGCTCATAAAGAGAGCTGAGGCCAGATTAAAGAAATGCAGGCCCTGCACACACCCTGATCCTCATCTGCTAACACACCCTTGAACCATGGGTATAAAACTTCTCATCAAATGCCTCTTCGGTTGGGAGACACAGCTTTGAAGGCATTAGTCGCCATGTCCCCCTTTGCCTGGCAAAACAATAAAGTTATTCTTTTCTTCAGTTCACTTCAGTTCAGTCACTCAGTTGTATCTAACTGTTTGTGACCCTATGGACTGCAGGACACCAGGCTTCCCTGTCCATCACCAACTCCCAGAGCTTACTCAGATTCATGTCCATTGAGTTGGTGATGCCATCCAATCATCTCATCCTCTGCCATCCCCTTCTTCTCCTGCCTTCAATTTTACCCAGCATCAGGGTCTTTTCCAATGAGTCAGTTTTTCTCATCAGGTGGCTAAAGTATTGGAGTTTCAGCTTCAACATCAGTCCTTCCAATGAAAATTCAGGACTGATCTCCTTTAGGGTGGATTAGTTGGATCTCCCTGCAGTCCAAGGGGCTCTCAAGTCTTCTCCAACACCACAGTTCAAAAGCATCGATTCTTCAGCACTCAGCTTGCTTTATGGTCCAACTCTCACATCCATAGATGACTACTGGAAAAAACCATACATAGCTTTGACTAGATAGACCTTTGTTGGCAAAGTAATGTCTCTGCTTTTTAATATTCTGTCTAGATTGGTCATAGCTTTTCTTCCAAGGAGCAAGCATCTTTAAATTTCATAGCTGCAGTCACCATCTGTGGTGATTTTGGAACCCCAAAAAATAAAGTCTGTCATTGTTTCCACTGCTTCCCCATCTATTTGCCATGAAGTGATGGGGCCGGATGCCATGATCTTAGTGATCTTTCTGAATGTTGAATTTTAAGCCAACTTTTTCACTCTTCTCTTTCACTTTCATCAAGAGGGTCTTTAGTTCTTCTTTGCTTTCTGCCATAAGGATGGTGTCATCTGTGTATCTGAGGTTATTGATATTTCTCCTGGCAATCTTGATTCCAGCTTGTGCTTCATGCAGCCCGGCATTTCACATGATGTACTCTGTACTGGGCTTCCCTGGAGGCTCAGACAGGAGACCTGGGTTCGATCCCTGGGTTGGGAAGATCCCCTGGAGAAGGGAATAGCAACCCACTCCAGTATTCTTCCTTAGAAAATTCCATGGACAGAGAAATCTCGCAGGCTACAGTCCATGGGGTCACAAAGAGTCGGACACAACTGAGGGACTTTCACACACACACACACACACACACACACACACACACACACTCTGCATATAAGTTAAATAAGCAGGGTTACAATATACAGCCTTGATGTATTCCTTTCCCGATTTGAAACAAGTCTGTTGTTCCATGTCCAGTTCTATATCTAACTGTTGCTTCCTAACCTGCATACAGATTTCTCAGGAGGCAGGTAAAGTGGTCTGGTATTCCCCTCTCTTTCAGAATTTTCCAGTTTGTTGTGATCCACAGAGTCAAAAGCTTTTGCATAGTCAATAAAGCAGAAGTAGATGTTTTTCTGGAACTCTCTTGCTTTTTTCAATGATCCAACAGATATAGGCAATTTGATCTCTGGTTCCTCTGCCTTTTCTAAATCCAGCTTGAACATCTGGAAGTTCATGGTACACGTACTGTTGAAGCCTGGCTTGGAGAATTTTGAGCATTACTTTGCTAGTGTAATTTGAGCATTACTTTTCTAGAGATGAGTGCAATTGTGAGGTAGTTTGAGCATTCTTTGACATTGCCTTTCTCTGGGATTGGAATGAAAACTGACCTTTTCCAGTCCTGTGGCCACTGCTGAGATTTCCCAATTTGCTGGCATATTGAGGTAGTAATTTCACAGCATCATTTTTAGGATTTAAAATAGCCAACTGGAATTCCACCACCTTCACTAGCTTTGTTTGTAGTGATGCTTCCTAAGGCCCACTTGACTTCATTCTACTTCACCCAAAACTCTATCTCTGAAATTTAACTTGGCTTCATGACACAGAGGCCAAGTTTCAGCATCACCTTAAGTAGGGCAGGGCATCTGGATTTGAACAACCTCCCTGAGTGAGACTGATGTTCACTAATGTTTAGGAACCTCTGTCCTAGAATTTGACAGTAGAGCTCCTTGGAATGAGCCAACTTGCACCAACCCTCAAGGTCTCATACCCATTCAAGAATGTGATAAAAGCGATGATATCTCTTCCCAGAAACATGTACATGAGTAGCTACACACAAAAGATGTGTGCCTTTCAAAGGCTTCATGAAAACTCTTCTGCAAACCCAGATTAAGACCCCTTGCACTGGAGAATATAAAGGCCTGAAATGTCTTAAAGAGACAAGGAAAAATGTAACGAACAGCTTAAGGAAGTGGATCAGTGAAGGGAGCTAGTTACACAAATTCATTAAGATTCTGAAGTCAGGAAGGTTTGGGCCCAACCCCAGCTTGGTCATTTACCAACTATGTGACATCAGTCAAATTAATCTCACTAGGACTCAGTTTCTTCATCTGTTCAATGGGAAGACAGTATCTCTTAACAAGATTGAAAAGAATTTTAAATGAGATGATATATCGGAAACACTTAGCATAATAACTGATGTGTAGTTGATGATAAAGAAGATATATCAATGGGTAGATAGGTCAATAGGTCAGTAAATGATCAGGTTTTCTCCTACAAATTCCCATCAGGACTACACTTACAGAGATAAGATGACTGTGAGGACACCTCCTCAAATCTCAACTGTCTGTCCTCCGTTGTAGGGGCAACATTTTCACTGGAAAGACTTTCCTCACCATTGATATGAAAATTAGCTTGCAAATGTGATGAGCACAGAGGAACCAAAACTGTGGATAAGAAAATGTGATAAAAGAACAGAACCAGAGAAAACAGAACAAGCAGAAGAAAGAATGTAAGTCTTTATAACTTTAGAGCTGAAGAAGACCCCGGGGATTAGCAGACAAGTCCATCACTAATAAGACCTTCTGATCAACCTTTTCTCTACATCTCTGTACCTTTTGCCAAAGATGATATTCACTTTGATGTTGCAAAGCCTTAGTTTGCTTTTTGTGTTTTCTCTCTTCTTAAATGAATGTTCAGTTCAGTTCAGTCACTGAGTCATGTCCGACTCTTTGCGACCCCATGAATCGCAGCACGCCAGGCCTCCCTGTCCATCACCAACTCCCGGAGTTCACTCAGACTCACGTCCATCGAGGCAGTGATGCCATCCAGCCATCTCATCCTCTGTAAATGAATGTTAGGTCATCCTTTTGTATAGGCAAATTGTTCTGACAAAAGGAACATTATAAATAATGAAAATATAAACAAATTCTCCCAACTCTAAAATTCTCTTTCTACTCAAACGTTTGATACAAGTAATTTAAGGACAATGGAATTCCTCAAGTGTAGAGGAGAACAGAGTGCATTCTTCCACCGGCAGAGAGAAAGAACTGTCTCCCTGCTCAGCCTGGGGGACAGGAGTCACCATGCTCTAGTGAGGGCAAGGCACTCATTGTCCCTCTTTTGAGACAGCTTGACACTGAAGCCGAAAGCTGACTCCTCTTTCCTGAAAGTCTTGATAGGAAACATGGGGTTTGTGCTTCCAGCTGCCCCACCATCTCCTGAGACCTTTGAGCCTCTAGCAACTAAATTCCAGGCTTTTGAGGGGACTGAGCCAGGGGGACGGGCTGAAGGACCAGAGCCCAGGCAGGACACTCGGCAACAACGACATTGGGTGAGGCATCATGTCCCACATGACCGTTTCCGCTGGCGCCACGTGGGCATGCCTTGCAGGTGTTACCCGAAAACTGGATTCACCTCCTGATGGGTGTCAAGCTGAAAGACACAACCAAGCCAAAGACTGGGAGAAGGAAAGATTTATTATTTGCAGCAAGTAAGAACACTGCTTCCCAGGTGCTACTAGTGGTAAAAAACTGCCTGCCTATGCAGCAGATGTAAGAGATGTGGGTTTGATCCCTGGGTTGGGAAGGTCCCCTGCAGGAGGGCATGGAAACCCATTCCAGTATTCTTGCCTGGAGGATCCATGGACATAGGAACCTGGCGGGCTACATTCCATAGAGCTGCAAAGAGCTGGACACAACTGAAGTGACTGAACACACACAAGGAGAACACAGTCTCTTTCCCAAAGCAATGTCTCCCTGGTAGCAAAATTGTGGAACTTTTCAGCTAAGAGTACATGCATATTCATGAAGGGGTTTGAGTGGTGTGTACATATTTATGAAGGGGATTGAATAGGAGAATGAAGTTTAATTGGGGCAAGTCTACAAGTGCCCAAGCTGCAGTTGATTGAAGTTATGAGAGTCCACAGCAGCAGCACCTTTTGGTTGTCCTTCAGTTGCTCAGACATGTCCAGCTCCTTGCGACCCCATGGGCTACAGCACGCCAGGCTACCCTGTCCTTCCCTATCTCCTGGAGTTTGCTCAAACATGGACACGAGTCCGTTGAGTCATTGATGCCATCCAACCATCTCATCCTCTGTCACCCCCTTCTTTTGCCTTCAGTCTTTCCCAGCACCAGGATCTTTTCCAATATGTCAGCTCTTCGCATCAGGTGGCCAAAGTATTAGAGCTTTAGATTCAGCATCAATCCTTCCAATGAATAGTCACAGTTGATTTCCCTTAGGATTGACTGGTTTACTCTCCTTGCTATCCAAGGGACTCTCAAGAGTCTTCTCCAGCACCACAGTTTAAAAATCAACTCTTTGGCACTCAGCCTTCTTTATGGTCTAACTCTTAAATCAATATTCAACTACTGGAAAAAATTTGATTATACTACTTTCACTATATGGACCTTTATTGGCAAAGTAATGTCTCTGCTTTTTAATATGCTGTTTAGGTTTGGCATAGCTTTTCTTCCAAAGAAAGCGTCTTTTAATCTCATGACTGCAGTCAGCATCCACTGTGATTTTGGAGCCTAAGAAAATAAACTCTGTCACTGTTTCCATCATTTCCACATCTATTTGCCATGAAGTGATGGGACCAGATGCCATGGTCTTAGTTTTTTGAAAGTTGACTTTTATGCCAGCTTTTTCACTCTCCTCTTTCACCTTCACCAAGCAACTCTTCAGTTCCTCTTTGGCTTCTGCCATAAGGGTGGTGTCATCTGCATATCTGAGGTTATTGATATTTCTCCTGGCAATCTTGATTCCAGCTTGAGCTTCAATCAGCCTAGCATTTCACATGGTGAACTCTGCTGATAAGTTAAATAAGCAGGGTGACAATATACAGCCTTGATATACTCTTTTCCCAATTTGGAACCAGTCTGCCGTGTCTGATTCTAACTGTTCCTTCTTGACCTGCATACAGATTTCTCAGGAGGCAGGGGAGGTGGTCTGATATTCCCATCTCTTGAAGAATTTTCCACAGTTTGTTGTGATTTACACAGTCAAAGGCTTTAGCGTAGTCAATAAAGCAGAAGTAAATGTTTTCCTATCGTCTTTTAGGTTCCAGTTGATCTGGTGGTTGAGTACTTGAGGCAAGTTTAAATTCTCCAAAAGAGTTCAAGAAAATGTTTTGGGCTAATTTTTAAAATTCAAACAGAACTAGGAGTCTTTACAACTGATTTATTATCTTTGCTATTGTTCCTTTGGGCTTCCCTGGTAGCTCAGGAGTAAAGAATCAGCTTGTCAATGCAGGAGACACAGGAGATGTGAGTTTGATCCCTGGGTTGAAAAGATCCCCTGGAGAAGGAAATGGAACTCATTCTATTATTCTTGCTTATGAAATCCCATGAACAGAGGAGCTTGGCAGGCTGCAGTCCACAGGGTCACAAAAGAGTTGGAGAGGATTTAACAACTAAGCAACAACAAAAAATTGTTACAGATTTTGCCTGCTAACATTCATTTGTTTTTTTCTGCCCTTGTTGTTGTTGTTTTAGTGATAAATTGACTTCCACGAAACCTTGAGCCTCAGTATAGGCTCACTGTAACACATCAGCAAGCTAAATGAAACACAAAGACACCAGGTCTGCCAGTTCCAAGGCAGACCATAGAGTTCAACAAGTGGGCAATGGCCCGATTCCTAGAAATCCCCTTCCCTAAAATAGCTGGACTACTCCTCCTACTCATTAGCTATGAAATTACCCACCCCTATTAAAACTGACAGCCTCATACCCTAGGACCAGTCTCACCTTCTGAGCTGGCCCATACTCTGTCTGTGGAGTGTGTTTTTCTCTAAATAAATCCACTTCTTACCTGTCACTGTGTCATTCACTGAATTCTTTCTGCAATAATGCATCAAGAACCTGAGCTTCATTACGTCCTAAGATCAGCTGTGTGATCTCAGTTAAAAGAACATGGATTCAAGCCCCAATCCAAACAGGTCAGCTGTGGGTGGTACATGCTCTAAGATTCAGGGCTTTTCAGTGAGCTGCTAAGAAATGTTCCTGGTGTCAATATTTTTCAAGAAGAAAAGTTAGTCAAATATGTAGTATGCTGCTGATCTCCAAGCCTATGGGGTAATTTATTAACTTATTTAAAACATGTGGGGTCATTTATTAACTTATTTAAATATAATGAGCTCATTGTTCATGCCAGGTGCTGGGTTAGATGCTGCAGGGGCCAAGATGATTAAGATATGGCTTCTACTCACATCTTGGGAAGATGGAAACTTAAGAGCTTTACTTCAAGACAATGAAGGAAAGGTTGCAATTCTTAGGCAAAAAAGAACTCGATAGTTCACAGAATCTAAGAAAGACTAAAAAGTAAGCCATGGCCTAGACAGGGACGTCTCACGGACAGTTGGAGCCTGCAATTGAACACTGTCAGAACGGTCTCCCCCTCTCTTCTTGCTTCTGCCTGTATATCCAACTTATTCCCTCAATAAAAACCAGTCCTAGGACTTCCCTGGTGGTTTAGTGGTTAAGAATCTGCCTGCCAATGCCGGGGTCATGGGTGCAACCCCTGGTCAGGCAACTAAGAGCCCACTTGCTGCAGGGCAACTAAGCCCCTCTGTAGTTACTAAGCCTGCGCTCTAGAGCCATGGCCACGTGTAGAGTCTTCTCTTGTGTTGCTGGAAGTGGGTGTTTGCTGTGACCAGTGTGTTCTCTTGGCAAAACACTGTTAGCCTTTGCCCTGCTTCATTTTGTACTCCAAGGGCACACTTACCTGTTGCTCCAGGTTTCTCTTGACTTCCTACTTTTGCATTTCAATCCCCTATGATGAAAAAGACACCATTTTTGGTTTTAGTTCTAGAAAGGCTTGTGGGTCTTCATAGAGCCGTCCGACGTCAGCTTCTTTGGGATTAGTGGTTGACTTGGATTACTGGGATGTTAATGGTTTGCCTTGGAAACAAACTGAGATCATTCTGTCATTTTTGAGACTGCACCCAAGTACTGCATTTTGGACTCTTTTGTTGACTATGAGGGCTGCTCCATTTCTTCTAAGGGATTCTTGCCCACAGTGTAGATATAATCATCATCTGAATTACATTTGTCCATTCCCATCCATTTCAGTTCACTGATTCCTAACTGCCTTGCCATCTCCTGCTTGACCACATTCAGCTTACCATGATTCATGGCTCTAACAGTCCAGGTTCTTAAGCAGTGTTGTTCTTTACAGCACTGAACTTCACTTTCACCACCAGACACATCCACCACCGGGCATCATTTTTGCTTTGGCTCAGCCTCTTCATGTCTCCTGGAGCTATTCCTGTGCTCTTCCACAGTAGCATATTGGATACCTACTGACCTAGTGGGGTCATCTTTCAGTGTCCTATCTTTTTGCCTTTTCATACTATTCATGGGGTTCTCAAGGCAAGAATACTGAAGTGGTTTCCCATTCCAGCTTTTGGAATGGGACCAGCTTTTGTCAGAACTCTCCACCATGACCCGTCCATCTTGGGTGGCCCTACACGGCATGGCTCATAGCTTCACTGAGTTACACAAGGCTGTGTTCCCTGTGATCATTTTGGTTCATTTTCTGTGATTGTGGCTTTCATTCTGGAGGCCATGGGATTGTAGTCTTGCCTCTTCTGTCTGCCCTCAGTGGATGAGGATAAGAGGCTTGTGCAAGCTTCCTGGTGGGAGGCACAGGCTGTGGGGAAAACTGGGTCTTCCTCTGGTGGGCAGGGGCATGCTTAGTAAAACTTTAATCCAATTTTCTGCTGATGTGTGGGGCTGTGCTCCCTGCCTGTTAGTTGTTTGGCCTGAGGCGGCCTAGTCCTAGACCCTGCAGTCTCTATGGTAAGGCAGCAGGCTCTGTGGCAGGGCTAAGGGCAACCTCCTCCAAGAAGACTTACACCTCCCAGGACCACTGCTGCCAGAGCCCTGTCCCTACAGCAGGCCGCTGTCAGCCCACGCCTCTGCAGGAGGCCCTCGGACAACCACAGGCGGGGCTGTTCAGTCTCTCGTGGGGTCACTGCTCCCCTCCCTTGGTCCTGGGGCATGCAAGGTTTTGTGTGGCATGCTGCTCATCAACTCATCAACTTATGGAGAGGGGGTGGTCAAATTAAATGCTGCATGTAAAACACTCAAAACAGTGATGGATACACAGAAAGATCGCAGTCAAAGTTGGCTGTGTTATTTACATACATAGGATACAAATTCAGCTGCTGTAACAAAGGTCATGATAATAGTGACTTCACCAAGAGAGAGCTCTAGAATAAGCAGTCCAGGACTAAATTTGGCAGTTTCACAGAGCAGGACAGACTCATCCTACTTTGTCACTCTGCCATCCTCAACATGTGGCTTCCATCTCAAGATCTAAGCCAATTCCTCCAGCTTCTGCCATCACAGCTACATTCTGGTCAGAGTGAAGTGGGGAAAGGAATGTGAAGTATATGCCTTTCCTTTTAGGATACTACCCTGAAGTGGCACACATTCCTTCTACTCACATTCCACCGGCTAAACCTTAATCCTAAAGCCACAGCTCGGAGCAAAGGAAGCTGGAAGATGTGATCTGGAGCTGACAAACCAGGTACCTCATGAGTTGGCATAAGAACTCCTGAAATTCTGAGTTTAATTACTAAAAGAAGGGATGGATACATTTTTAGGGACAGTCAGCAAAAGCAAGACTGGGAGCTGACTGTGGCTCAGATCATGAACTCCTGACTACAAAATTCAGACTTAAATTGAAGAAAGTAGGAGAAACCACTAGACCATTCAGGTATGACCTAAATCAAATCCCTAGGATTATGCAGTGGAAGTGACAAAGAGATTCAAGGGATTAAATCTGATAAACAGAGTGCATGAAGAACTATGGATGGAGGTTCGTGACATTGTACAAGGAGGCAGTGATCAAGACCATCCCCAAGAAAAAGAAATGCAAAAGGCAAAATGGTTGTCTGAGAAGGCTTTACAAATAGCTGAGAAAAGAAGAGAAGTTAAAGGCAAAGGAGAAAAGAAAACATATATCCATATGAATGCAAAGTTCCAAAGAATAGCAAGGGTAAACAAGAAAGCCTTCCTCACTGATCAGTTCAAAGAAATAGAGGAAAACAATAGAATGGGAAAGACTAGAGATGTCTTCAAGAAAATTCAAGATACCAAGATACACTTCATGCAAAGATGAGCACAATAAAAGACAGAGTGGTACAGACCCAACAGAAGCAGAAGATATTAAGAAGAAGAGGCAAGAACACACAGAAGAACTATACAAAAAAGATCTTTATGATCCAGATAACAGCGATGGTGTGATCACTCACCTAGAGCCAGACATCCTGAAATGCGAAGTCAAGTGGGCCTTAGGAAGCATCACTACAAACATAAGTCGTGGGATGGAATTCCAATTGAACTATTTCAAACACTTAAAGATGATGCTGTGAAAGTGCTACACTCGGTATGCCAGCAAATCTGGAAAAGGTCAGTTTTCATTCCAATCCCAAAGAAAGGCAATGCCAAAGGATATTCAAACTACCACACAATTGCACTCATCTCACATGCTAGCAAAGTAATGCTCAAAATTCTCCAAGCCAGGCTTCAACAGTACGTGAACCATGAACTTCCAGATGTTCAAGCTGGATTTAGAAAAGGCAGAGGAACCAGAGATCAAATTGCCAATATCTGTTGGATCGCTGAAAAAGCAAGAGAGTTCCAGAAAAACATCTACTTCAGCTTTATTGACTATGTCAAAGCCTTTAACTGTGTGGATCACAACAAACTATGGAAAATTCTAAAAGAGATGGGAATACCAGACCACCTGACCTGCTTCCTGAGAAACCTGTAAGCAAGTCAAGAAGCAACAGTATGAACCAGACATGACAATAGACTGGTTCCAAATCAGGAAAGAAGTACCTCAAGGCTGTATATTGTCTTCTTGCTTACTTTATATGCAGAGTACATCATGCAAAATGCCAGGCTAGATGAACCACAAGCTGGAATCAAGATTGCCGGGAGAAATATCAATAACCTCAGATATGCAGATGACACCATCCTTATGGCAGAAAGTGAAGAGGAACTGAAGAGCCTCTTGATGAAAGTAAAAGAGGAGAGAAAAAGCTGGCTTAAAACTCAACATTCAGAAAACTAACATCATGGTATCTGATCCCATCACTTCATGGCAAATAGATGGGGAAACAATGGAAACAGTGACAGACTTAATTTTTCAGGGCTCCAAAGTCACTGCAGATGTGACTGTAGCCATAAAATTAAGATGCTTGCTCCTTGGAAGAAAAGCTATGACCAGCCTAGACAGCATATTATAAACAGAGACATTACTTTACTGACAAAGGTCCATCTAGTCAAAGCATGGTTTTTCCAGTAGTCATGTATGGATGTGAGAGTTGGACTATAAAGAAAGCTGAGTGCTTGGAGAATTGATGCTTTTGAACTGTGGTGTTGGAGAAGACTCTTGAGAGTCCCTTGGACTACAAGGAGATCCAATCAGTCCATCCTATAGGAAATCAGTCCTGAATATTCAATGGAAGGACTGATGCTGAAGCTGAAACTCCAATAGTTTATCCACCTGATGCAAAGAACTGACTCACTGGAAAAACCCTGATGCTGGGAAAGATTGAAGTCAGGAGGAGAAGGGGACGACAGCAGATAAGATGGTTGGATGCCATCACCAACTTGATGGACATGAGTTTGAGTAAACTCCGGAAGTTGGTGATGGACAGGAAAGCCTGGCGTGCTACAGTCCATGGGGTCGCAAAGAGTCAGACGTGACTGAGTGACTGAACTGAACTTACAGACCGTAATCATGCCTTGATATGCAATTGTTTCTTCTGTTGCATTTCACAGAGCCAGAACTTCCCAGAGTTAGTTCCTGCAAATTCTCTCATCTCTAAAGGTAAAATAGAAATGCGGGAGAGCTTGGGGATAGTTCTACAAGGACAGATCACTATGCTGGGGGTTGGGGGAGGTTGCAGTATTCCCTCCCACCCACCATGCTCTTCTTGTCTCAGCCTTTAACCACTGAGCTTCTGAATATGACTCCTTTCCCACACACCCCAACTTCTTTTGTTCCCCAGTTCAGCTGACTCATGTCCAGACTTCTTTCTCTCTCTCTCTTTTTTTTTTGAATTTCATTTCTCCTTTTTCTTCCAGTTCAGTTGCTCAGTCGTGTCCGACTCTTTGCGACCCCATGAATCGCAGCACGCCAGGCCTCCCTGTCCATCACCAGCTCCTGGAGTTCACTCAGACTCACGTCCATCGAGTCAGTGATGCCATCCAGCCATCTCATCCTCTGTCGTCCCCTTATCCTCCTGCCCCCAATCCCTCCCAGCATCAGAGTCTTTTCCAATGAGTCAGCTCTTCGCATGAGGGTGGCCAAAGTACTGGAGTTTCAACTTTAGCTTCATTCCTTCCAAAGAAATCCCAGGGCTGATCTCCTTCAGAATGGACTGGTTGGATCTCCTTGCAGTCCAAGGGACTCTCAAGAGTCTTCTCCAACACCACAGCTCAAAAGCATCAATTCTTCAGTGTTCAGCCTTCTTTACAGTCCAACTCTCACAACCATGCATGACCACAGGAAAAACCATAGCCTTGACTAGATGGACCTTAGTTGGCAAAGTAATGTCTCTACTTTTGAAATGCTATCTAGGTTGGTCATAACTTTTCTTCCAAGGAGTGAGCGTCTTTTAATTTCATGGCTGCAGTCACCATCTGCAGTGATTTTGGAGCCCCCAAAAATAAAGTCTGACACTGTTTCCACTGTTTCCCCATCTATTTCCCATGAAGTGATGGGACCGGATGCCATGATCTTCATTTTCTGAATGTTGAGCTTTAAGCCAACTTTTTCACTCTCCTCTTTCACTTTCATCAAGAGGCTTTTTAGCTCCTCTCCACTTTCTGCCATAAGGGTGGTGTCATCTGCATATCTGAGGTTATTGATATTTCTCCTGGCAATCTTGATTCCAGCTTGTGTTTCTTCCAGTCCAGCATTTCTCCTGATGTACTCTGCATAGAAGTTAAATAAGCAGGGTGACAATATACAGCCTTGACGTACTCCTTAAGCTAGTGGAGGTGATGGAATTCCAGTTGAGCTGTTTCAAATCCTGAAAAATGATGCTGTGAAAGTGCTGCACTCAATATGCCAGCAAAGTTGGAAAACTCAGCAGTGGCCACAGGACTGCAAAAGGTCCGTTTTCATTCCAATTCCAAAGAAAGGCAATGCCAAAGAATGCTCAAACTACCGCACAATTGCACTCATCTCACACGCTAGTACAGTAATGCTCAAAATTCTCCAAGCCAGGCTTCAGCAATACGTGAACCGTGAACTTCCTGATGTTCAAGCTGGTTTTAGAAAGGGCAGAGGAACCAGAGATCAAATTGCCAACATCCGCTGGATCATCAAAAAAGCAAGAGAGTTCCAGAAAAACATCTATTTCTGCTTTATTGACGATGCCAAAGCCTTCGACTGTGTGGATCACAATAAACTGTGGAAAATTCTGAAACGGATGGGAATAGCAGACCACCTGACTTGCCTCTTGAGAAATCTGTATGCAGGTCAGGGAGCAACAGTTAGAACTGGACATGGAACAACAGACTGGTTCCAAATAGGAAAAGGAGTGCGTCAAGGCTGTATATTGTCACCCTGCTTATTTAACTTCTATGCAGAGCACATCATGAGAAACGCTGGGCTGGAAGAAGCACAGTGACATACAGCACTATGTAAGTTTCAGGTATACAGCATACTCATCTGACTTACATACACTATGAAATGATTATCACAATAACTTTAGTGAACATCCTTCATCTCAAATAGACACAAAATTAAAGAAATAGAAAAAAGGCATATTTTTACTTGTAATGAAAACTCTTAGGATTTCCTCTTTTAACTTTCATATATAGCATCAACAGTGTTAATCATATCTATCATGTTGTACATTGCATCACTATTATGTATTTATCTCTCTCTTTTTAAAATTAATTTATTTTTTAATTGAAGGGTAATTGCTTTACAAAATTTTGTTGTTTTCTGTCAAACCTCAACATGAATCTGCCATAGGTATACATATGTCCCCTCCCTTTTGAACCTCCCTCCCATCTCCCTCCCCTTCCCACCCCTCTAGGTTGATACAGAGCCCCTGTTTGAGTTTCTGAGACATACAGCAAATTCTAGTTGGCTATCTATCTTATATCTATGTGGTAAGTGAAAGAGGAGAGTGAAAAATTTGGCTTAAAAAAAAACTAAGTTCATGGCATCCAGTCCCATCACTTAAGGGAAATAGATGGAGAAACAGTGGCAGACTTTATTCCTTTGGGCTCCAAAATCACTGCAGATGGTCACTGCAGCCAGGAAATTAAAAGACACTTACTCCTTAGAAGGAAAGTTATGACCAACCTAGACAGCATATTAAAAAGCAGAGACATTACTTTGCCAACAAAGGTCCGTCTAGTCAAGGCTATGGTTTTTCCAGTAGTCATCTATGGATGTGAGAGTTGGACTATAAAGCAAGCTGAGTGCCAAAGAATTGATTCTTTTGAACTGTTGTGTTGGAGTCCCTTGGACTGCAAGGAGATCCAACCAGTCCATCCTAAAGGAAATCAGTTCTGAATTTTCATTGGAAGGGCTGATGTTGAAGCTGAAACCAATATTTTGGCCACCTGATGCGAAGAACTGACTCACTGGAAAAGACCCTGATGCTGGGAAAGATTGAAGGCAGGAGAAGAGAACAACAGAGGATGAGATGGTTGGATGGCATCACCTACTCAGTGGACATGAGTTTGAGCGGACTCCAGGAGTTGGTGATGGACGGGGAGGCAGGGCGTGCTGCGGTCCATGGGGTCACAAAGAGTCAGACACGACTGAGCTACTGAACTGAACTAAACTGAATATATGTTTCCATGTTACTCTCTCCATACATCTCACCCTCTCCTCCCCTCTCCTCATGTCCATAAGTCTATTCTCTATGTCTGTTTCTCCATTGCTGCCCTGCAAATGAATTCTTTAGTTCCATTTTTCAAGATTCCATACATATGTGTTAGTATACGATATTTATCTTTCTCTTTCTGACTCACTTCACTGTGCATAATAGGCTCTAGGTTCATCCACCTCATTAGAACTGACTCAAATGGGTTCCTTTTGAGTTACTAGCTGAGTGATGTTCCATTGTGTGTCTGTACCACAACTTCTTTATCCATTCATCTGTCGATGGACATCTAGGTTGCTTCCCTGTTCTAGCTATTGTAAATGATACTTCAGTGAACAATGGGATACATGTGTCTTTTTTAACTTTGGTTTCCTCAGAGTATATGCCGAGGAGTGGGATTGCTGGGTCATATGGTGGCTTTATTCCTAGTTTTTAAGGAATCTCCATACCATCTTCCACAGTGGCTGTATCAATTTACAATCCCACCAACAGTGCAAGAGTGTTCCCTTTTCTCCACAGCCTCTCCAGCATTTATTGTTTGTAGACTTTTGGATGAGGGCCATTCTGACTGATGTGAGGTGATATCTCATTGCAGTTTTGATTTGCATTTTTCTAATAATGAATGATGTTGAGCATCTTTTCATGTGTTTGTTGGTCATCTGTATGTCTTCTTTGGAGAAATGTCTGTTTAGGTCTTTTGCCCACTTTTTGATTGGGTTGTTTGTTTTTCTGGTATTGAGTTTTATGAGCTGCTTGTATATTTTGGAAATTAGTCCTTTGTCAGTTGTTTCATTTTCTTTTTTTCCCTCCATTCTGAGGGTTGTCTTTTCACCTTGCTTATAGTTTCCTTTGTTGTGCAAAATATTTTAAGTTTAATCAGGCCCTACTTGTTTACTTTTGTTTTTATTTCAATTTCTCTAGGAGGTGGGTCACAGAGGGTCTTGCTTTGATTTATGTCATCGAGTGTTCTGCCTATGTTTTCCTCTAAGAGTTTTAAAGTTTCTGGTCTTACCTTTAGGTCTTTAATCCATTTTGAGTTTATCTTTGTGTATGGTGTTAGGATCATGGCATCCGGTCCCATCACTTCATGGGAAATAGATGGGGAAACAGTGGAAACAGTGTCAGACTTTATTTTGGGGGGAGGGGGCTCCAAAATCACTGCAGGTGGTGACAGCAGCCATGAAATTAAAAGACGCTTACTCCTTGGAAGAAAAGTTATGACCAACCTAGATAGCATATTCAAAAGCAGAGACATTACTTTGCCGACTAATATCTGTCTAGTCAAGGCTATGGTTTTTCCTGTGGTCATGTATGTATGTGAGAGTTGGACTGTGAAGAAGGCTGAGCACTGAAGAATTGATGTTTTTGAACTGTGGTGTTGGAGAAGACTCTTGAGAGTCCCTTGGACTGCAAAGAGATCCAACCAGTCCGTTCTGAAGGAGATCAGCCCTGGGATTTCTTTGGAAGGAATGATGCTAAAGCTGAAACTCCAGTACTTTGGCTACCTCATGCGAAGAGCTGACTCATTGGAAAAGACTCTGATGCTGGGAGGGATTGGGGGCAGGAGGATAAGGGGACGACAGAGGATGAGATGGCTGGATGGCATCACTGACTCGATGGACGTGAGTTTGAGTGAAATCCGGGAGTTGGTGATGGACAGGGAGGCCTGGCGTGCTGTGATTTATGGGGTCTCAAAGAGTCAGACACGACTGAGCGACTGAACTGAACTGAACTGATGGTGTTAGGAAGTGTTCTAATTTCATCCTTTTACAGGTAGCTGCCCAGTTTTCCCAACACCATTCATTGAAGAGGCTGTTTTTGCCCCATTGTATATTCTTGCCTCCTTTGTCAAAAATAAGGTACCCATAGGTGCATGGGTTTCTTCCTGGGTTTTCTATCTTGTTCCATCTATATTTCTGTTTCTGTGCCAGTATCATACTGTCTTGTGCCGGGGGCCAGCGTGAGGAACTCCGCCCATGGCAAGGGTCATGAGGAAGGAGGCTTGGCATACCCAAAGGCATGATCAAGCCTCAGGAAAGCCCCTGTTCCCGAGCATCTACCCACAAACCAGAGTCTGTTTTAGGCTCTCCCCCATAACCATTTCTCTCGGAGAAGGAGTAAACGTGCAGCTCCAAGGCAATAAAAATTCCTGGGCATGACGAGAGTGTTTCAGCTTACGGACTCCTCTGAAGGTTATCTAGCCCGCCTGTATATGTTCGTCCAGCCACATGTGATTGTTTACAGCCTCCCAACGTGAAAGGCACGAGATGTTTTAGACTTACTATAGGCAAACTCTTTTGGGGAGTTAGAAATTATTGGTATAGTGGGTTGGTGAGGAATTATATTGGTGAAGGGTTTTTCATTTGTTGTGTCAATAATTGCTGCTAATTCCCTGCCCTGGGTGGGACAAGGGTGTTTCAGGTCAAACCTCTCTGCTGACAGACTAGCTTGTGTGACAGGATTATCCATACTCCTGCCACATGATTGTTTACTACCTCTCAACCATAAACAGCACAGAGAGTTGTGGAGTATTTTGAGAGTCTTAATTAGCATAGGGCTTTTTCTTCTTGTTGAGTCAATGATTGCCGCCAGGCCTCCATATCCTTAGGCACCTGGGAATATATTAATCAATGTATTTGGAATATAGAAAAGGAAATATAGTAGTTTTGATGTTAGCAATACTAGACTTTTTGAGTTAATGGTTTTTCTCTTTTGTAATAGATCACTGTGCTTTGTTATAAATCACTGTGTCCTTGCTATGTAAAAATGTAACTTTATCACTATCTTAAGACTAAATAGATCTTAAGGGGAGCATTGGTGAAAGGATTTTCATTTGTTGGGCTGATGTTTGCTGCTAAATCTCCATGTTCCCTGCCCTTATAATGAATATAACTAACATATAGAAGAAATAAGTATTAACCTTTAAGATTAATCATGTTAACCTTGGGTTAAATAGATTCCTTTCTTGATTGTAACTCACTACACCCTCATCCTATAGGAATGTAACTTTATTTGCAGGGTAGTGCCTGGTTTAAGAAAAAACACCCTTGGAAAAAATAAGTTTTTTGGTTATCAGAAAGAAAGGATCATAAAATGTCAGCGGGTCTCATGGCCAGAAGATGATGTAATATTCCTAAGACCTTTTTTTATACATTTATGTGAAGCACCTGATTTTGATAAAGGTCAGGACTGCTGACCCCCGCGTGACTCTGTTCATCCCTATGTGTAACAAAAGGTATATAAGCAAACCCAAAATAAAGAAATCAGATCAGTTTCTGGAAAGACTGATTCCCCCATGTCACTTCTTTCTTGCTCCCGTCTCTCTGGCTGAATTCCCATCTGGATCCAGCCTCCTTTTCTCCACTACTTCTCCTACTACACTATCCATTTCTAATCTCTCTATATATCTGTAAATAAATATGTATTTTTCCAAGGACGCCGACGCCATCCCCACCTTCGAATTCCCTGGATCCACCGGGGCTCGACCCCAGCAGTCTTGATGACTGTAGCTTTGTAGTATAACCTGAAGTCAGGAAGGTTGATTCCTCCAGCTTGATTCTTCTTTCTCAAGATTACTTTGGCTATTCAGGGTCTTTTGTGTTTCCATAAGAATTGTGAAATTTTTTGTTCTAGTTCTGTGAAAAATGCCATTGGTAATTTGATAGGGATCGCATTGAATCTGTAGATAGCATTTGGTAGCATAGTCATTTTCACAATATTGATTCTTCCTACCCCAGAACATGGAATAGCTCTTCATCTGTTAATGTCATCTTTGATTTCTTTCATCAGTGTCTTATAATTTTCTGTGCTCAGTTCTTTTGTCTCCTCAGGTAAATTTATTTCTAGATATTTTATTCTTTTTGTTGCTATGGTAAAAGGGATTGATTCCTTAATTTCTCTTTCTGATTTTTCATTGTTAGTATATAGGAATGCAAGTGATTTCTGTGTATCGATTTTGTATCCTGTGACTTTGCTAAATTCACTGATTAGCTCTAGTGATTTTCTGATACTATCTTTAGGGTTTTCTATGTATGGTATCATGTCATCTGCAAACAGTGAAAGCTTTGCTTCTTTTCGATCTGGATTCCTTTTATTTCTTTTTCTTCTCTGATTGCTGTAGCAAAGACTTCCAAGACTACATTGAGTAATAGTGGTGAAAATGGACACCCTTGTCTTGTTCCTGATCTTAAGGGGAATGCTTTCAGTTTTTCACCACTGAAAATAATGTTTGCTGTTAAGTTTATCATATATGGCCTTTACTGTGTTGAGGTAAGTTCCTTCTATGCCCATCTTTTGAGGAGTTTTAATCATAAATGGGTGTTGTCTTTGTCAAAGGCTTTTTATACATCTATTGAGATTATCATGTGGTTTATATCCTTCAATTTATTAATATGGTATATCACATTGATTGATTTGTGTACAGTGAAGAATCCTTGCATCCCTGGGATAAACCCAACTTTATCATGGTGTTTGAGCTTTTTAGCTGTTTGCTAAAATTTTGTTAAGGATTTTTGTACCCACGTTCAACAGTGATATTGGACTGTAGCTTTCTTTTTGTGTGTTGTCTTTGTCTGGTTTTGGTATCAGGGTGATGGTGACCTCGTAGAATGAGTTCAGAAGTGTTCCTTCCTCTGCAATTTTTGGAAAGCATTTTAGAAGGATGGGCATTAGATCTTCTCTAAATGTTTGATAGAATTCTCCTGTGAAGCCATGTAGTTCTGGGCTTTTGTTTTGGGGGAAACTTTTTTATCACAACTTCAATTTCAGTGCTTGTAATTGGATTGTTCATAATTTCTACTTCTTGGTTCAGTCTTGGAATATTGAACTTTTCTAAGAATCTGTCCATTTCTTCCAGGTTATCCATTTTCTTGTCATATAGTTGTTCACAATAGTCTCTTATAATCCTTTGTATTTCTGCAGTGTCTGTTGTAACCCCTCCTTTTTCATTTCTAATTTTGTTGATTTGATTCTTCTCTCTTTTTTTCTAGATGAGTCTGGCTAAAGGCTTGTCAATTTTGTTTATCTTCTCAAGGAACCAGCTTTTTTAAAAAATTAATCTTTGCTATTGTTTCTTTCATTTCTTTTTCATTTATTTCTGCTCAGATGTTTATCATTTCTTTCCTTCTGCTAATTTTTGGGAGGGGTTTGGTTCTTCTTTTTCCAGTTGTTTTAGGTGTAAAGTTAGGTTGTCTATTCTATATTTTTCTTAATTCTTGTGATAGGACTGTATTGCTATAAACTTCCATCTTAGAATTGCTTTTGCTGCATCCCATAGGTTTTGAGTTGTCATATTTTCATTGTCATTTGTTTATAGAAATTTTTTTATTTCCCTTTTGATTTCTTCAGTAACCTGTTGGTTATTTAGAAACATATTGTTTAATCTCCATGTTTTTGTGTTTTTTACAGTTTTCTTGTAATTGATATTTAGTCTCATAGCATTGTGGTTGGGAAACATGCTTGATATTTCAGTTTTCTTAAATTTACTCAGGTTTGATTTGTGACCCAAGATGTCATCTTTCCTGAAGAATGTTCCTTGTGCACTTGAGAAGAAGGTGGATTCTTCTGCATTTGGATGGAATGTCCTGAAGATATCAGGGAGATCCATCTCATCTAACATACCGTTTAAGATTGTGTGTCCTTATTAATTTTCTGGGTTGATGATCTGTCCATTGGTGTGAGTGGGGTGTTAAAGTCTACTACTATTACTGTGTTACTGTCAATTTCTCCTTTTATGTCTGTTACTGTTTGTCTCATATATTGAGGTGCTCCTATGTTGGGTGCATAGATATTTACGATTGTTATGTCTTCCTTTTGGATTGATCCCTTGGTCGTTATGTAGTGTCCTTCCTTATCTCTTGTAATATTCTTTATTTTAAGGTCTATTTTTTCTGCTATGAGGATTGCTACTCCAACTTTCTTTTGCTTTCCATTTTCATGGAATATATTTTTCCATCCTTTCACTTTCAGTCTATATGTGTCTTTAGGTCTGAAGTGGGTTTCTTGTAGACAGCATTATATATGGGTCTTGTTTTTGTATCCATTCAGCCAGTCTGTGTCTTTTGGTTGGAGCATTTAATCCGTTTACATTTAAAGTAATTATTGATGTATATGTTCCTACTGCCACTTTCTTAATTGTTTGGGGTTTGATTTTGTAGATCTTTTTCTTCTCTTGTATTTCTTGACTATGTAAGTCCCTTTAACATTTGTCGTAAAGCTGGTTTGGTGGTACTGAATTCTCTGAACTTCTCTTGTCTGAAAAGCTTTTGATTTCTCCATCAATTTTGAATGAGATCCTTGGCAGGTACAGTAATCTTGGTTGTAGAGTTTTCCCTTTTGGTACTTTAAATATATCCTGCCGTTCCCTTCTGGCCTGCAGAGTTTCTGCTGAAAGATCAGCTGTTAAGTGTATGGGGTTTCCCTTGTATGTTACTTTTGCTTTTCCTTGCTGCTTTTACCATTCTTCTTTGTGTTTAGTCTTTGTTAGTTTGATTACTGTGTGTCTTGGCATGTTTCTCCTTGGGATAACCCTGAGGGTTCATCCTCTATGGGACTCTTTGCACCTCTTGGACTTGATTGACTATTTCCTTTCCCAAGTTGGAGAAATTTTCAACTATAATCTCTTCCAATTTTTTCTCATACGCTTTATTTTTCTCTTCTTCTTCTGGGATCCCTATAATTCAAATGGCATTTGATATTGTCCCAGAGGTCTCTGAGATGATCCTCAGTTCTTTTCATTCTTTTTACTTTATTCGCTCTTCAGAAGTTATTTCCACCATTTTATCTTCCAGCTCACGGATTCATTCTTCTGCTTCAGATATTCTGCTGTTGATTCCTTCTAGAGTATTTTTAATTTCAGTAGTTGTTTTGTTTGTCTCTGTATGTTTATTCTTTAATTCTTCTAGGTCTTTGTTAATTGACTATTGCATTTTCTCCATTCTGTTTTCAAGGTTTTTTTTAAATCATCTTTACTATCATTATTCTGAATTCATTTTCAGGTAGTTTGTCTATTTCTTCCTCATTTATTTCGACCTCTGTATTTCTAGCTTATTCCTTCATTTGTGCATTACTTCTCTGCCTTTTCATTGTGTTTTTTTTTTTTTTTTCCAACTTACTGTGTTTGAGGTATCCTTTTCCCAGGCTTCAAGGTTGAATTTTTTCTTTCTTTTGCTTTCTGCCCTCATAAAGTTGGTGCAGTAGTTTGTGTAAGCTTTATATAGGGTGAGATTTGTGCTGAGTTATTTTTTGTTTTTTGTTTTTTTTCCTCTGATGGGCAAGGCTGCGTGAGGTGGTACTCCTGTCTGCTGATGACCAGGTTTGTATTTTTGTCTTGTTTCTTGTTTAGATGAGGCATCCTGCACAGGGTTCTACTGGTGGTTGGGTGATGCTGGGTCTTATATTCCAGTGGTTTCCTTTGTGGGAGTTCTCACTATCTGATCCTCCCTAGGGTTAGTTCTCTGGTATTTAGGGTCTTGGAGTCAGTGCTGCCACTCCAAAGGCTCAGGGTTTGATCTTTGGTCAGGAATGAAGATTCCACAAGTTGTTTGTTATGGTATTAAGTGAGATTAAAACAAATACCCAAAGACAAGAAACCAAAGATGAACCCCAGACAAATGACAGTTACAAAATCAGGCAAATAATAATTAAAATAATGGAATATACACACTAAAATCAAAACAGTCTAACAAAATAAAGTACAATAGATTGCCCAGGTGAACAAAGGAAACCAAAGATTACATCTACCAGTTAAGAATGAAACTAACTAAAGCACAAAGTTGAAAACAAAACTAAAGCAAGGTGCCAAGTGGGGAATAAAGTGATGAAAACAAAACTAATAAATATGTTGAGAGAAAAGAAAAGAAAGAATAGTTATGCAAAGTTAAGTAGAGGTAGATAAAGAAGACCTATATACATTAAAGATTAACTGCAAGGACACAAGAACAGTAGGAAAAACAAAGGAATAAATGTAGAAAAAATAATAATAAGTTTTTAAAAAAATAAAATTAAAAAAAGAGAAAAGAAAAAAAAAAAGAAAGAAAGAGAAAAAAAAAAAAAAAGGAAAACGCCATAAACTGCAAAAGCCCAATGGAGAGGTTTATAACACCAAAAAGTGTGATTAAAAAAACAACAACTCCAAACCTGAATTAGATTTCATGGTGCCAATAAAATCGACAACTACAGCAGAGGGGGATAAAAAGAAAAGAAAAATCCAAAAGAAACTACAGAACGAGTCAAAACATAAGAATAATAAATATTTCTCTTGAGTCACTGCTATCAGGGTCCTTTCCCTCCCTGGGAGTCACAGTCCACCTCACCTCCCTAGGAGGCCCTCTTACACAGTGCTGGTCTCTGGACCTGCTGTGGAGGCAGCGAAGATTTTAAGCTGGTTCTAATCCTGTATGTTCTTGCCTCCAGTGTCCACAGCTATCAGAATTAGTGCCTCTTCTTTTGTAGGAGTTCTCAATGGCCTTTTATATATTCCATAGATACAGAGTCTGCCTAGTTGATTGTGTGGATTTAATGTGCTCCTTGTACAGCTGGTGGGAAGGTTTGGGGTCTTCTTCCTTAGCCACACCACCCCTGGGTTTCAATCGTGGTTGTATTTCCACCTCTGCTTGTGGGTCGTCCACTGGGGTTTGCTCCTGAGGCTGCCCTGGAGCACTTGGGTCTGCCGCAGTGAGGGCCAGGTGTGGAGGTGGTGCAGCTGCTTGGGTCGCAGGGGTTCTGGCAGCACCAGGTACTCAGAGGGGTTGGCGGCTAGGGCAGCAGGAAATATAGTGCTCTAGGAGGGTACAGCAACCAGTATAGGACAATACACTCCAGTGTTCTTGCCTGGAGACCTCCCCCTCCCTGAAAGAGATGCCTGGCAGGCCACAGTCCACAGGGTCGAAAAGGGTCGGACACAACCAAAGCGATGCTGTGCGCACAGATGCAAGACTTTTTGCCTGTGGCAGCTCTGCGCCAGTGAGAGGTGAGCGTGGAGGTGGTGCAGCTGCTTGGCTTGTGGGGACCCTGGCGGCGCCAAGTGTGCAGGGACACAGACTGCCTCAGCTGCAGGAGTTATGCCTTATCAGAGTCTTTTTTCGAGCCTCCTGTAGCTGGCGGTCAGAAGGACTCTTTGGCCAGTCTTTCTCCATAGCTCCACCCATTCGGACACTTAGAGGGCCCCCTTGCCTGGGGTCCTTCTCTGTTGTTGGTGTGTCAGGCACATAGAGGGGCCCCCTTGGCTGAGGTCCTTCTCTGTAGATTGGCACATCAGGCACTTAAAGGAGCACCCTGGGTGGGCTCCTGCTCTGTAGTTCAGTGCGTCAGCGTTTGATGGGCCAGCCTCTCTACTGTTCAGCTGCTGATGCTGGTGTGTGGAGAGAGAGAGGCTATGGGGATGGCTCCACACCCTATGGGTGACTCAGCAGTATCACCTTGCTTCCATGGCTGCCTTACTTTCCTTCGCAGGCATTTCCCACCACAGTCTCCTCCCTCACATCCCTTCAGTCCACCTCTCCACAGACAACAGTAGCCCTCACCCTGGGACTGCTCAACAATCCCTAAACTCCAGCTCCCAGCCCCTGGGCTTTCCAGGGGACCAGCGTTCCTGTCCAGGGTATGTATGGCTGCGCTGCCACAGATCAGCTGTTTCACTCTCAGCCTTAAATGTTTCTCCTCTGACCCAGACAATTGCCCCGATGTGGGGACTGGACCCCTACTTCATTTCCCCCACCCACTGAGAGCAGATCCAGTCCTACTAACACTCACGCTTTTCCCCCTTGTTCCTTCATCCTCCCGAGTTTTGCGTGGGTCTATGTATTCTTTTCCGCTGGTCAGGTCCTCCTGTCCACTCTCAGCTGGTGCTCTGCGTGCACGTCTGTGTCTGAAGGTGTATTCCTGATGTATCTGTGGAGAGA
Organism: Oryx dammah; assembly: GCF_014754425.2. Lineage (NCBI taxonomy): Eukaryota > Metazoa > Chordata > Mammalia > Artiodactyla > Bovidae > Oryx > Oryx dammah. Next base: position 77,677,896 of record NW_024070205.1, on the reverse strand, counting down.
GATGTACTCCACGTCCACCTACTCCTCCACCATCTTGTTCTCTCTCTCTCTCTCTCTTTTTTTTTTTTTTTTTTTGACCACACTACAAAGTTTGCGGGATCTTAGGTCCCAACCAGGGATTGAAGCTGGGCCCTGACTGTAGAAGTGTGGCATCCTAACCACCGAGGAATTCCCTGAATTTATCTTATATCTGGGAGTTTATACCTTTTGACTGCCTTCAATCAATTCTCCTCTCCCCACCCCCGGCAACCACAAATCTGATCTTTTTTTCTATAAGTCTGCTCGTTTTTGAAGTGTAATTGACCTACAGTTACACTTTGTTCCTGGTACATTTCAAAATGATTACCATGTAAATCTCCTTTCTTTTCCCATTCCCACCATTGTGCTAGAGAATCCAGAAGTCCGAAATGGCAACCCAGATATTCCAAAGGTAATACTGCAATTGCCCCTTGGGAAGAGACCATTTCTTCAGTTAATGAGACATGAAAACTGGAATCCCCAGCAGTTGACCCCAGAGGATCCCCAGAGACAGAATGCCCTCCTCATCACAGTCACACACACTTCCTTCCTCTTACCCAGGATGAAGGAAGACAGAAGGAGGGAGCATTGAGCTGGGCCCCCACACGTTTTGAGAGACAGCTAGCCTTACATAGAGCAAGTCACTCCCTTTTGGCCTTCCCTCCTGGCCCAGGACAGTGACCACTTTATCATACACATTTCCCTTCCATAGTCACCCCCTCCCAATACCTCAGCACCAGCTAATAAAGTCTTCCTTGCCCCTAGCAGGCCTTCTCCCTGCTGAAGTATACCCCACCTTTCTGGCTGGAGCCAGCCAGGGCTGAGTGACCCTTCTTCCCAAGCCATGCCTTCTTAATATCCCTCTGAAAGAAGAAAGCTAACAACGCTTGTTCTGCTTTGGTGAGCTGGCCCTGCTTTTTCCAGTCACAAGGGCAGTCTGAGACTAAATTTTCCATCCAGGGAGAAAGGCGGGAGTCATGGCAAGCTAGGGAGAAGGGAGGGAGCAAGGGGTGGCCACAGGGCCAGTCCCACCTCCTGCTTTCTTTGGTTTGAATTAGTAGATGCCTTAAGCAACAAAAGATGCAGCCTAATTCTGAGAGGCCAGGCACAGCCTGGGGAGAAAGGCAGAAAGAGAACACATTTCTATTTAATGGAAAACAGGTTTGAGAGGTGGGAAATGAGAATTACAGAGGAATGAAACCCCCCAAATCCCAGCAGAGCACCTGGCAGCCTGCCCAGCAGGACCTCCCACGGCGGCCTGCCCACCATCCCGCCCAGTTCCTCTGCCGCAGGGTTGCGTCTCGATGCACAGCCCTCTCACTGTGCATTTTCCAACCAGTTCTCTCCAGGACCCTGTGAGGCAGGCTGATAGGAATCACCAGCCTGCTAGGTCAAGGAGAATCCTAAGATTCTGACAGATTATATGGTTGTTCAAGGTCAGCAGCAAAAGGGAGAAAGAGCATTGGGGGTTTGAGATGTATCTACAATAATGGCATTACCCGGCCCCTCCAGCCTACAAGGGATTTGCAAGTTTTTTCTTAAGTTATGCATCAGTACAAAGTCTTTGCCTATATTTCAGTTCAGTCACTCAGTTGTGTACAACTCTGCGACCCCATGGACTGCAGCACGCCAGGCTTCCCTGTCCATCACCAACTCCTGGAGCTTACTTGAACTCATGTCCATCACATTGGTGATGCCATCCAACCATCTCATCCTCTGTTGTCCTCTTCCCCTCCCACCTTCAATCTTTCCCAGCATCAAGGTCTTTTCCAATGAGTCAGCTCTTCACATCAGGTAGCAAAAGTATCAGAGTTTCAGCTTCAGCATCAGTTCTTCCAATGAATATTCAGGACTGATTTCCTTTAGGATTTATTGGATGTCTTTGCTGTCCAAGGGACTCTCGAGTCTTCTCCAACACCACAGTTCAAAACCCTCAATTCTTCGGTGCTCAGCTTTCTTTATAGTCCAACACTCACATCCATACATGACCACGGGAAAAACCATAGCTTTGACTAGATGGACCTTTGTTGGTAAAGTAATGCCTCTGCTTTTTAATATGCTGTCCAGGTTGGTCACAGCTTTTCTTCCAAGGAGCAAGCATCTTTTAATTTCATGGCTGCAGTCACCCTCTACAGTGATTTTGGAGCCCAGAAAAATAAAGTCTGTCACTATTTCCATTGTTTCCCCCATCTATTTGCCATGAAGTGATGGAACCAGATGCCATGATCTTAGTTTTCTGAATGTTGAATTTTAAGCCAACTTTTTCACTTTCCTCTTTCACTTTCATCAAGAGGCTCTTTAGTTCTTCTTTGCTTTCTGCCATAAAGGTGGTGTCATCTGTGTATCTGAAGTTATTGATATTTCTCCCAGCAATCTTGATTCTAGCTTGTGCTTCATCCAGCCTGGCATTTCGCATGATGTGCTCTGCATATAAGTTAAATAAGCAGGGTGACAATATACCGCCTTGACGTATTCCTTTCCTGATTTGGAACCAGTATATTGTTCCATGTCCAGTTCTAACTGTTGCTTCTTGACCTGCATAAAGATTTCTCAGGAGGAAGGTCAGGGGCAAACACCCTCTTCCAACAACACAAGAGAAGACTCTACACATGGACATCACCAGATGGTCAATACCGAAATCAGATTGATTACATTCTTTGAAGCCAAAGATGGAGAAGCTCTATACCGAAATCAGATTGATTACATCCTTTGAAGCCAAAGATGGAGAAGCTCTATACAGTAAGCAAAAACAAGACTGGGAGTTGACTGTGGCTCAGATCATGAACTCCTTATTGCTAAATTCAGACTTAAATTGAAGAAAGTAGGGGAAACCACTAGATCATTCAGATATGACCTAAATCAAATCCCTTACGATTATACAGTGTAAGTGAGAAATAGATTCAAGGGATTCGATCTGATAGATAGAGTACCTGAAGAACTATGGATGGAGGTTCGTGACATTGTACAGGAGGCAGTGATCAAGACTGTCCCCAAGAAAAAGAAATACAAAAAGGCAAAATGGTTGTCTGAGGAGGTCTTACAAATAGCTGAGAAAAGAAGAGAAGCTAAAGGCAAAGGAGAAAAGGAAAGATATAACCATTTGAATGCAGAGTTCCAAAGAATAGCAAAGAGAGTTAAGAAAGCCTTCCTCAGTGATTAATTCAAAGAAATAGAGGAAAACAATAGAATGGGAAAGACTAGAGATCTCTTCAAGAAAATTAAAGATAACAAGGGAATATTTCATGCAAAGATGAGCACAATAAAGGACAGAAATGCTATGGACCTAAGAGAAGCAGAAGATATTAAGAAGAGGTGGCAAGAATACACAGAAGAACTATACAAAAAAGGTCTTTATGACCCAGATAACCATGATGGTGTGATCACTCTCCTAGAGCCAGACATCCTGGAATGCAAAGTCAAGTGGGCCTTAAGAGGCATCACTACAAAGAAAGGTCGTGGAGGTGATGGAATTCCAGTGGAGCTATTTCAAATCCTGAAAGATGATGCTGTGAAAGTGCTGCTCTCAATATGCCAGCAAATTCGGAAAACTCAGCAGTGGCCACAGGACTGGAAAAGGTCAGTTTTCATTCCAATCCCAAAGAAGGCAATTTCAAAGGATTTTCAAACTACTACACAATTGCACTCATCTCACATGCTAGCAAAGTAATGCTCAAAATTCTCCAAGCCAGGATTCAACAGTACATGAACCATGAACTTCCAGATGTTCAAGCTGGATTTAGAAAAGGCAGAGGAATCAGATCAAATTGCCAACATCTTTTGGATCATTGAAAAAGCAAGAGAGTTCCAGAAAAACATCTAGTTTTGCTTTATTGCCTATATTTAGATGTAATGAAATAACTTTGTCTTTTTTAAAACTGAGATGGGTTTGTTTTTTTTTAAGGTAGCTGAAGGTTACCTATTCATGTATCATGCATTTAAAGCTGTATGGAGAATTACACAATTACACAAACTATCCTACAACTGCCCAGGAGCCCAGAGAAAATTCATCTTTCTTTTTTTAACCACTAGTGGAGAGAGTATCCCTTCCTCAGTTTAGAAGATGAGTAAACCTCTCCCTCTTCCCCAGACAGTTATACTCTATGTGTTGTATTTGCTATTAAGAGAAGCACTGGTGGACTTCCTTGATGGTACAGTGAATAAGTATCCACCTGCCAATGCAGGGGACATGGGTTCAATCTGTGGCCCAGGAAAATGCCACATACCATGGAGCAACTAAGCCCATGCAGCACAACCACTGAGCTTCTGTGCTGCGACCACTGAGCTTCTGTGCTGCGACCACTGAAGCCCGCATACCTAGAGGCTGTGCTCCCTGATGAGAGAAGCCACCCGTGAGAAGCCTGCGCGCCGCAACGAAGACTAGCCCTGCGCACCACCACTAGAGAAAGCCCGCGCGCCGCAGCAAAGACCCGGCGCTGCCAAAAATAAACAAACACATAAACATTTCCTTAAAAAGAGAGAGAAGCACTGGTCCTAATATAGCAGTCAAGGAAATCAACCAGACATATTAAGAAAATGCAAACCAGGATTTTCATCTGCAAGGCATGTAATAGCTCCTTTTCTTTTTAGCCTTTTTGCATTTGCTTTCAGGGTCTGCATGTGGGGCCATCTAGGAACCAGGCACTGTGCTGGGTGCAAGGGTTGAAAACTTGAATAAGACCTTGCTCCTGACCACAAAGAGATGAGATGGAGAACGTGATCATATCTGTATAAAATAGTAGAATTATGTACCAATGATGTGGGAACCCAGAGGAGAGGCATTTGGCCCAGGAACTGGACTGGGAGCTCATGGACGATTTCCAGGAGAAAAAAAAAAAAAAAAACTGAGCAGGGTCTTAAAGAATGAGTGAGAACTTGGGGAGAGGATTGCAGGAGGTGGGGTGCAGAGTTTACCAGAATCAGGAACAGCGTGAAGATGGCATGGAGGTGTGAAATAGCAGGCAGGAGTGAGCCTGGAGATTTGGGTAGGGATGAAGTTGAGGAGGGACTGCTAAGAGTTTGCCTGTTATCCTATAGGCAATGGTGTTTTTAAGATGAAGAGTGGTTTGGTCACCTTGAACATGGATGTTCCTGGTTGCACCCAGGGCCTGGCAGGCTGGAGGGAGGGAGGCTGTGAGGAGGCTGAGGGAAACATCCAGAAAGAGATGAAAGGCACTGTCAATTGGAGTAAAAGTGAGAGAGCAGGTCTGAGAAACATCTGCATGTGTGTGTGTGTGTGGGTGGGTGGTTGGGTATGGGTGTGGGTGGGTGTGTGTGTGTGTGTATGCACACACACGCGCACGCACTCAGTCACTCAGTTATGTCCAACTCTGCAACCTCATAGACTGTTGCCTGCCAGGCTCCTCTGTCCTCAAGGTTAATTAATCAATATCATATGGATAGGAGGGCAACTGTAAGGAGAAGGAAAAGTGTCGCCTGCAAACAGGGTTCAACGGACTTCCCTGGTGGTCCAGTGGCTTAGACTCCACTCTCACAATGCGGGGGACCCAGGTTTGATCCCTGGTCAAGGAACAGATCCCACATGCTTCAGCTAAGAGTTTGAGTGCTGAAACTAAAAGAATCTGCATGCTTCAACTAAAGATCGTACGTGCCACAGCTAAAGATTCCTCATGCCTCACATAACTAGACCTGCTACAGCCAAATAAATATTAAAAAAACAAAAACTGGGTTGGCCTCTTGGTTGAACCAAAAAATACAACCGAGCCAAAGATTGGGAGAAGGAAGGATTTATCACTTGGAGCAAGTAAGGGGAACACTGGGGATCTTTCCCAAAGTAATGTCTCCCAGAACTGCAAAATGAGGGAAGTTTTAACCGAAGAGTGCTTGCGTATTCATGAAGGGGCTTCAGCAGAGAACTGAATAAATGTTGACAGAAGCCAAGCTTTAGCTGACTGAAGTCAGAAAAGGTCAACATCATCATTCCTTCCTTCACCTGGGTGGGGCATTAGTCCCTGCCGAGCTCAAACTTGCATACCTGCTTGTTAGGTACTTCCCTTGAGGAGGAGGTAAGACTAGGTTTATCACTGAACTATTGTTTCTTTTTTTAAAACTTTTTAAGTCAGATGATCTACTTGTATATTCTGTTTCTTTCTTTCTTTTTAATTGAAGTGAAGAGGAAAAGTTAAAATTTTACATCACCTCCTTCTCCTTCTGCCTCTAACTCAGCTTGCCCCTTGCAAAGTCTAGATCACTTAGGTCACATAGTCTCAGAAAGTGGGGACTTGCAATACTAGGAACAGGAGTTTATCTCCCTCACCCTTGTCCTGCTCTTTGCAGTCTCCCAGCCACTGCAAACCTGCTTAATCATGCCTGTCCAGGCCAGGCATCCCCCTCACCATCTTGACTGCTGTTCCCACGCGCGTGAAACCCCTTAGTTTAAAGCAGCCTATTAACAGCTAGTGTTGCCCACTACACTCTGTCTATATAAACTCTGTAATCCCTTTGTTTGGGGCTCAGAACTTGGAGCGTTAACTCCTCTGGTCCCGCTGGCGTAATAAGCCTGAGTTCTCCTACTCTCCGGAGTGTGGTGCTTGGTTTCTCCAGTACTGGTTTCTGCGGCAGAAGTACAGTTGATTTATAATCCTGTGCTAATTTCTGGTGTACAGCAAAGTGATTCAGTTATATATGTATGTGTGTATATATTCTTTTTCATATTCTTTTTAAAGTTATTACACGATATTAAATATAGTTCCTAGGCTACATGGTAGGAACTTGCTGTTTATCTGAACTATTATTTCTTGACTGCTTTTCCTTTGTTTCTGCACCCCTTACTTCCCTTAGTAGTAGTGCAATTCTGGGGGACCACATGAACTGTAGCCCTCCAGGCTCCTCTATCCATGGAATTCTCCAGGCAAGAACACTGGAGTGGGTAGCCATTTCCTTCTCCAGAGCATCTTCCTGGCCCAGGCATCGAAGCCGGGTCTCCTGCATTGCAGGCAGATGCTTTACCATCTGAGCCACCAGCGAAGCCTATTAAGATCGTTAATTACTAAGACCTGTTCAGAGACAAGCATTGTGGCCAGGCTTAGATTACAAAATGGCTTAGGCCAAAAATGGCTTCTCTTTCGTTAAGAAAGCCATGTCTGGTTCCCTTTCTCAAAGGACCACCCCCCTATCTGCTTACAAAAGAGGACACAGAGGGGCCAGGGAATAGTTACTGTAAATGTTCTCTATAGGTTGGAATGATCTGCAAGCAGAGAGGATAAGACTGAGATGGAGACCAAAGCAGGGCGGAATCCTCCTCCTCGTCCTCCTCCTCCCCCTGCTCCTCCTTCCCAACTCCCTCCTCCTCCTTCCCCACCTCCCTCCTCCTCCTTCCCCACCTCCTCCTCCTCCTTCTTTTGAATGGCTAAATAGAGTTGTTAGGGGGCCCCTCAGGCTGAGGAGCTTCCTCTGATTAGAAACTCTGGAACTCCAGCTGCATTCAAGCTCAGGAAACATCCTGCAGTCTCTTAAGGATTTAATTCAATTCAACAAATGCTTATTGAACAACTACTCCTCATAAGGGAAAGGGGAAGAAAGGAGATCTAACAATTATCAAGTACTTGTATTGTGTTAGGAGAGTGTTAAGTGTATTTACAAGTAATCTAATCTCCAGTCACAGTCCCCTCAGCCCTGAGAGTCTGGGTCATTTAGCTCCAGGGCCCTGAGAGGTCAAGCAATTTGTCCAAGTGTTGAGGGGTAGTGCCTGGATGCAAACCCGGAAGTATTGCTCTAAGATACGTTCCTCTGTGAACCCAGGAGATTGCAAGTGACTGATACATAAACTATTTTAAGCAAAAAGGGAATGCACTGGCTTATTTAACTAAAAAGCACATGAGTCAGCTGGCTCCAGGCACAAACGATGCTGTCAGCTCTCCTTTGCAGTTGCTCATAAACGAATAAATCTGTCTCCCATTTCTGTTTGTCCTGGCTCATATGTAATGGCATAGCATGATAGTATAGGGGTCCCACAGACTGGATTCAAATCCTGGCCCCACTATCTAACTAGCTGGTAGACTGAAAACAAGTTGCTTAACTTCTCACTACCCTCGTTTCCTCGTCTGTAAAATGGATGTAATAATAGTATCTGCCTCATGGTTCTTGTGAAAAGCAAATGAGATCATCCACACAAATGTGCTTGGAATAGTGTCTGGTGTAAATTCAGCTTCAAACACGCCAGCTATTATCGTTTCTGTCTCTGCTTCTTTTGAGGCAGGCATCATTCGCTCCTGGAGTTTCCTCCATGCAGGCCAGAGAGATGGCCACAGAAAGACCAATCTACAGCTTCCCCACAGCTTCTGGTCTTAGAAGAAGAAAGGCCTTTCTGCACACATACATGTAGCAAATCTCAAGGCAGGCTCTTTGGTAATTAGGTCACATGCCATCTCTAATGCTGGAAATGGAGTATTTTCATTGGTTAGCCTGTATCTTCCGCCCAACTTTGTGGCGCACCATAATTAACAGTCCCACTTTGATCATATAGACACAGAGGGAGGATCCCTTAGAAGATGGGATCCTGTGAAGACAAAATAACATCTGTCATCTAGTCTTTGCTGGGTGCTGTTATGAAGGGACGTGACAAGAAGATGGGTGAGGTACAGCCTCCTCTCCGTGAAAACTTACATCAAACTAGGGACGATGAGGCAAAGACATGCATAACAATACTAGAAGGCCAGAGGTTATGGACCAAATGAGATTAGTGCCCTCAGAGAAGCGACCCAAGAAAGCTCCCACTCCCGCCTTCTGTTATGTGAGGTTTACAGCTAAATAGCTCCACCTGTGATTCAGGAAGTAGACTCTTACCACACACAAAATATGCCCACACCGTGATTTTGGACTTCCCAGTCTCCAGACCGGTGAGAAATAAATTTAGTTATTTAAGTCATCCACACGATGGAATTTCTGTTGTAGCGACCTGAATGGACTAAAATAGCAGACTGCGAGAAACTCCATAAGAGAAGGGCAACCGAGACTCTCTGCAAGTTTCAGGGAAGAGGAGATCACATCTGGTTGGGTGAATCAGCACAAGTCCTCTAAAGGAGACAGTGTTTAAGCTTGCCTGTGGCGTATGGGTGGAATGCTGCTACATGGGAATGGTGCCCATTCAACATGGCCAGTCTTTTGGGGGGACATGGCCTCCTAGGCTGACAGTATAAGGTGTAAAAACTAATCTTGAAAGGTAAGGCTGGAAAGCTGAGCTGGCAACCAATACAAAAAAGTGGACCGATGTCAAGAATTATTAGACCAGAGGGCTAGAAAAGAAACAACTCTACAGAGACATTGAATTGCTGAGATTGAGAGCAGAGGGCGTATGGTGTGGAAGAGGACTGTGAGTCAGATACTAAGGTCATTTGGAAAGTCCTGGAGTCATGATCATCATCAGTCAAGATGGGGAGAAGCCAGGATAAGCAGATGGCCAGATGGCAAAAAATTTTAAGGAAGAGTCTTAATTCTTGATCCTCCAGAGACTTCTACATGACTCATGTGAGTTCCAGTTAATCCAAGAGAGACTGGCTTTCTTAGAGGTAATGTTATATCCATAAGCATGAAATGATTCATTTGCTAATTCACGTATTCACTAATGCACTTATATTTGGTGGGCACTGAGTTGGGATCCAAAGCATGAATAAACGAGACTGGATCCCTGACCTCAAGGAGCTTACCTCTACTTTGTTTATACCCACTGGTCACACACTGTAAGCTGATTATCCACTAAATTGTTGGTTCCCCACTGGACTGGGCATTCCAGTCAGTAAATGTTTTTGACTGATTAATGCTATCTGTATCCTCAGCCTCCACTTGGACTGAGAGCCTTTAACGAGATAATTTCATTTCCATTATGCACTGTCTTCTGCAGAGTCTGGAAGTCATGATAGGAAGCAAGGGACCTGAGCCCTCTTCATGAGAGAAAGAGCAGCTGTCATTGAAAACTGCCTGTAAAGATTTGGTTCTGTCTGAGGAAAAGTTCAACCTCATGTGGGAAGAGGAAGGGAAAGGATTACCCAAGGTGAAGTTCACAGCAGCAGAGGATCCAGATGGCCCTGTGAAAGAGTTAGTAGCGAAGCTGAGATGGCAGACAGGGAAAGGGGAGTAGCCCTGGAGGGTGGTAACTACCATGAAGAGACAGAGACCAGAGGGAACGGTCTGTGCTTAAGGCAGGTGAGAGGAATTCAGGAGGCAGCAGGTTTGGAGCAGGCAAGAGAGGAGAGGGAGAGAGAGGGGCTGAGCGGGAGGTACATGCAGGAGAGTGAAAATGACCAAGAACTTTTGGGGCTTTCCACCCAGGAAGAAGTGGATCTATTTCTATTCCAATTGCATCTGGGCTGGCCCGTGAATGTGCTGCACATCTGAATTGCAGAAGTGACGCTATGCCACTGCCAGGCTTAGACTTTAAGGAGGCTGGGATCTTCCTCCATTGTCTCCTAGAGCCCTGAAAAGATCTCCCTTTAACCCTGATCGTCCATCGTCCTAACCAGCCTATCACCATGGAGATCTCACCATCTGTCAGTGCTGAGCCAAACAGGTATACCCCCAAACTGGTATACTCTTCTCCCACTTTCCCCTTGCCCCCAGTTACCCAGAACTGTTGACCTTTCCTGAGAGTAATTTTTAAATACTTTGGAAGCACCTCGCAGAAGTTTTCTTGCATCCTAGTTGGAAACCCATTCACTTCTGCACTTGCTCCTAGTGTCCCATTGAATTTTCTCAGTGTAGCCTGAATCCACGTGGCTTTCCTCCTTTAGACCTTCAGTTCAGTTCAGTCACTCAGTCGTGTCCAACTCTTTGCGACCCCATGAATCGCAGCACGCCAGGCCTCCCTGTCCATCACCAACTCCTGGAGTTCACTCAGACTCACGTCCATCGAGTTGGTGATGCCATCCAGCCATCTCATCCTCTGTCATCCCCTTCTCCTCCTGCCCCCAATCCCTCCCAGCATCAGAGTCTTTTCCAATGAGTCAAATCTTCGCATGAGGTGGCCAAAGTACTGGCATTTCGGCCTTAGCATCATTCCTTCCAAAGAAATCCCAGGGCTGATCTCCTTCAGAATGGACTGGTTGGATCTCCTTGCAGTCCAAGGGAATCTCAAGAGTCTTCTCCAACACCACAGTTCAAAAGCATCAATTCTTCAGCGCTCAGCCTTCTTCACAGTCCAACTCTCACATCCATACATGACCACTGGAAAAACCATAGCCTTGACTAGACGGACCTTAGTTGGCAAAGTAATGTCTCTGCTTTTGAATATGCTATCTAGGTTGGTCATAACTTTTCTTCCAAGGAGTGAGTGTCTTTTAATTTCATGGCTGCAGTCACCATCTGCAGTGATTTTGGAGCCCCCAAAAATAAAGTCTTCCACTGTTTCCACTGTTTCCCCATCTATTTCCCATGAAGTGATGGGACCAGATGCCATGATCTTCGTTTTCTGAATGTTGAGCTTTAAGCCAAATTTTTCACTCTTCACTTTCACTTTCATCAAGAGGCTTTTTAGCTCCTCTTCACTTTCTGCCATAAGGGTGGTGTCATCTGCATATCTGAGGTTATTGATATTTCTCCTGGCAATCTTGATTCCAGCTTGTGTTTCTTCCAGTCCAGCATTTCTCATGATGTACTCTGCATAGAAGTTAAATAAGCAGGGTGACAATATACAGCCTTCACATACTCCTCTTCCTGTTTGGAACCAGTCTGTTATTCCATGTCCAGTTCTAACTGTTGCTTCCTGACCTGCATACAGATTTCTCAAGAGGCAGGTCAGGTGGTCTGGTATTCCCATCTCTTTCAGAATTTTCCAGTTTATTGTGATCCACACAGTCAAAGGCTTTGGCATCGTCAATAAAGCAGAAATAGATGTTTTTCTGGAACTCTCTTGCTTTTTCCATGTTCCAGCGGATGTTGGCAATTTGATCTCTGGTTCCTCTGCCTCTTCTAAAACCAGCTTGTACATCAGGGAGTTCACGGTTCACGTATTGCTGAAGCCTGGCTTGGAGAATTTTGAGCATTACTTTACTAGCGTGTGAGATGAGTGCAATTGTGTGGTAGTTTGAGCATTCTTTGGCATTGCCTTTCTTTGGAATTGGAATGAAAACGGACCTTTTGCAGTCCTGTGGCCACTGCTGAGTTTTCCAACTTTGCTGGCATATTGAGTGCAGCACTTTCACAGCATCATCTTTCAGGATTTGAAACAGCTCCACTGGAATTCCATCACCTCCACTAGCTTTGTTCGTAGTGATGCTTTCTAAGACCCACTTAACTTCACATTCGAAGATGTCTGGCTCTAGATGAGTGATCACACCTTCGTGATTATCCGGGTCGTGAAGATCTTTTTTGTACAGTTCTTCCGTGTATTCTTGCCACCTCTTCTTAGTATCTTCTGCTTCTGTTAGGTCCATACCATTTCTGTCCTTTATCGAGCCCATCTTTGCATGAAATGTTCCCTTGGTATCTCTAATTTTCTTGAAGAGATCTCTAGTCTTTCCCATTCTGTTCTTTTCCTCTATTTCTTTGCAATGATCGCTGAAGAAGGCTTTCTTATCTTTTCTTGCTATTCTCTGGAACTCTGCATTCAGATGCTTTTATCTTTCCTTTTCTCCTTTGCTTTTTGCCTCTCTACTTTTCACAGCTATTTGTAAGGCCTCCCCAGACAGCCATCTTGCTTTTTTGCATTTCTTTTCCATGGGGATGGTCTTGATCCCTGTCTCCTGTACAATGTCACGAACCTCATTCCATAGTTCATCAGGCACTCTGTCTGTCAGATCTAAGCCCTTAAATCTATTTCTCTCTTCCACTGTATAATCATAAGGGATTTGATTTAGGTCATACCTGAGTGGTCTAGCGGTTTTCCCTTAGACCTTAACCCATCCTTGAACAGGTATCTGCATGGTTAGGATCCCCCAGATCAGTGCTGGTGCCCACATTTCAGAGGTGCCTGACCATGGGCTACACTTTTGTCCTATTTATTCTGTGCTCCAGCCTGGTTGCTATGAATGCTACCTCCCTTAAATTCCAGTTGGTGCCCAATTGCTATTGTAGGCTTTCAGTCTTCGTTTATCTCTTCTCTTCTCTTTCTCGGTTCATTCGTGGTCTGGATCTTCCCAAGGGAGCCCGAATCCCTCTCGGGGACCCTACGTCTTCAGTGACAAATATTCTAGAAATGGGTAAATTGAAATTGCGTGGGGAGACGGGGAATAGAGGAGGGGCCAAAGGGGACAGGTATGCCCCAGCCTCGCCTTCCCTGTCTCTCCTCTGCTAGCAGCTTCCTCAAATGGGAGGTGGAGAGGTAACATCACCAGCAACACGGCTCATCATTGCAGACCCAAGACCGAGAGAAAGACGCCACTAAGCCCCTCCCAATGTGCAGGGGAACAGAGGCTCAGAGGAGAAATGTATCTATTCAAGGTCATAAAACTCATCAAATGGCACTCAAGTCTCCTAATTCCTAACTCAGTTCACTCTGAACTGTGTGATTTTTTTCCACATTCAAAATGTCATGCATCAGATCTAAGACAGCTTATAAAGAGACAGATACTGACCTTGGTTGAGATGAATGAAACACTGTTAACTTTGCTCTCAAGAAAGTGAGGCCCCAGTGGGAAAGATGGTGTTCATTCAGTCTATTTTAATGTTTTTAACTTAATGTTTTCAATGTTTTATTAAGTACCAGCTATACATAAAATGTATCTTGCTATGCTTAGTCGCTCAGTTGTGGCTGACTTTTTGCAAACCCATGGGCTGTAACCTGCCAGGCTCCTCTGTCCATGGGGATTCTCCAGGCCAGTATACTGGAGTGGGTAGCCTATCCCTTCTCCAGAGGATCTTCCCAACCCAGAAATCAAACCGGGGTCCCCTGCATTGTAGGCAGATTCTTTACCAGCTGAACTACCAGGGGAGAATACAAAAATGAAAATGAAATACAAAATGAAAAGAATACAAAAATGAAACGCGATCTCTAACCTCAAGAAATGATTTCACTAAAGAAACAAGACATGTACAAGTGAGGATACAACTAGCAATTGACAAACAGAACATAATTAAGAATATGGGTTACAGGGAGGTGGTGCAAGGAGAGATTGTGGTGACTGGAGATCTATTCACCCTGTGGCCTAGCCTCCCCATTCCCACTGTGAGGAAAAACACCACCCCAAACTGGCAGAGATGCGCAGAGATCGCAGCCCCGCTGCTAGTGCTTGGGAGTTGGATAGCAACCGTGGGATGTACATGCGATGGGCTCCTATGCCGTAAAAAGTACACACGACAACACTGCATAGCTTTTAAATCACTACCATTGAGTGAACAAAGCGATGCGAGATTACAGCACAAAATAATGTTGCAAATTAAGAACACACACAGTAATATCATGCATCTTTTTTGCAAGAACACATATATCTCTATCAGCATATGAAAGGCAGACTGGAAAGATACATACACACTGAGGTGAACGTCTATGGTAAAGAAGTCAACAGGAGTGAGGGTGGAAAATAATAAAATAGAATAAAGTGCAGGCTTAGAACAGGCCAGTGACTCAAGGGACATAATTAACTGTGCTTCTCAAGGGTAAAAATAAAGTGATTTAAGAAAAATAAAAAGTCCTGTCTGGGGAGTTTGGGCAGAGAGTTCCATGAATAAGACAGACCCTGAGCCAGTCCATCACCACCTGTTATTTTCTTGATAAAAGCTACGTTTCTAGTATCTGCCAGTTTCTACTTCTGGTGACTTAGCCAGGCCTCTCACCCTTGGCACCCAGGACCAGTCACTGGGAGCTGCCTCTTCTGCATCAGCAGATGGAACCACGGCCCCGTGGCAGGGACTCTTGTGTGCCACTTGGACAGTCTCCTCTTTCTCCCTCACAGTTCCAGAGTTCCTCAGCTTGCTCCTTAAACAAAGAAAAAGAGGCTAGACTGCAAGGTGCTGGTGAGGACTTACTGACTTTAGAGGTGAGACAAACATGAGTTCAAATTCAGACTCTAGGAACTTCACCTCTCCGAGCTTCATTTCTCCAATCAGTAAAATATTCATCCCTACAGTTACCTCATGGTGGGGTTCAGGGATTGACTCAGATAGTGTATAAAGCACAAAACAATGGTAGTTCCTTTGCTTATTTGTAGGTAAAATTCATAGTTCTGGAAAGGGCAGCTGGGTGCTAGGTCCTCACTCGGCCTGCACACTGGTCTGTCCGTGGCCCCTCACTCTTCCTTTTCCCAGGCCCTGCTCCCGTCTCTTCTGTTTTCACCCACCCTTGGCTCTGCCTGAGCAGGCTCTGCTCTTGTCACCAGACTCCCAAACTCTCTGGAGTTTGTAAGATTAATAAGAAGATTAATAAGAAGACTGCAGTGAGAGCTGCTCAATGCCCGGGCTACAGTTTACCCTTCCCCTGACCTCAATAGAAGGCGCCCTTGTGCCATAGAGGAAAGCCTAACACTCTGATGCTGGCCTTTTTTTCTCCTTAAAATGCTGAACGGAGATGAACTCATCGGGGCTTTGTGTCTAGATATGAGTTTTTCTCTGTGCAGCACTAGTCATGACAGGAATTCCAAAGCAATTTATCACAGTAATGACTACAGATTCTAGAGCATCAGAGTGACTGATGGCCGTTCTACCTCACACTTGTCTTCCCAGCTTTCTCTTTCACTAGAGAGCAATTGTGTAGAGTGGTGGTGGGTGGGGGTGGCTAATTGGTTTGAAGCAAATAGATTGTCACAGCTCAGCTTGTTGCCAAGCTTTGGTTACCAACCCTGGGGTGGAAGGGACAAAAGGAAGCGTGCAAAAATAACAGTCAGCTGAGATGGCTCACAGAGAAAACTCAAAATCTGTGAGTTTAGGTGGGTTGTTTCATCTGAATGCCTCTGATGTATCCTCTCCAGGTGAAAATATCCCCCACCAAAACGGGGAAAGACGAGATAAATGCTACCTGAGCATGAGCAGAGTTGTTGTTCTACACCAACCTCAAGGACAAACCAAGGGGAAACATGGCTAAGCTGCTGCAAGACAGATTAAGGAAGACTTGAGAAAGATGCTAGTCTAGTTAACAAGAGGCAGTTCAAGGTACAATTGTATTTTCCAAGGAAATATTCTGGACATTTGTCTTTCTTTTGGATGTAGAAAGAATCTTCCTGTCCAAGACGGGGATGGGGTTCAACAGCTTTTACTTTGCAACTTTCTGGGAGGCACAGGATGACAAGGAGGTGGGGAAGGTGTGTCTCAGCTTCGGGCTCCAGTGTCCTCTGACCACCCTGACCTGGGACACCCCAACAACCAGGTGGAGAACAAACCTGTGGACGTCTTCTCAGGTCCTCCCGCGCTCTGGTGTAAGGGTGCAAATAAGGCATGCTGTGGGTTGAAGAGTGTCTCCTCAATATTCATGACCACTCAGAAATCTTAGACAGTGACTTTATTTGGAAATAAGGTCTCTGCAGGTATAATTAGTTAAGAATCTCAAGGTGAAGTCATTTTGGATTCAGGGTAGGCTCTGCATCCAGTGATAGATATCTTTATGAGATGGAGAGAAGACACACAGAGAACACCCCACGGAGATGAAGGCAGAGACTCGGCTGGTGCATCTACAAGCCCCAAAACTCCAGAGGTTGCCAGCAGCAACTAGAAGGCAGGAGAGAGGCACAGAACGGGGCTCCTTCAGCCTCCGGAAGGAGCCCCCACTGCGGACACCCTGATGTCTGACTTTTGTCCCCCAGAACTGGGGAAGAGTAAGCCTGTTGTTTTAAGCTTCAAGTGTGTGGTCAGCCAGCCCTGGGAAACCAATACAGGGGAGCTGGGTGGAAGGGCTCCAAGGTGCCCCAAGGGAGCCAAAGTACCCTGGAGAATCACCTAGAACAGCCTAAACTTTAGTGTCTGCAGTATCTCTCAGTAGAGCGTCTTCAGAAATTAGAGATTCTGTTAACAGTTCCCCAGTCTCTCCTCCCTCAGCCACTCTGGGCACACACATGAAGCCCGCCTTGAACTGCCTTTGCGCCACTTGGTATGGGCTTCAGGTCGAGCCTGAGGACTCCATCTGCTCACAGCTTCTGACCTCAGTTTGCTCAGCCTTTCCCCAGACAGACTCTGCAGAGGCTCCAAACGGGAGAGGAGGCTAGACTGTCCACCATGCTCTTCTACCTGCCTGGTCTCTGAGCAGCTCACTTCCTGCTCTCAGTCAAGACTGTCAGTCACAAAGACCTCTCTGGCCTGAGGGAAGCAGGGAATCCATGTGTGTAAAATAAGGGAGGTCAAATCCAGCAGAAACCAAGATCCCAGCATCCAAAGCAGAAACTTCAAAGAGCCCCTAAAAGAAGGCACTCTTTTATCCATCGTTCCCAGGTCCTGCCATAAAGATCCCTGAGAATGAGTCTTTCCTCTACGGGACATGTAGGTGCCTATATGATGTTTGGGAAGAACATACAGCATCCTGCCTGATCACACTACTGCTTAGGATTGAGCCTGGTCTCCTGAGTCATCTCCCTCTCTCATACTGTGCTTCTTCTTGTGAGACACTGCCCTCCTCATAAGCAGCTCTCAGCCTCCTACTGGAGTGTCCTAAAATTATCACAGTCGCAAAGCTGCCTTGCTAAGCTATGGGGGGTGGCACCTCCTGAGACAGCCTTCTCTGTTTTCCTGGGTGGGCTTCCAGCTCTGCTGTCGCCTAAAAGCAGAAGGAAGAGGTGGGCGCTGTCTTCTCTTCCCAGGGGCCTAGCCCGGGGTGGGGAGGTGGAGGGCCTGGGCCCTGATGCCTCACTGAGGGCCAAGACACTGAGAGGGAAGGGGCTGCCAACAGGAAGGGGGCGGAGGGGTCAAGCCCTGGAACCCTGGACTCCCTAGAGGCAGAAAGCCAGGCAGGTTTTGACAAACACGTCCTGGGAGTGACGGGCCCTGCAGGCATGGAGAGACACAGGAAGTTCAGACTCGGAGAGAGGAGGGATGGTGGTTGTGGCAACCATCTGTTCACTGCCAGTCTTACGTTTCATTGACCTTGCCCACCTCCACGTGTTTCAGCCTGTGTCCCAGGGTATTGTTCGAGACTGTGGCCCCCAGGAGTGTGGCTGCCTTCCTCTCACCAGAGCTGGTGGGCCTGGGCCAGGCTGGAGCTCTGACCCCATCACCGCCACCCAGCGCCCCTGCCCCACTCACACAGCAGCCCGGCCCAGCAGGGGAGGCCATGAGTGCGTAGCCCAGGGGCTGGCTGTGGGGCACTCTTCTGCTGCCTTCTGCCTGCTTGCTCAGTATCAATACACTGACATCTCCATGGGGCTGGGCTACTCTGAGTGCCCAGAGGAGTCCCCGTGCCTGAAGTCTGGGCCACGCAGGGCAGCCAGCACTAAAGCTTAACTGCAGGACGAGGGTGGCATCAGGCTTGCTGGATTTTAACATTTTATGCAAAAATGCCTTCAGAGCCTCCACAATTCTCAAGGAATTACAGTGCCTAAGACAAGGGACCAGGGGTCAAGGACAGGGCTAACTCCTCCAGAAGCCCCCATGTTGGGGAGACAGGAGGGCTGTCAAGAATTGCCAGGCGCAGGGCTTCCTGGTCAACCCCAGAGAACCAACTCTGCGGAGATGCCATGACCACGTTCACTTGGGAGGGGCCAGGGCAGGAGGGGAGGCGGCTTCAGTAGCTACTAATAAATGCCTTCTGTTCCTAGTGAGCAATCTCAGCTCTCCGCCTCCTGCTTCCTAAATGCAGTGGCCCTGGGTTTTGGTGGATGGGGTCCCCCGTGCCTCCCTCACCACCCACCCCTTTCCTCTCAGGTAGAGAGAGTCTGGGGTTCTGGTGTCCCTGGGTCAGCCTGTGGAGGCAGGGGGCTCTTAGAGCTGCCAGGATACGAGGGGGAGGGACGTGGACGGAAGAGGGAGAGAAGGCACCTCTGTGAGACAGGAGAGCCCCAGGTGCCAGGTTCCTGCTGAGGGTGGTCCTGGAGCCCGGCGCTGCTGCCCGTCTCTGAGGGGTACCTCTGCTCCCTCTCTGCTGTCTGTCTCCCCTCCCTGTTTCCCAGGAGAACATGGGACCAGCTCAACATCTTATCCTGAGCTATTTTGGGGGAGGGGGGGTTGAAGCCGGTGTTGGAGCCAACTCACTCTTTTCCCTCGGGCTCCCACCATCCCCTCTCCCATCCGTGTTTTGGGGTTGCTAAGGAAACCACACAGCCTATCTGCAGCTCCTGTTCCTGTCAAAACCAGGAAAGTTTCTAAGGCCAATTCAGTGGGAACACTGTCAGAGCCCGAGTCGGTTGGCAAGGAGAGGCCTCTCCCTCTTGAAGCCTCCTGCATGCATGTCCTCCCACACAACTGTGCGTGTGTGTGTGCACACACACACACACAGAGGCTTGTGCTGCCCACACACACACCCGCAGCTCCAATCATCCAGCCGAGGCTAATGGGAGGAGAGAAAATGAAAAACAAACTGGAAAAATATCGCCCTGCCCGGCTCCTGGTGGAGCTGCATGCCTCAGCCGCCTCCACCCCTCCCCTCGGAGACTGAGGAGCTGGCAAGGTCTGGGGGCTCCAGGCGGCCCACCCACCCCAACATCCCCCTGACCTCAGGCTGATCAGTCCAGAGAAAGCTCCCAAGTTTGGATCGCTGAGGGGCTGAGTCCTTAGGAATAAGAAGAGGCACCAAGCAGGAAAGGGGTGTGCAGGAATGACCCAGAAGCTCCACAGTGGGAGTCGGAGTGGAGTGTGACCTTGAGAAGGTCACCCAAATACATTACTGACAGCCTCTCTGGATGCTCTGAAAGTGAACTGAGATTCTGCGAGGCTAGGAGATTGGCTAAAAAGCATGGTAAAAGGCAACTGGTTGTAAAGCAGACCATGTTCAGCATCTTTCTGCTGCTGCTGGTGCTGCTAAGTCGCTTCAGTCGTGTCCGACTCTGTGCGACCCCAGAGACAGCAGCCCACCAGGCTCCCCCGTCCCTGGGATTCTCCAGGCAAGAACACTGGAGTGGGCTGCCATTTCCTTCTCCAATGCATGAAAGTAAGAAGTGAAAGTGAAGTCACTCAGTCATGTCCGACTCTCAGCAACCGCATGGACTGCAGACCACTAGGCTCCTCCATCCATGGGACTCTCCAGGCAAGAGTACTGGAGTGGGCTGCCATTGCCTTCTCTGTTAGCATCTTTCTACAGCTCCTGAATTCCAGAACTCAGACCAAGGTCACTATCAAAGAAGAACCTTTCCTCCAGAGATGTAAGCTGTCCAGACAGGATATAAGCTTCCACACTGAACACTGAGCTTTTCATCACAGGAGCTATGCAAGCAGAAGGCGGGTTCCCATTGACAAGACTGCTATAAAGAAGACTCCGACTCTGAGTGGCAGTTCTGTGGCAGGAAGAGTCCAGCGCCCATGCTTCAGAGTCTCTGCAGACAGCAAGTCCTCTCAGTGCATGGGGGCTGAGGGCAGCAGCCAACCTTTGCTTCCATGCGCTGGCATTCACAGTGCAGCTGACCTTCCCCTGATCAGCCAAGTGGCCTGTTCACTGTTGTTTTTCTGGACTTGAGAGAGACTGAAGGAAAGATGCCTAAGGAAACACCTTATGAAAGATTTCTGGCTGTAGGAATGAGAGCACCACAACCACACGGAGTAGAAGCCTTGACTATGAAGTCCTTTTCTGCTTGAAATGAAGGGTTGTGCCTTCACAGCCAGCTAGGAAGGTGGCTTAGCTTTGGGGGGATTTTGTTGGTTGGTTGTTTTTTTAATTTTCTTTTCTTTTTTTTTTTTTTTAAATTTTGGCCATGCCAATGGCTGGCAGGATCTCAGTTCCCTGACCAGAGATTGAACCTGGGCCATGGCAGTGAAAGCATCAAATCCTAACTGCTAGCCAACTAGGGACTATATGTACAATGGAATATTAGCCATTAAAAAGAACAAAATAAAGTCATTTGCAACTACGTGAATAGACCTAGAGACTGTCAAACAGAGAAAGACAACTATCATATGATATCACTTACATATGAAGTCTTAGAAAATGGTACAAATGAACCTATTTACAAAATAGAAATAGACTCACATGTAGAACACAATCTTATAGTCAGTGGGGGAAGGGATAAATTGAGAGATTGGGATTGACATGCACACACGGAGCTTGGTGGGCTACAGTCCACGGGTCGCAAAGAGTGGGACACGACTGAGCGACTTCACTTCACTTCACTTCACTTCACTACTATATGTAAAAGATAACTGATAAGGATCTACTGTACAGCACACAGAACTCTAAATACTCTGTAATGATCTATACAGGAAAAGAATCTATAAAAGAGTGAATGTGCGTATAAGTGATTCACTTTACTGTACAGCAGAAATAATACAATATTGTAAATCAACTATACTCCAATAAAAAAAATTAAGTGGCTTTGTTTCCTCAAAAATCAGGGACAGAAAGGAAGTCCTTCTGGTGAAAATGGAAGGAGGTTTGTGTTCAGAAGAAAGCAAAGTCGAGGTGATACTGTAAGCTCCTTAGGGTCAAGGATAGTGTCAGGGCCTCACTTCCAGGCTGTTGAGAACTACTGTGCCACCTGGGCTCTGCACAACAGGGAAGTGAGTTGGGGTTGAAGTCCAGCCCCATTTTGCTAGCCAAGCAATAGAGCACACATGATGGAGACTCTCCTCCGGAGGCAGCAGTTGGGGAGAGCAGAGGGGGCAGCAGCTCCAGGCCAGCCCTGACTGATCTCCTGGGGTCCTCCCAAAGTCCAAGTTCCACCACGGCGCCCCTCATTACCCTCTTCGTGGCTGCTCCTCCCCTATGCGTAAAAGGCAGACATCTTAGGCTGGTTGGGAAGGCCCTTCCCTGGGAGCCTCGGCCCCTCCTCCCAGGCTTGTGAGCCATTTTTCTTTCCAGTCCCCTGCTCTCCAGTGATGTCGCCCTGCCTGTCTGTCCCTAAACACTGCGCTCTGTACTTCTTAGCCTTCTCAAGGCTCTTCCCAGCCCGGACCAGACAGGAAACTTGGCTGCAAATGATGAAAGCCAACTCTCATTAGATTAAGCAGACAAGAAATATTCTGAAGAGAGAAAGTCTAGTGCCTCAGGAGTTGATGGGTGGGCTGGAGCTGCAGCTCCCACCAAGCAAGGACAAAGAATGGCTCGGTGGCCGAGAACACTCCAAGGTCAACGACAAGGGCGTCTGACAAGGGCATGCTCGTTCTGCCCCTCTCCCATCTACCTTCAACCGATAAACCCCTCCCCCAGGCTTATGTGTGTGTTAGTCGCTCCGTCGTGCCCAACTCTTTGAGACCCCACAGACTGTAGCCCACCAGGCTCCTCTATCCATGGGATTCTCCAGGCAAGAGTACTGCAGCAGATAGCCATTCCCCTCTCCAGAAGATCTTCCTGACCCAGGGATCAAACCCCTGGTCTCCTGCGTTGCAGGGAGATTCTTTACTGTTGAGCTACAGGGACGTCACCTGCTGCTAAGACTCTTTGCTGGAATGATTCCCAATTGTTCCTGCTCTTCCTGTCAAAGTCCCAAAGACTCTGTAGGGCAGCAGAGTGGCTGAGCTCAGGTTCTAGGGCTCACCCTCCCTCTCCCCTGACTCTGCCCACGTCCATGCTGTGAGGGAAGCAGGGAGGGAAAAAAGTCTGCACACTCCCGCTGCCCCTACCACCATGTGCAACAGAAGGTGAAATCCTGCCTGCACTGAAACTCGTGTGATAGCAAATTCCCTCTGGAATAGGAAGGGTGCTCAGACATTGGGCAGCCCTATGACAAATGTCCACTTCACTGACTCCCATTCATTCCTCAAATGTCATTTCTCTAAAACCTTCCTCCAGCCCAGCTGTGCTCAAGAGCTCCTCCCATGTTCCCATAGCATCTGGTGCCTTCACATCCTTCTTGTTTTATTAAAGTTGTTTGCAGATTTGTCTTTTTCTCCAGACCATGAGTTCCTTTGGATCTTTGAGCAGGGCATCTTCATCCATGACCCCTTGTCTGGATCCAGTGGGTGGCGTAAAAGTTTACTAGTGGGTGATGGACTGAACGTGTGCCCCCGAGACAACTCACGTGGTAGCAGATCAGCTCACAACACGGTAAATGCCTGGGTGCTTGTGATGAACCCTTACTACAGAGACGGGGTGCCGAGGAGAGCTCAGGAGCAAAGCTAGGTTCTTAAGCTTACGAATATTAGCAAGAAAAGCCTGTAAGTGACCCCCTTCCCTAAAGGGCTGTGAAGGTATCTTTTCCAAAATATGCTCCAGAGAGGGGCCTAGTAGGATGTGTGTTCCATTGTAAGCATGAAATCTTGGTTGCTGTAAATCTGAAATTGTGTGGGTTGAGATAAAAATGCTTTACAGTCATTAAGCAACATTGTGAAGGTAATTATATAAAGTCCTACACCAGACACCTGGGCCAGGAGTGGGATGAAACTGCCCTGAGTGGCCCCCACAGGGGAGAACAGTGGGAGAGAAGCAACTGGAAAGATATGAGAGGTTAGCAAGAGCCGCTGAAAATACAGAGAAGAAGCAGAAGAGAAGGTGAGGGAGAGGAGCAGCAGGCAAAGGAACGCAGGAGCAAAGCCCAGCGACGGGAGGGTGGGGCAGGGCTGAGCCAAGGACTGGAAGACAGACACTGATGCAGAAAGAGGTGGCCTGTGGTCAAGCGTGCGCAGCCAGGAGAAGCGGCGAGGGACGCGGGAAGGACCAAAGCTAACGCCCACCTCCGGAGAAGACGAAGACACGCCACTGCAGTACTCTCACCTGGAAAATCCCATGGACGGAGGGGCCTGGTGGGCTGCAGTCCATGGGGGTGGCTAAGAGTCGGACATGACTGAGCGACTTCACTATCACTTTTCACTTTCATTCACTGGAGCAGGAAATGGCAACCCACTCCAGTGTTCTTGCCTGGAGAATCGCAGGGACGGGGGAGCCTGGTGGGCTGCCGTCTATGGGGTCGCACAGAGTCAGACACGACTGAAGCGACTTAGCAGCAGCAGCAACGCCCACCTCAGTTGAGCAAATACTTATTAGTGCCTACTACACACCAGGAGCTGTGCTAAGGCACTAAGGAATATAAAGGCATATAGCTATATATAAAGATACACAGACCCCTTATCTTCCAGGGTTTTCAGAGCAGTGGGGAAAGACAAACAGAAAAATCGAGCTTCTTTACCTTGTCCAGGGGACTATGAAAAAAGGAAAGGCTCTGCAGGCACATTTTAGAAGCATTAAATGTCTTATCAGTAACACTATCACTTCTGTGATAATAAGGGTCAGGTTACTGGGGAAGGTGATTGCTTCTCAGGTGGCTTGGTGGTAAAGAATCTGTCTGTCAAGGACAGACTCTACAGGAGATGCAGGAGACATGGGTTCGATCCCTGGGTCAGAAGGATCCCCTAGAGAAGGAAGTGGCAACCGACTCCAGCGTGGTTGCCTGGGAAATTGCATGGGCAGAGGAGCCTGGCAGGCTACAGTTCATGGTGTCGCAAAGAGTTGGACACGACTGACCGACTGAGCACAAACACTGGAGAAGGTGACGGAGGTGAAAAAATGACCGAATCTCACCGAGCAGACGTGGGATCCTTCTTCCCATGTCGGGCGCCATGCACAGATTCCCTCTGGTTATGCCTCTGTCAGCAGCCAGCCCTGACCGGGCAGGGAAGGTGCTGCACCCGGGCCTGGTGGGGCCAGGGTCTTCTATTCCAGTTCTAATTCTGTTACCTTCAATGTCTGAACCTCAAACAAATACTTAGATATTAATTGTGCGTGTCATTCGCCCAGAGCAAAAAGATCATTTGGTAGATGGATAGATGCAAGAAAGAAAAGGATTGCAATTACACAGTAAAGAGACACTTTTCCTAGCCTATAGGAGACGTCATTGAGCTCAGTGTTGAAGGATGGGTTAGCCAAGGAAAGAAAGCGGGGAAGGAGGTCCCTGCCAGGAAAACAATGTGAGCAGATGCACGGAGGCTCACGATGCAGGCAGGGATATAAGATGCGCTGGAGACGCTGGGCGGAGTCACACGGGCCAGGGTTAAGGAGCTTGAACCTGCCGGCGGTGAAAACCATGGACAAGCTTTCTCAGGGCAAGACACAGAACGATTTGTATTTAAGGATTGTCACTTTGACAGAGGGGGGTTATCTGGAGAAACTGTAGTCTGGGAGACCAATTAGGAGTTGATTACACTTGTCAGAGTGAAAGATGGTGGTGCTATTTACCTGAGACGGAGGACACACAGAGGAGAATGTTGCGTCTGGAGTCTTGCGTTCAGAATGTTTGCAGACCATCTAAGTATATATGTATATATATGTATATATGTGTAACAGGTGTTTGAATATGGGCCTCTGAACCTAAACGGAGAGATGACGGTTGCAGATATGGGGTGGGCTTCATCAGATTAGAGACCATCATTTCAGTAAATAAAAGTGGGTGAGTTCTCCCAAAGAGAAAATACACTCAGCATATTGTGGGTCTAGGCTGGAACTCGGAGAAACTCGAGTGTTTAAAGGGTGCTGGAAAGGAGGGCCCTAAGAAGGAAAACACAAGAGGAGAAGCAGAGAATGAGGAGGAGCAGAGGAGATTAGGCCGAGGGGCCGCAGGCCTGGCAGAAAGGGATGGGGACACAGCCTCAGAAGCAGGAGAGAGGGCTAGACGGTTAGTGCCGAAAAGGAGCCGTCGGGAAAAAATGTAGCTGTTGGAGTTTGCAAAATGGAAGCAATCTTTCCACAGATATGTGTTGTGTGCGGCAAGATGGAAGCCAGCAACGAGTCTGGGCAAGAAGTATAATGAATTCCTTACCATTCTTTTTTTTTTTTTAACTGAAGTGTAGTTGAATTCCTTTACTATTCTTTGTGTGTGTGTGTGTGTGTGTGTGTGTGTGTGTGTGTGTGCGCGCGCACGCAGCAGAGTTTTGAAACCGTGAAAAGGGACAGAGAACGCTTCTGACACAGATGTCAGAAGGGGCACAGAGAGCGCCCCCCTTGCTAGTCTAAGCAAGGGAGTTATATACTTTTTTAATTGGTTATTACAATAAATCAAAAGAATGTCTGAAGGTTGTAAAAATTTTCCAGGCCCACTCCCACGATTTACATTTTAAGATAACAGGATTAGTCAGAAGGTTTTCAAGAAGGAGAAACTGTTCTCAAGCAGTATACATTGTTGTCATATAATCTCTAGTAAAGAGTTTAAACTGAGTTGTCTGTTGTGTAATCATCAGCTCCAGGCTTAAAGAAAAAATACGTTTTATGTGACTAAGACTAAGGAATGCAGAGGAAAAAAAAAAGGCATCTGTCCTTTCTTCCTCCTTGATCCTTCACTATTCTTGCCACTTGTCTCTGGGTTTGAAATTGCATCAAAATAAAAAGGTAGCAATTTTAAAAGGAGGTTTTTGTTTGAAAATAATGCAGTCTCATGGTAAAGAGCAAGTGACTCTAAACGGCATAAAACAGAAAACGAAAATTCTGTATCCAAACCCCACTCCTCACAAGTGACATCACCATTGTTTAGAGTTTGATAGCTTCCTTCTGGATCCACTTTGTTTATTTATTTATTTCTTGCTGTAGTTCTTACAAAAATAGAGTCAGGGAATTCCCTGGTGGTCTAGTGGTTAAGACTCCAGCTCTCATTCCTGTGAGCGTGGGTTTGCTCCCTGGTCATGGAACTAAGATCCCACAGGCCATGTGGCAAAAAAAAAAAAAAAAAAAAAAAGTGTTTACATTAACTAAAACAACTTCATTTTTAAAAAATGGAATCATACGATTCGAATCCTGTTTTGCAACTTAAAAGCATCTCAGATATTTTGCCATGACAGCATGCATATTTCACTTTCGCTCTTCAATGCTGCACAGCACTCTGTCACGTGCTGTGCTTTGCTTAGTCACTTAGTCCTGTCTGTCTCTTTGTGACCCCGTGGACTGTATGTAGCCCCCTAGGCTCTCTGTCCATGGGAATGCTCCAAGCAAGAACACTGGAGTGGGTTGCCATGCTCTCCTCCAGGGGGTCTTTCCCAACCAAGGGATCGAACCCATGTCTCCCACATTGCAGGCAAATTCTATAGCAGGGAAGTCCAAGAATACTGGAGTGGGTAGCCTATCCTTTCTCCAGAGGATCTTCCTGACCCAGGAATCAAACCAGGGTCTTCTTCATTGTAGGTAGATTCTTTACCAGCTGAGCTACCAGGGAAGCCCATTCTGTCATAAGAATACACAAAAATTTATTATTAATTTTGAAAATGTTAAATTCAAAGAAGGGACTTCCTTCGTGGTCCAGTTAAGAATCCATCTTCCAATGCAGGGGATTTGGGTTCGATCCCTGGTTGGAGAACTAAGATCCCACATCCCACATGCCATAGAGCAACTAAACGTACACTGTAACTAGAGATGCCTACACACAGCAACGAAGACCCCATCTGGTCAGAAAAAACCTCAAAGAAGAGTACAGAAAATAAAGTAACATATACTCACGTGCCCACTGCCCTGTTCAATCAATGCTAACATACAGGTATGACACGTATGTTAGTTTGACATATGTGTTTCAGATTCTTTTTTAGAACATAATGAGCTTGGATGAGAAAAGATTGAAGAAAACCCAGGGTGGCTGGAAGTTACCTAAAAGTGCAAACCCGACCTCGGCACATACCTGATTGAACCCTTTCCATGACTCAGGCCAGCCCAGGGTCCACGGTGCGGCCTTCCCAGACTCAAGCCCAAGCTCCCCACCTCCCCACACCGTGCCCTGGTTAGAACGTTCACATTCCAGCACTTTTCAAACAGGCTTTTAGACATGGACCTTCCTGAAGCTCATCTCTCTAGCTAGATTATTTCCTCACTCCATCTTGCTGTCCACACCGCCCCCCCCCCAATAGCAGTCCACCTGGAGAACACTCAGCCATCTTCAGGATACAGCTGGAGTCACCTGGTGCCTCTCCTGACTTTGCCCACCCCACCAGATAAGACTGGCATCTCCCCGCTTCGGGCCCCACAACGTCCTCCATTTGTCTCCATCACGGTGCTTTTCTCTGTTGACCTGCTGAACGCCCTCCCACCCCTGGACTATAAATTCCTTGAGGACAAGATCCATGCCTTATTAAT